>NW_027287095.1:94750107-95300107 GCF_022747635.1 Hetaerina americana | reverse complement strand
TTAACTATCTTTAACTTTTAAACTATCTTACTAAACTATCTTTAGCTTACCCAGGCATGGAAATTAGGAAGGACACTTAGCATCAGGAATGCCCATATTATGGATGTATTGTCTACTGCTTCAATAATTTGATTTCGTCTCCTTATCATCATAAGCACTATCAAATGGGAGCTACTACAACTAAACTTCTAATAATTACAACATTTATCGTTTTTTTTGTATAAGAGGGGTTTATTTTCAAAAGGAAGATTACTATGCTCTCCCAAATAACATAATATTAGTATTAACTATGGGACATGGCAGTCCAGGAGGTAGTGCGTTGGATTCCTGACCAGAGGGCCAGAGTTCAATTCCTGGGGATGCCTCTGGACACCCTCAGCTTAAACCCTAGCGAGATTTTTTTGGGTACAAAAACATTGGGGGAAACCACGGGCATTACAGGGAAAGGAACTAACTCTCCTGCCCTGATGCCTGTATTTCAGATGCCGTTGGTTATTATATAATTAGTTGAGTCTCACCCTCACCTATCAATCTGACCTTTGGGTTGATAACTGTGATTTTTTTCAATTGTAACCTGAAGGGAAAAAATTTCTTTATCAAAATATTTCATTTTTGGAGGTCATCACCAATTACAGGTGCAATACCTGTCTAACTTGGGGGATTTAATTGAGCAACGCTAGTTTCATCATTCCACCCATAATAAATAATTTTAAGTGCTCGATAATTTGGTTTACCTATTCATTTTAACACTTCATAAGATCTTTCATACTCAATCAAAATGCACACCTATAAATCAGCCCAGTCTACTGTAATCATTGATAACTTATTTTTTGGCACCAATGAATCTCAGATTACCTTTTGAGGAGGGATTCTCAAATCATGTCAACTTGCTTCTCAAAAGCACCCACTGGTCAAGGTCACAGCCCTATAAATGGCAACTAACATGTTCAATGTAGAAGTGCCACTAAGCAAAATCACTGGAATTTTGTCAGTTTTATTTAGATAAATAGATAGGAGGTAAATGTTCTTGTTAAAGGCAAGAAGTAATTCACAACAAATATAAAATGAAAGCAAGGATGTGCACAAGCTAAGCAACTGGAACTTAACTTCATTTTAAACATAGACCCACTAACCTTACCAATAGCTACTAGTTAACTCGATAATGCATTAGTAAATAATTAAATACTCTGATAAAAATAAAATTAAAGGTCCCAATACCAAATTACCATAATTATTATCACTTTTAGTTTTCACCATGATAGATGACACATAAAGGCAATAAAAGCAATCAATATCCATTGAATTATCAGGAGTGCAGAAAGGTGGTTTATATGTATTCAACGCCAAGAAAGCACAATACAATCTTGGCAGAGGCAAAGAATCTTGGTAGCGTGGGGGGGATGACAGCCAGGTGGATGGGTGGGGTGTGGAGTGATGGGGGAGGGTGGCTGAGCAGGTGGGAGTGCAGGTGTGAGGAGAGACTGGGGGAAGAGTACATACGTCCAAAATCCAGGTGGAGGTGTCCTCGGCGCAACTTCTCAATGGGGCCCAAGGGGCACCAGGGTTCATGTTCTTCGGGTTTATTTGGGTCGGGGATTGGTAGGAGGTACACTTAGTATTCAATTCACACATATACCAACAAGATGCCACCAGCAATTGTCAAAAAGGTTGGTATTGGGAGAAGGTTAAATCAAAATTCGCATACAAAAATGACATTGTGTACAAACAGGAAACAAATGATCAAATGGTCCATGCAACGAATAAAGCCACGCATGGAAATATCCAAAAATATATTTCAGGAAAGTGTACGAATAGTATGAAATTATTTAAGCACAGAATACACAGAAAAATGCAGAATGTATAAACACACAAGCAAATTTCACAGAGATGGTTTTTAAAGGTAAAAAAAAGAACAAAATGAGAGCAAGAAGCCATGGGCATTTCCACAGATTGCAAAGAAATAAGGAGAAAGGAGTGAGGAAGAAAGAACACGGTTGATGACAATGTGAAATTTGTCAAGAGGGGAATTGTCCGAAAGAGGTTAGGCAAGGAGTGAGGGATGGGGGAGCATGTAAACAGTAACAATTAGTAAATAATGCTTGGTAATCAAACAATCACTCTCATCATCACAAAATCCCACTACAGCTATGTTAATCATCATGCCCATAGTTAAAATGGAACCCACACATATACATACGCACACAGATGCGCGCACACACACACACACACACAAAATATGAGCAATAGTCCCAAGTACACCCAAAATTAAATATTCAAATGTAAAAGGTACTGGCTAAATGTTAGGTGCTATTTACTATGAACAGTAATCCTAAGAAGAAGCAAGATCACTTTCACATCAGATTTCTACTGGAGGTGGTAAGTCAGGGTAGCCAAGGGAGAGAGAGAGAGAGAGAGAGTGTGTGATTCAGCAGGGACACGGAACAATGTCAAAAAATTACGTTATTGTCACTTTTCCTCAAATAATTCAACATAGTCTTACCATAGACTGATGACATTTGTGTAGAGGTGGAGATGCCAGGAACGGCATCTCCACCTGTAAATGGGGCTCATCAGAAGACGAAATCTATGCTTGCCTTGGTCACCATGGCTATTTTCAAGATGACTACAGTATAAGTGGCTTGTGTTAACTGCTATTAACTCTATTGTCAGCCTAAAATATATTAAGTGAAACCCTGATAATGTGGCTTGTAATTACCTCTAGGAATATTCATAACTGTTTTCGTAAACAACTACTTTATCTACCTAAAATTTCCGTTCAATCACCTTTCAGTTGTGAAATTTTAAAAATCATAAACTTCTAATGTCAAACTTTGGGATAATAAGCAATTTCTCATAAACCTATGTGCATGACTTCTAATATGGTTAGCATTTATTTAAAGGAGTTCAAGCTTTTGTTTACAATTGCAACTGCAGATAACTATTCATAACTATCCATTTACCAGAACTATCAGAACTAAAACCAAAAACCAAAGATTAGAACTAAACAAGAATCGGAACTGAAAGCTGCGTAAATAACCCATCACAACTCAAAAGACTGAAGTCAGAGAATGCTAGCAGCATTTGCAATCATTCCATTGGACTCAGCCTCCCGCTCTCTCCTGAAGGGACACAGAGGAGTGCTACAATGATTTCCATTTCTACACCACCCTTCTCCTGTATCTGACAATGAATGGCAAAACATTTTCCCTCGCCAGAGGAACAAACAAAGGAGGAAAACGTTTTGCATATTTCACGGAAAAAATCATGACACCGCACCATTGAATCACACAATAAACAAGATCCATTCCTATGAACTCAAAAGCTGCACAAGTGCCTGTGTAGAGCAACATATTTTATACTTCCAATGGTGACACAGTAGGCTCCCATTACAAAGCAGCATCCAAGCTTGCTCTCACACACACACACATACACACACACACTTAACACGCATACACACAGAGCCCAACTAGAAAGCCAATTGGCTCAAATGAAAACCTACAGTCCACCAGGGCATCCATCAGTTTATATTCATATTACTTGGATATGGAATAAATATAGACCCCAATTCTATAGGGTATTCGCATAAAATGATGGAACTACTACGCAAGTAATGGGCTGAAATATGCCCGAGCAAAGAACATACATAAATGTCATTAAAATACTTATTTTGATACGCAGAAGTTACTAAAACGAGGGGGTCCTATTCGTTTAAAACTCTCAAGCCACTAAAAGTTTTCACTATGCCAATGGGGATTTCAAACATTTGCCACAATCTTCCGCACCCGCATCGCACAAGGCACTAACCAATGCATGAATCACTGAGAGAGACCCATTCTACATGGCGATTGACTCACAACTAATTACAAAATTATTTGAAAGAGGGTTTCGGAGGCAACAGACAAGAGAAAGACAGGAGATTAGGGGTTCAGGCATTTCCTTATTAAAATGTGTACATTCACATTTTAGATTCAATATAAACCGAAACCAATAAAAGTATCCATCACCCTTTCCAAATCTTATCCAGTTAGTATAGAAGACTGTATTGGAGAATCTTCTACTCCATTAGTGCATTGTGTTGTGTGTTATTCCAGCAAGCAACTTAGGAAAATTTAAAAAAGCTTCTCCCACACATAAATATGCACAAGGAAGCATATGCCTCGTAGTGAAACTTAAAAGCAGACTCAGTAGCAACTTAAACAAACAAGTTCTCTCATTAAACCCTCATTAACTTCTATTCTCCAAGCTGTGATATCTTCCCTATCAAACTTGCAAATAACTTAACGAACAAAATGATAGTTTGCCAGCAGAGGCAAATACCCAAGCTTCAAGCACAATAAATGTCTTCCCTGTTGACTCTGAACATAAAAAAATATTAAGACAATCAGTATTACATTTATAATATTTAAAATAATCATAAATCAATATTATCAAATCAATCATAAAAATGAGATAAATCTAATAAAACCAAAAGGCAAATTGCAATTATTTATTAAACAAATGTTAGCTAGAGATATAATGAAATTAAATATAATAATAGACCCCTGAAATTATTAGCCAACTAAATTTAAGAACTTGGTAGGTCTAATGATTGACAAGCTCTGGAGCAATTTCCATAATTACAGCCAAATTATTTAGTGGCATGAATATTATCTGATTAATGAATACAGTGGAGTCTCCCCTACAGTGGAGTCTCAGATTTCACTCCCCATTTTTAAAGCTTTGACTAAATGCAGTGCATGTGCTCATCACAAAAGATTCAATTCAGTCAATGGGATGATCTACACATAACCACTACATTCTTTGAATCCTAACATTATGTTCCAGGATTCATTATACTTAATGAGAGGCTATAATGATCAACCATTACAAAATTAAACATAACTCACTGGATGTGTATTACCCTGACATCAAGTTGGTTAGTTTTTTTAAGTGGCCACTGTCTGTAATCAATGCAACCTGAAATATCTCACTGCCACCACAGCTTCTAATTTCACCATGATATATTCCCACTTTCCTCCATGTTCAATTAATCGCCCACACTTGATATGTTTATCATAAAAATGTACGTCACTTTCCATTTCTCAAGGGTGTCATTCATGTTTCTGATTTACCTTAAATAAAGGATAAGGGGGACTTCATTTGATACTGAAAGGCATCTTAATTAGTCATTGTCTTCAGTCAGGTTTCAAACAAGATAAATGTACGAAAAAGAGAAAACAAACCAAACTTTTAATGGATGACTGCACCTAAGACAACTAAAGGGGTTAAAAACTGAAGGTCTGCTGCATTTCACATGATGAAGACAAACTTTGAATTACATTTTTTATTGCATCATTCTTCAAAAGATTAATAAGCACTATTCCTCTTTCCTTGCAATTATTTCTCTACATAATATTTCCGGGATATCCCACCAAATAGACCCTTAGCATTTTTAGATATCTCATCATTTCATTTTTCCCACTGAAAACACCATCACGAGCTGAATGTAGAGTATGTTTTTTTCTTATGATCATATTTCGTTCATAATATTTTTATTATATTTTTCTTTGTATACCAAGTAAATGCTGAGACTCCACTGCATATAATACAATTATTTTTAATTGCACTTCATAAATGATTACATTACTTTTCCAAACAAGCATTCCCAATGCAACAAGAGAAAGAACTTCATCATTACATTGGGCCATTGGCGAAATGCACTCGTATCTCAGCCAATGGAAAGACTTGAACGGGCAGGAAGAATCCTTACCTCGGCATGGGTCGTTCTTTACCAGGAACTCATCGAGGGCCACCCATCCGCCTCCAACACGAACCATCACAGTGGAGCGAAGAATTCTCACCAGTCGCAATTTCTGGCTCTCACCAAACTAAATCAAAAGTGCAGAAATATATGTACAACTACACTTTTACTATGATTTTTACATTCTTCCATTAACATTTACCTGCATTTAAGATGGCACTTTTGTATGCCTAAAACAATACTCCATATGGAATGCATTTTAATAACTGATTTAGGGCTTATTAAATTTGCGAATTAATTGCATTTACAGACAAAAATTTGAATCCCTAGATAAGATCGCTTCGAAATAAGATCAACACGATGCAGAAAATTTCAAAATCGTGGCAAAAATGAACAAGTACAGAATCATAAATGTCATGTAAAATTGTCAAAATGTATAAAATATAAGACAAGATTTTTTTAATAAATAAAATCAGAGTATCCGACTTCGCAATGGATACTTTTTGCTGCTTTTGAATGCTCAATTTCCATAGCACCAAATATGCTCAACACAACGCAAAACACGCCAGCAGTAATCTATACGTCCTCTGTTTGATAAAATTTTTGAGTGTAAGAGGGTTACCAGTAGCTTAACTTGCTAAAGCACTCAGCCGAACATTGAGGGATTCAGGATCAAAACCCCTTCAAGGCAAATTTTTTTTTAACTCTTTAATTGCTGAATTGAATTACACTGTTTGAATTATAACATAACCTACATACAATTGATGTAAATAAATTATAAAAATATGGGATTCTGACTTCAGCCTGATTCCGGATTTTGATTCGATCAAATTTTGGATTAAACTAATCCCAATTTTTTTTGGTAATGTAACCTACAGCAAAAGAATAGCACAACCAAGTTCACTTTTTTGGATACCAACAAGAAATTGTGATTCACATTTGCAAGTCTGAGCTCATTTGAATATCTGGGATAACTGAAGGAGCATTGAACTGAAAATATCTTCATAAAACATCTTCCACAACTGTATGCACATTATATCAGACACTGGAATAGAGTAATCTTTGTTATGTTTCTTATACTATATACAATAATACGCTGAAACTGTTGTGGGTTGACACTAAAAATGAGTGGGTAAATTGAAAATAAAATTTTGTAATTTACAATATTAGAGGAGAGTTCAATTATTTCATATTTTTCTCATCAAAAAGATAATATTGATTTATTTTTGAGAGCATTAATATATATTGAATCAACTACTACAAATCCTCTCATTAAGTTTACTCGGAAAAAGTAACCCACTTTAGTGGCACAATATAGCAAGCATCCAGGTTAAGGAGCAAGTTATGTTTCTATTATAACTCAAGGTCAGATTTCTATGCAACTCAGAGCCCTCATGAGAACAGCATACAATAAAATATCACGAAAGGAAGGGAATGCCTAGATAACTTAACTAGCCAAAACACTATGCAAGAAATAGAGATAACTGAGTTCGAGTCCCACTGAGTGAATGAAGATTTTTGCAAGGGATTTCTCAAAGTAGTAACTGTCAGTCTCCAAATGTAAAACATGTACAGCAGTATTTCTGCCTTTATTTAACCACTTACCCTGTATTGGCCTTCACCAACTTGAAGAACTCGGAACTTCTGCCTACATGTACAGAGCATAACCAGGCGCTTTACTTCATCATGTATTTTATCTGCTTCCGTTTTTGGTTTGTTTTCCTCCCAATCAGGCCTAAGAGCTGCAATGAACTCCTTCCAGTCAATGTAACCTTCAGAATTCCGATCAAAGAGATCCGAAACAGCATTCATCTCCAATTTACTAGTGAGGAATTCTGTAATAGAAACAAATAAAAACACACAATGCAGTAAGTTATATTTATTGCATTGTGGATCCACAAATTTTGTTTTTGATAATTATTCCTTCATTTCTATTTTTCAGTTTTTGTGCAAAATTTTACCTTGGATTATTTGGTAAGACGTTTATACTTTGAAATGTACCTTTAATTTTTAAAGACAGAAATATACCTTATCATATCAGGGGTATCATACCATATAGGGGTTCACAGTGTTCGACAAATTGTGAGACAAGGCCCCAAGCAATTGCAGTTTGATTTCTTCTTCTGCCTATAATGACAGAAATATTAAGATGTTTTCGATTTTATTTTTCAGTTTCGTTCATTTCATATTCGTCACATTACGTTCTCTAATCCTGGACATCAAACTCCAAGTAATACAGGCGACTGCACATAACTACAAAAATTTATAAAAACAGGAAATATTCAGCAAAATCCAGAACTCTGGTCACCTTTTACGCATAGGCTGAAATATATGAGAAAACCTGTTAGCCTGAACCTATGTCATCTCGACTGAAAATAAGATGAACAAGCACCTGGGTCCAATCCGCAAAGGAGCTAACCTTACATCTGCGGCCCCCCCTGCGGCCTTCTCCACTCCCCTCCACCTCCCAAATTCTAACCCAATTCCTCAACTTACATCTTCCCCTAATCCTCTGTCACGCTCCAATGCAACCGAGCTATCTGGGAGTTCCCAGGGGCAATGCTAAGCCAACAAATTCAGATTTTTCAACGTTTGCAGCAATTTATTTTTAATACTACAGATTTCACAAAGTCACTCACCCCAAATTACAAAAAAATAAGACTGAGAGCAAGCAAAAAGTAAGGCCTCCGAGAGAATGTGGTCCCTGAATGTTAAGAAGTGCCAAAAAAAAGTTGATAAACAAATGATTTTAAAGGAAACATCATCTACTTTTAAGATTTTTTTCCTTTCATAAGGTCATAAAAATTATTCTTACTTGTTTTCATGATGCCATCTATAAAATCTTCTCGAGGAATCAGATTGTCGTTATTCTTATCCATCTTGCGGAAGAGATCTGTGAGCCTTGACTTCTTGTGGTTCATGAATTTGAGGAACTAAAACGAGAAGAGGAGAAACTTTTAGTCATGCACTATTACACCAGAATAACAGTTCAATTAACAAAAAATTATGAAACTATTTGCACTTGCCAGAACAAATGAGTGACTGATTACACTTACTTCACTAGAAAAATTATTCTTTACGATAATTTTATGCTCACAATCAACATGATAGTGAGTCTTCTAAAGTGTTGCTCTATTTAATTATGTTCCTAGAGAAGCAGCTACGTTCACTGCTTAAACAACGTTTGAGCAAACTCATTTGCAGTACCTACCATCAGCAAAATTAAAAAAGTAGGAAATGCCGTATTTCTTAGCCAATAACAGATGCACCTCTTTTCCTCCAACATGTGTTCTAAAATCAGCCTGTGTCTCATGCAACCTACCCTTGGCACATGGAACTCCTGGTGTGCGGGGGTATATAAGGTATACCTACGACCTATTAGCACAAGCTGATTCGCTGGAAAAATACTTACAATTAGGTATTTTTCCCATATCAGGTATAGACAATCGTTGCCTTGTTTACAAATTTCAATAGCATCACTGTTTTGAGTCGGTAGTAAGCAAGAGAGTTTTAATATTTCATTGAAAGTACTTCCTAAAAAATTCCCAAATAAATCACAAATTTATACAATTTAGCCAGTTATTTTCATTTCACTTGTATCACTGCCACAACACTTAATATGTATTCATAAAGCTAATGGGGATGCCGCCCCACAGCCAATACACACAAACATATCTCCTGATAAACTCAGAGTCTACAGGCATTCAACCTTAAGTAGTAAGAGGATCATAAAGGGATAGAAAATTGTTGCTTTTCATTCAAATTATGATAATATCTAACAGTAAATGCTGATATGAGTACAACATTTACACTCATGTGCTCCTAAATAGTCTAAGCTTCCACTGAAATCACCAAAAAAACTGCCACAAACATGAAACAAAGGTTATGAAGCACCAACTCATGATGTCACACTGGCAGGAAAATTAAAACAGCTGTCGATTTCTAGTGTTAGTGATCAAAAAGGTCATGGTGGAAAGTTTAAAGTGAGACTTTCATAATGTCTTGGTCAAAATGTGACATTGGCAATGCACTAAATGGAAGTTAAGATGATGTTGCATAAGAGGAAATTGACAATCCCAGTGAAAACTACTGTGGAAATGATCTAGCAGCTATGATGACAAATTTCTGGGATTCTAAAATGAATTAATGTTGACAAAAGTGTAGTTGTGAATTTTTTATAGAAACTATTCCATTTTCTTCACAAAGTGTTAAAATGTAAATACTTTGTACTTGTACAGGGGCCATGCAGAGGATTTAGTAATATTACGGTGTACTGGATTTATAAAGAATTCAATCCACATCCGAATGATACTCTTGGTTAGCTTCAAAGGTATTGCAATTCCTTTTTGAATATTTTACCTAAATCAAAATGAATATGCCTTCCAACCTGCCAGGAAGCTGAAGACAACTTAGTACCTGATTCTGTTAAATTACTGTTTTTAAAGAACTATTACCAATTGTTAATTACCATTAACTATATATGAAGGATCATGCAATGTGACTATCACCATGGTAACTGAAAAATGAGAATATTTTGCGAACTATAACTCCAAAAGTATAATTTTTTTAACCCCCAGATATCAGTCACCATAACGTAGAAGCATAACATAAACCTTCTAACTTTTAAGTATTAGGACTGCATTATCTCATAATACAGAAATATGCATTAAGACCTGATAAAATCATGTGTGGGACATTACAAAAATGACAGATGGCATTTAGAGGCATTTAAGACAAATACATATGATCACTCCTTTGATTAACATGTACATACGCACCCGCTTCCTCCAGTCATCCCAGCTGAAGTTTCGAACCTTCTCGAGTTCCTCAAGGTAGGTCATCCGGTCATGGAGACGGCGTTGCCTCTCCCATGCCATCATCCACATATTACGCCAGCCATCCCAAAGTTGCTTCACGCGAGGGCTGCGGAACTGAGGCTCAGACCCCTTGCTGCATCCAGAAGAAGAGAACAGATATGTGAGTGCATAGCTCCACAACAGCAAGGGATTCACATGCCAAGAAACAGAATTGACACTAATGTGTGCCATATTTCTGCAGGGACTACTCAAGAAACCCCTTTCTTCATGAAAACAAAAGGTGTTCATTCAAGAATCTCACTGGCACCTCTCTCTTTAATGTTTTCCTGAACTTTAAATAAACCCACGATGAGGAGAAACCTGAAGAGGCATAAAGAATATTTATAGTACCACTCCAGTCACTGGCACTCCACTTTGTCCTGTAGTCTCCTTTCACAACTGGTTTCTTCAACTACTCATATACCAAGATCTCCAGCTTCATGCTTTGTGGTGATATTGATAATTGCATACTAAGCAACTAAGATACTGCACCAGCAATTGGCTAAACCTACCGTTTTCAACCCACATTTTGGTTTTATAGTCGAGGCCAGAGCACACCACGGACTGATCTCCATACAGAGGGTGGAATTCACACATGCCTAGCAACAAGGAAGGGAGCCAATTCCCTTCCCAGTGCCATCTGGTGTTTCCCAAAAATTCTGGTTCTTAGACAAATGCACTGCTAGGGTTCATCTAGGTGTGCCCAGAAGACTTGCTTGATTAGAGCCTTTCATTAGCAGGCAAATGGGGCCATAACACAATTGCAATAACTGAGGAGGAGATCTGAGGGTGTATTCCTATTCCTTGCACAACAACTTAATATAAACCTTCAATGATTCATCCTTCATGCTTAACTGCCACGAACGATAAGAAATCTCTACTACATAAGAAAATACTGCAGTTTATGCATTATTATATCAGAAATTGTCTCATATGTTATTTGCTGGGAGTTTTTCATACTAGGCATACATGAGGGAAGACTATCTTGGCAGATTTACACACAATTTTTCCTCATCTCCCTTATCATTATTTAGGGTGACAAATGATTATTCCAGTAGAATCTGCCAAGTTAGTTTTCCTTCACGTACACCTAGCATTATTATATTAAAAGAGTATGTGCTAATAGGTAGACAATAGGGAAATATTAAAATTATTGGGTCCTACCACCTTCTTAATGCAGTAAAAAGTAAAAGCTAAATCCTTGAGCCAAATTATAATTCCATGATACATCATTAGCATGTGGTCTCACAATCTACATGGATATGTGAATTTTTTTATTCTGGAGCTACAGCAACAAATTGATGGGACCATCTGATGGGCAGCACACCTAAGATGGGACCGGAATATCGTTGGAAAAAATTACAGGGATTCAAACTTAGGCCCTCATGGTGCACATGCCATCACACTAAAATGCTACATTCTATGCACATAACATTCATTGGTGGCAATAGAGTGGCCAGTTACTTGGGCCCATCACACAATACTTTTCATTGGAATATTACCTTCTCACCTTAGTTAATTAAAAATAGCAATTTTCCACAAAAATAAAGTTTAATGCAACCGGTTTCAATGTTACTACATCATCATCAGGTGATGATGATGTAGTAACATTGAAACCGGTCGCATTAAACTTTATTTTTGTGGAAAATTGCTATTTTTAATTAATCATGATATTCCACCATATCACGCCTGAAATGTCTCTTTTTATTCTCACCTTAGCATCCGGAATAAAATTTGTACCAGCAGATTTCACAGAACCAAACTCAAAACTGCTTTCCACTAAATTATTTCAACCTGAGCACTTCACAAGAATCATATAATCAAAACCAGGAGCACTCAAATAATGAATTCAATGATCAATCCAGATATACAACAATCTTTTACGAGCGGAGATAATTCTACAAAATACCTCGGAATCAATCTAGATCATCTAAGGTGCCAAGTAAGCATTTCCAATGTTTAAATGAGATGAGAAATAAGAGATGCATGAAGGGGTGGCTGCTAACCTTCCTTTTGGAGAGAAGCGTGGGCCAATGTGTGGCAAGGACTCGGGGAACTTCTCTCGGCCAGGGCTCACACGGCTGCACGACGACACAAACACAAACACAACACGGATATATCATTCACAATGATGGACCATGCAATAAAAATAAAACACAAATATGACAAACTAAAGGAAAACAAGTCATTCACAAAATAATTAAAATGAAGGCTTCGATAGAGCCAAAATAAAAGAGAGAAGAAAAGAAACATGAAGTGCCTTTGGTCCCCACCATGCTATAAACTGGGCATGCACTTACATCCAAGCAATCTGAAATAATACACGTCACTTTTTGTCAGAATTTATACTTATTGAATGGTGTGGAACCGTATGACTATGAAGATAAAATATCTTGAGTCAAATGACTTTATCATTTTATGTATCATTCCTCAATCATTCAAAAATTAGTTTTTTATCTCTTCCCATGACGATTCTATCCCACAGAAGAAGCCTTAATCACTCTTTTAAGTTATCAAACATTGTACATATTTTTGCTCACTATAAATTTAAGACAAAGTTAGTAAGCCATTAAGTTAATTAAAAACCTACACTTTCCAAGTATTTCTTTAGGGTGCCTCAGCCTGCCTAGAGCTTCCGAAAAGATATGTTAGAAAATGTAAATGGTGACCCAGTTACATCACAAAATTACGAAAGGAAAAATAAATTGATTATGTATACAGGCTAACTCTTGTGTTCCCCTAAATTTGTCAAAATTGGAAAACCCCCAAGGATTCGTATACGTACATTCAACAAGACAAGACAAGAACAGTTAACTGCATTGACAGGTAGCAAAAAGAGAGAAGCACTATTGCTGAAGAGACAAATGCCATGACAATGTCTTCTGGCAAACATATTAAGCAAACACAATGAGAATTTTTTTGTTCCATTTAAGGTATTTCAGTCAAAGTCATTCTGCAAGTATTTGACCGAAAATACCTTAGGGCAATGGATTTGAGACACTGAGGACACTAACTCACCTAAACTTCATGAAAAGTTTAATGCACGTCCACATAAAATAAATTCCAATAAGAACTCCTTTTCCAGGAAAAATATAAAAGGACTAATGGAGACTGAAGGCTTGAAACATTCAAAAAATAACTAAAGCGGCATCTCCCACAATTCTTTGAATTTGTCAAAGGTAAACACATTCATTTGAACGTTGGCTTTGACCTGTACATGGACTGTGACGCAATGCGCACAACTACGAATACTAGTGGCATTGTATGCACGGTATTTTATCAAAACATCTTGTCCCTTTAAAGCCTCTAAAACTTTGGATTTTAACAGGATGCCTCAATGGCTTAACTGGCTAAAGCCCTCACCCGCACATCCGAGAGATCCGTCCTAGTCGAGGCAAATGATTTTTACACTTTTGCACAATGTGTACATTGAAGCACCAAGATGAATTATTTGATAATTTCCATCACTGACACAGTACCTAATTGGTGATTCAACCAACCATTTTAGTTTGGGAAAAATATATAATGAGATGCTTTAAACCAATTTTAACATTGATTCCCTTAATAAAATCAGTTATTTACTTCATGAAGAGCCAATTCCTGAATATCTGAATGTGGCCAAAACTAGGGCATGTGTTAGCTAATCAAGAAAGATTTAATCATCAATTAATGATTAGATTTGTTTGTTTAAAAAAAAATCCTACTTTTCACACACCTAGTACTAATGAGGACTCAACAAGAAAAGTCATTTTTAGCACTCGGGAGCATTACTTGTAATAAGACTCCCCTTGTACATCTATCCATATGAAATGATGATCGATCTTAAATGCAATACATCGGTGTCATTATCAGATGATAGTTTCCCAGGTGGAAAACGAGCATGGCTGAATTGGCCCTATGCCCACTAGCAGTGTACAGAGCAGTGCTCGTAATAAGAACGCTGCTATATCACAGGTTCATTCCTAAATGATTACTACTGAAAAATGAGATTCTTTATGAGTCGATGTCTGTGGGGAAATATTTTTCACAACGTGGCTACAGTTGTAAGTAAATATTTTCATAAGTGGGTGGAAAACAAACAGCTAACAAGGCACTCCCTCCTCCGCACTCACCTGTTTCTGCGGCCAGTGTCACCAGGTGATGAGCCATCCATTGTGTTCACATCCTGGTCAAGGTGGTCTCTACTTGGTGCAATCACAACAGCCAAGAACAAAGGAAGAAGCATGCATACTAACTTCTAAACAAACATTGATTCAGCAAGCACTAAAACTAATGCCTTAAAGTTACACAGCAGCCCTTATTGCAACTGAAATGTTTGCCAAACATAAAAGAATAAGACTTTGGATTCACTTCAACATTGCTATGCTCTGTTTCTGGAAAATCTTAAATAATTTATTAATCGCCCTAAGATTCCTTTAGTATCACAAATAAGATATTGTTTACTGGGAGAGTTCCAATCTCATGAAAAACATTGTCTAGATTCGGCCGATATCTTCTTGAGTAGTGTTTCTCATTGTGGCTCTTGTGGAGTATGATGCAATAGCAACTTGCCAATTGGAAAACATGACTGAATATGAAAAGTACCATGTTTTCCTGGCAAATGTTGCTACCGATTGAACATATTGATCATTAGTATACAGTAAAAATTCATTTTTATCACGCTCATTCAAATGAAATTTCAATTTTATGAAGCTAAATCATTCTTCCCAGTAAAAAGGTACCCTAAACACATTACATGCGTGTGGTATTATGAAATCATGAATTTATGAACATTAACCAAGGTCCTAAGGCAATTGTACCTTTTAATGAATATAAGTGGAAAAACTGGAATTCAGGTTGTAATTCAGGACATCATGTAATGTTCCTAGATTTCAGGCACTTACACAGTATTTAACCAGCTAGTTGAGAAAATCTCTCTCAACCCCTACACCACTTAGTAATCTAAATTTTGGCACCGCAGGTGTTCTGATAATGGCAGAATTTGAAGGTTATCCTAACAATTCCAGTACTTTTTGGCACAGCCCAAATCTTGCTTTCTATAAATTGGCAAATAATTCAGAATGTCACCCACCACACTGGCATGACAAAGCAAGAAACATCAATTGATATATAGGACCCATCAGTTGTTTACTGTGTACGCTGGAAAATCTTAGCCAGCCCGTGAGGCCATGGGCTCTCAGACGGGGAGCAGCCATAGTTACAAAGTATTGTGCTAGATAGAAAATTTCAGAAACATCAAAATGTCCAACACAAAGGTTATTTATGAAGAGTGCTGGAAAAGGTTAGTCAGCATCATTCCTATTAAAACTCATGAGCTCCCAAGAGCCAACACTAAAATTGATGTTTTAGAGACATGTGCACAATTTTCGTTTTCTATGAAAAATTATTTGAAAGTGGTACTTTGAGGTAAAACAGATTTGAAATAAAACTTATTTATTTCAAATGATGAAATCCTCTTATTCCAGCAAATATGTACATTTTGAGTCATACATGTATGCAGCAAAATATTAAATGATCAATATTAAGGTTGGATTTTATATGATTTTCTGAACAAAGTGAAGGTTTTCAACATTGTGAAGTAGGCACAGGATGGATTCTATGGGTCAAATTTTAGCTATTCATGGATATCTTTATATACAGTGTCACGTGTAACAGGAGATATTTTCCTTTGAAGGAAGAACATGACCCTAGAGTGAGTGTTTATTTTTTAGATGAGACAATACCTGGAAACTACTAATGGAGACATATATAGTCTGTACAATAAATATGCCAACTGGTACAATCTGTCGGCACAAGTTGCCTGAGACCCAATGAGCCGTCTGTGCTTGACGGATCGTGGAACTGTGCCTATGGTGCCGGTTATGTTAGTTTCTGTTGTCCTTATATTTATAATGTTTGTATGAAAATGGAAATTGACATAATCACGCAGCAAAGAAACAGCATCAAGTTTTTGGTGAAGTGTCGTAAAAGTTATCAAGAAATTACTTAAACGTTGACAGCCGTTTACGGTGACAATGCTCTGAAGAAAACATCCGTTTTCAAGTGTATTAAGATGTTTTAAAGATGGCCGACAAGATGCCACGAATGATGCAGGGCCGGGACGACCTTCAAATACCTGTGTTGACGACAACTTTGATTGCGTGCGGTCCCTTGTCCTTGGTCAAGGGGAAAATAAAGACGAGGGCAGGGGAGAGTAAAGAGAGGAGGAGAGCCCATCCCCTATACAGGTGACACCCTTAAGTGCCCTGTGTGGGGAGGGGGCAGGGACAATGGAAATAAAGAAGACAATTGCATGTGTTCGAGTCTGTGCTATGTTGCAGACCTATTAGGCAAGAGGTATTTCTGGATCGCCTATTTGCAATCATTACGTGAAACAGTTATACTCAGTAGTGAACAAATTAAACAATGTGATAGGGATACATAAATTAACAAAACACACCCATTTCACACTTTTCGTTTTGAATTAAGGTTACTGACAACTTAAAACTATGTGAATTACAGGGGGTATGAAATGTGGAAGCTTGTTTGGGGTAGGACACTTATGGCATTGCTTTACTCAGGTAAACCGCTGCATCTTGGTAAATTAGATGGCTGCTTTATGGTTAGGTGAGATAAATTGAGTCTGGATGAAAATGCATCACTTGAATTCATGTCATGGTTGACTGCATTACTTAGTTTCATCAGAGAGGACACCATGAGATATTTTAAGAAGGTTAATTTCAAAGCCTGCTCTAACACTGACTGATTGTGCCACCCATTTACTCCTTATGAGGAAATTTATTCTACCTTTTGATTTTATCGAGTGAAGTATTATTTTAGAAAGGGAATATGCATGTAATGAGAGGACACACTTTACACAAATCCCGTTTAATGAGTCCTCAGCATAAGAATGTTCCATACATTAAGTAATGATTGTGACATTGAGAAAGGATATGATATTGCTCCTTTAAAGCATATTAGGTTTGGCTGTGTTTTCAAAAGCATGTCGATGACTGAGATCAATATGCACCTATTACGTGTACAGTACAAAATTGAGGTTATTTGTAAAAAAAAGCATGGAAATTTCAATAAATCCTTCCAGTAATAAATTAAAATTTAAACAAATTTGATAAGCTGATTTTTATGAAAAACTGAATACCTACTCATATTTGTAAAATTATTCATGAAAATAGCAAAATTAATAAAGGCAGAATAATAAAAATAGCTATATACACTCTATCTGTGACCAAAAATTCTTAAAACAAGAAACTGAAAGCCATAAAATATGCTAAGAAACCAAAGTCTTTTTTCTACTTTGCACATACTAAGAAAATGCAAGCCAACATTTATCAAACATAGCTATGATACAGAAGATAATGAAAACATTTAAACATGCAAAGTGACAAGTAATGATTAATTTTACAAACATAAATGTATCATGAAGTTACATATGATATTCTTTACCTTCACAGATTTGAAGTATTGATTTTTGCAAAACGAGAAAAACCACAAAACTCTATCAGAAATAAGTTTGGATAGAGAGAATTTGGGAATCACAACTAGAAAGACAAAAAGAAGCCAAAATTCTACATAGATATGAAAGAGGATTCAATGGTGCAGCCAAGAAAAGGTACGAAAGTGCACAAGCTCCCTTTATATATGCCCCACCACTTTGAGAGCACAAAAAGATGCAACGGTAAACATAGAGCACGCACCTTGAGGTGGATGTCTTGGGCTTTGACAATTTCCTGGGTGCATTGGCTGCTGCTGTTGCCGAGGGTGGCACCTGGGCTGCCTTCACTTGGCGTGACTTACACACGCGGTCCACGTCTGGCGTGCGCTTGGCTGCATTCTCCATGAATTCCTTGTGGTCATCAATGAGTGACTCCAGCACCTTCTGGTCATCTGGCAAGGGCTCTGCCTCGAGCGCCACCAGGGTGCCCTCCAAGCCAGCGACCCAAGCAAGCAGTTCCTCAAGCAATGAGTCAAGGTCACGCAGAGAACCCAAGTGGTCACGCAAGCGATGCTCCCTCTGCATCAAAAGAAATTATTCTGTTAACTCACTGGATGCACAGTGCAGTCTACACCTCATATTTATCTTTTTAATGTCAAATACCTCACCTGGGGAATCAACAAAAATACTTAGCAAAACCCAACTTTATCTAACTCCACAATCATTATTTTGGTACATCGTACCATTCCACAATAACTTTCGCGGAATATCATTACCATCCCAAACGAGATACCTTCCCATTTAATTTCACAAAGAGGAGAGAAAATCCAATGGCATAATGCCACTATGGTGAATTTTCTTCAAACATTTGACACACAAACATACACAAGCTTGGATATTTTTTCCTAGAAATTTTGTTAAAAATTAACACTTTTGCCCTTTTAAAACTTAGCACATTCCATATCAATCATAAAACAGAGTTTGATGAAGAACTGAAAATTAAAGAAGCAAAAAAATACCCAACTTTCCAGAGTGCACATGATTATTTAGATAGCCTAGCAATCAATCGCACAGAGCACACCCATCAGGAAAAGGTTGAAGTGCAATGCCCTCTCCAAGTTCCACTCTTTAACTTCTTAGCCTCAATGGTTGGTCATTAACAGGAAATGAAAGCGAATAGGTTCAAGATTTGCCAAAAGGTATATTTACTAAAATATTACATGAGTGAGTTGAATGAAAACTATAAAACTTAAATATTTTTATCTCATAATTTCTTGAATATAGAAATTTCTCACTCCTACAGTTTCCATTTGCATTCCTCTTGAAGTACAACAGAAGTATTTCTGTGTTTTGAGACTTCGCGGATATCTTTAGGAAAACCATAACTTTAGCTACCATAAAAATCTCTGGCATCAAAACATGGTGTGTGCCTGACCTGGTCGCGGGGATACAAATATAACACTGTTTAAGAACTTCTAGGGCAGACTTCAATACTTAAGTGAAATGGGTGAATCACCATTCAGAACTTTCATTTGTCGATGAATTTAGATATGTTTCAACACCGAATAAATAAATGAAAGATGGCTGTTCCTCTACGGTGCATGTTTTAAGTGGAGCAGCCATGTTTACATACCCTATTGTTGCACCACATTGCTGCATTCGCTCTGATACCATGCTGCCAGTTGAAGGCCACTCATAAAACCATGGCAATGACCATGGGAAATGCAAATTAGCATTGCACAATATTTTGAAATTGATGCGCAGTTTTAAGACTTTCACAAGACCCAGCCTCGTAGAGCTATGTACTTGTTACATAGGGAAGATTTTGTCAGTTAGGTTTTCACATAAGAGGATTATCATTGCTGGAGTAAACTGAGCACACACCACCAATTATAATGAATAACACAAAGTTGCTAGCTTGCTTCAAGGGATGATTTTATAGTTGAACCGATACGACTATCAGTGGATGTACATTTAAAAATCAGGATAAAATATTGAAAGAATTTCCTATTTGGTGAATTTATTTTTTCTGGCTAGTTTCTAAAAGGCTAGGGGAGTATATTTTTATATTCAGGTTGTACCACCAAGGAATTCAATGAATTTTCCAGGTTTTCCATGAAATATTTTCGGTTTTTCATCCAAATCCACAGCCTAAAACAAGTTTATTTTTGGGCAGATATTGCTCATGAAATGGAAGAATATGAATACAGAATTAGGCAAAATGAAGTACAAAGAATTGAACAATAAATTGAGGCGGGCAACAAATAAAGCAAAAGAAGCATGGTGGAAGACGCAGTGCGAGGATATGGAAAGTCTGCAGAGGAAGGGTGAAATCGGTGCGCTGTACAGCAAAGTTAAATCGTTATCGGGAAGTAAGAAAGGAAGAGCTATGCTAACAGTTAGAGATAAGGCGGGTAAGGTAATAGTTGACGCAGGAAAGATCCAAGAGAGATGGAAGGAGTATATAGAAGAACTGTATGGTAAAGAACTCAGACCAACAAAGTTAGACATTGAAATAGAAAATGACGTAGAGGAGGACAGCTTAGGTCCAGGCATACTAGACCATGAGATAGAAAGGGCATTAAGGGAGATGAAACTAAATAAGGCCGTGGGGGTAGATAACATTCCCGTGGAACTTTTAAAATGCTTAGGAAAATGTGGGAGGAAGAGGCTATATGGGCTGATCCGTAGTATTTATGAGGAGGGAATCTGGCCGGAAGACTTTGTGAGATCAGTTTTAGTTCCTATTCCGAAAAAGGTAAAGACCACGTCATGTGAGGACTATAGGACAATTAGTTTGATATCCCACGCAGCTAAAGTTGTTCTCAGGATCATAAACAAAAGGATAGAGAGTAGGGCAAATGATTACTTAGGGGATGATCAGTTTGGGTTTAGGAAGGGGAGAGGTACGCGCGATGCCATTGCGGTAATGAGATTATTAATCGAGAGGAATATAGAACACAACCAGGAGGTATTTGCCTGTTTCGTAGATTTCGAAAAAGCGTTTGATAGGGTGAATTGGGAAAAACTAATGAGTATATTGCAGAAAATAAGAATAGATTGGAGGAAAAGGAGGCTAATCCGCAACCTGTACATGTCTCAGACTGCTCAGGTGCGGGTGGGAAACGGGGAGTCAGGATGGGCAGTGTTAGGAAGGGGTGTAAGGCAGGGTTGCCCATTATCACCGTTGCTGTTCAACCTGTATGCAGAGGAAATGATCAAAGAGGCATGGGAAGAACTCGAGGTAGGAATGAAAGTGGGCGGGGAATTCGTAAAATCAGTTAGGTTTGCTGATGACCAAGCCTTAGTTTGTCAGTCAGCCAAGGGGCTGCAAGCATTGCTGAGTGAATTGGAAATTCAGTGCAACAGGTATGGGATGAGAATCAACATTAATAAAACAAAGGTTATGCGATTTTCTAGGAAGAAAAAGGCCAAGCTTAACATTAAAATAGGAGGGCAAAAACTAGAGCAGATAGAGCAGTTTAAGTATCTCGGTAGTGTTTTGGACCAACACGGTCAAAGTAGTAGGGACGTAAGGAGAAGAATTGCGCTAGGCAAAGAGGCTTTCACAAGGAGGAGGGAGTTGATGACGGGGACTCTGAGTAAGGATGTTAAGAAAAGACTCGTAAAAACTTTGATATGGAGTGTAGCTATGTACGGTGCGGAAACGTGGTCATTGAAGCAGGAGGATAGACGTAGACTGGAGGCTTTTGAAATGTGGGTGTGGAGAAGAATGGAGAAGGTGAAATGGACAGAGAAGAAAACAAATGAGGAAGTACTTGGTATGGTGGGCGAAGAGAGGGGTTTGTTGGGAGAAATCCTGTGGAGGCAGGAAAAGTGGATGAAGGGGGTATTGACCGGCAGTGGGATGTTGAAGACTGTGATAGAGGGTAGAATGTTGGGCAAAAGAGGAAAGGGAAGGGACAGGATAGGGATGTTGGACGGGATTAAGGGAGGAAGAAAGTACTCAGAGATGAAGAGGGACCTGATATAGAGTAGGATGATGGATTTTGTGTTTTGTAAGGAGTAATAAAATATTTGTTTGGTAGTTGTGTCCATCCAAAAACCTACCTTAAACGGTAGATTACCTTAAAAAAAAAAAAAATTGCTCATGAATCGAATGCAGGTATCAGAAGTTACAAGAAACTGATGGTAGCCTAGTATATTACGATAAGTGCACCTCAAATTAAAGGAACACATTTATAAGGATAGTCATAAACATTTTCATATTCTCTGTATAACCCTAATAAATTGAATAAAATTATCATATATTTAAGTGCTAAATGTATAAAAAAGGAGAATATTAAAAATATGTCACATTAACTCAAAAATAAAGTTGCTGTCCATTCTTGATCAGGCATTTATATTCACCTGTTTAGCCCATGTGGACACCTCTTCCCATCTTGACTGAATGATGGTTATCCAGTGTTTGATCACAGTGATTCCATCTGGATGTGCCTTCTCCAATATACTTCGCGCCAAGGCAATTGTTGAGTCTTTCTCCACTTCTTTTTCTGCCATTTCACGCATAAACCTAGAGAAATTTTTTTATAATAACATCACACTTTTATAACATAAGAAATAGCATCACTTGTACTGTTATCATGCCATTAAAATTCTTCATAAATTCAGCATAACAAAACATAAGTATTTCTATATTTTACCATAAAAATTTGAAATTTTCTGATATTTGCAAAAATCAGCAAAATGGTAATATCATTTACAATCAGCAAGAGGAACTTACAAGTAAGAGATGGTTTCTGCAAGATGAAATGCAATTCTGTCCCTTCAGTTAACTACAAGTATGAAATCCTGGCCACGGTTGAGATCTCTTAGCAGGACGTTACCTTGATACAATGAGATGAAGCGTTACTTACTTCTCATGCTCAGCTAACTGATTCCTCGTCTCTTGGTCATCCTCAGGCAGGGGTCCAGCAAAGCGGAGCTTCATTTCAGCATCTGAGAGCCATTCTAGGAGCATGTGGACCGCCTTGTGCAGTCTCTCAGCCTTTCAGGTAATAAAATTCAATTTCAAAATTAATAGCCAATTCCAAACACTGGCATACTAAGTTAAATATACCAGTTAGCAACAAATGCAAAAGAAGACATTTACACATTTTCACTAAATCACTTAACTGCAAGTAATGCAGCAGAATAAAACTATCAGTTTGGTCCACCAAAATTCAGTTCTAAAACGAGCACTTTTTACGGGCAATCGTAATAGTTTCCTCTCTTCTTTGACCATAAATGTTATTCATTCAGTTTTCTTCTTCTCTTTCAGCTTATTTACTCCATCCATCTCCACAAATACAAGGCCTCAAAAGCCCTTCATCTAAATTCATCATTCTTGTCCGAATGCTGCCCTTGCTCCTACGAGGGTTCATTTTTTTGAGTTCAAGGTTTTTCAAGGTCAAGGAAGATCATGGAAGTTCTACAGATGGGGTTTCCTGCACATATTTTTACTGAAAGCAACTCCAACTGCCCAACCGATTAATCTAAACAATTTATCTAGCATACTTTTTCTGGTAAACAAATTATTGGTGGTCACAAAAGCTTATCAAATGAAATAACATTCAAAAAAATATGATAATATGTACTTTCCATTGAATCTATAAAAAATTTTTGCTCATTTAATAAAACTTAAATACACATTTTGAGATGTATTTAAGAAATATCAAAAGGTACAATTCTACACTTCCAGTTTTTCCTTTCCTTGACCGCTGCAGTTGTAACATAGTAAGGTATTTTCCTTTTCTTTTCACCCTTGGGAAAGGAATACAAGCAAATATCTAATCCTCATCAATGAGAAACATAGCTCCACAATAACCAACCTCCTTCAGAGCCTCTTCAAGACGTAGGGTCTTCTTCCGACCCAGCTCCCCAATGCGCCTCCAAAGGTCATCGAGCTCCTTCAGCTGAGACTCGATCGCAGCGGAGTCGGATGGCGAAGCCTTGGCCTGCAGCTCCCTGCCCGTGCGACGGACCGAATCCATTTGAACTGAACGGCTTTCCAGATCCTCTTCAAAAGCCTTGAGTGAAATAATTAATTATACACGTCAGTTCTAATACCAGCACCACCCCCTCCCACATGAATCACAATACAAGAGAAACTCAGCGCCAGCCAAACCTTGTGGTGCTCGACAAGTGCCATCACAGTGTCCAAATCCCCGTGCACGGGACCTTCAGCGATGAGGCCACTCTCAACTTTGCGCATCCAGTCCATGAGCGCCTGCACAGCCTCTTTGAACTGTCCAGAGAAGAGAAGGGCCTCCTCCAATTTACGCTGCCTGCAATCAAGAGGACCAGGTGTGAAAAGAAGTAATTCCACATGGCACTCCCATTCAACCATTAAGGTGGACTCTCAAAGAGAGACCAGTGCATACTTCTCAATCTTACATATTAATTAAATGAGGGTGACCAAGAGTTGAATACACTTAATTTAATACGCAAACTCTTCATGGTTCTAGCAATCGGGTAATAAGATGCTGGTCTATTTCTGGTAAGGCATTACGAGACACCCTAACAAAAAATTGCTGACTGCAGGACTGACACATTAGCAGTCGATTGATTACCTGACACTTGGCAGGAGACACACGCACAGCAAATGCCAGAAAAGAACTAATGCCATCCTTCGTGTCATCATCTCACGTGACAATCACTTTTGATGCCGTCCACCATTTGAAACCATGAAGTATTTTTTTGGCACTTAATCAGCAAACCTTTTGTGGATGAGAGTATTCATCGGCAAATGTCTGCTGGAGACAATGACATTAGAAAGTGTCTAATTCACTGAATATGGTGGCTGGCAAAACCCAATTAAGACATTACCCTGTCTTCCATTAGCAAAATGCTCATTTAACAGTCACTAATTACTGCTCAGGTGAATTTTAATAAACAGATGAGCTGCAAGTGTACCAACTAGATCAAAGATGATACATGGATAAAGAAAAAGAGGGATAAAAGACCTATGTAAAATGAAACGTTGACGGAAGTATAATGGGAAAATTGAACATTAAAATATAAGGATGATTCAGATTTGGGATTTGTTGAAAAAGGAATGCACATCTCATCAAATTATGGATTTGACCCTTCTCTAGATACTTTAAAGATTAACTATCAGCAATTCTATCTCGGACATCAGACTATCTCATGCAGCAGTTGGTTGCCAAAATAGAAACATAAAAAATATCAATTGCATTTATTTTTAATTGACAGGAGTGTGTGTTTTTTTGAAAGCTATTAATGAGGATGTTCAGGCACTGAACAGATAATGAGGGCACAACAGGGGGCCACCACACAGCACTGTTCCCCCCTCACTACCTGCTTGACTGCATCCCTCCCTCGCCCTCCACAACCTCAATTTCATATTAACTTAGATTGCGCAATACACCTTTACTGGCTGAATTGAAAGTGTAAATGGAAGTTTTACTGTACCAGAATGCACAAATGTTAGTTGTGAAAGCATTAAAACTTCATGTTTTCATTTAATTTTAACTCAAATTATTATCCATTCAAAATCTTAAAATTTAACCAAAATATAACAGCATTTACTATCCAAAAAACTCTCAGGATTAATTTCAAGTCACCTTTTACAAAATTTCAGCATCACTTAGCACAATACCACTCCCTTAATGTATAGTGATGGTTAATTTATTTTCATGGCCATGCAACTTTAACATAGAGACGGCCGAGCAATTATCTAGATAGCCTTTCCATTTTTTGGTATTTCACAATGCCAACACACATTTCTCACCTGTCAACTGATTTTCCACAAACACTGTTCCATTTCTCTTTGAGCTCCAGCGCCATCTGTTTCAGCGGTGCTTCATCAGTCTTTGGTGCTCTCTCCCGCAGTGACTTTCCTGACCTCATGGCCGCATCATAAGTTGGTTGCTTGGCCGCCAGAGACTTCTGGAACTCGCGGTGTTTTGAGAGAAGCGCCTTGATTCTATCTGGGTCACTGCCTGCAGCGCCCCCAGGTACAGCCGAACCCAAACCAGCAGCATCGGCTACATCAAGACCCTTTTCAGCTTCGGAGAGCCAGTTCATGAGGGATGACCATGCATCGTGGTACTCCTTGGCCTCCTTGTAGCCGTGGTCCAAGGCACGCGTCCTCTCCGCAGACTTGGAAACCACTCGCTCCCACCTGTGCTGCACACTCACCAACAGGTTCTTTATGAGGATCACGTCTGCCTTTTGGCTGAAGTACTTGAGGTGGGTGCCCTTCTTATCCAGGTTGAGCATCGCTTCGCGGTGGACGCCCACATCCCTCTGGAAAGCCTTGTGCTCCTCTATCTGAGCAAGGATCTGTTCCAGCACTCGAGAGACAGGCTTCAAATTACTCAACGTCTTCTCCGCTTCAGTCAGCCAGTCAACAAATGCCCGCAGCGCAGAGTGGAATTCATTCGCCTCACGCAGAGCAATCTCCAGCTTGATCTTCTTGTCATTGGCGCGTGACATAACACTTTCCCAGCGCTGCTTCAAGGTTCGCAGACTGTGTTGTAGGTTGGTGGCTGCCCCAGATGCAGACTTCTTGAGGTACTCGTTGCCTTGCTGCTGAAGCGTCTCTACCTTGGGTCGATTATTCTCCAATTCATTGTACACCTCCTACACGAGAATTTGAGATGGCAAGATTATAGAGAGCCATTTTGATGACTTCTGTGGATATTATGATATGGTAACAAAATGGGATATACAGACGAATATATACCAATTTTAATAAAGAAAACAACACAAGTAATGAGGCATTGGAATTACCACGGAGTACGAGGAACACAAGGATAGCATAAGGGTGGGATGAATTTGTAGGAACACATCATTTTAAATTGGAAGAAATTTGAATAGTAAACAATTTCAAATTGTTCCATCATGTTCAATTTAGCACATTTTTCTAAAATGCATAAAAAAACTAAAATCTTAAGAATGAGATTTCAAAAGCAATTTACAAAAAAATTATGGTCTTGCTTTTTAAAACACACAAAATTTTCTGATATCCTGGTCTTAAATATCCTGCCAACCAGGAAAATTAATGAAAAAATTTCAATCCAGTTTCACAAATAAATAAAAACGCACCAAAGTTATACAACCTCTCACACATGTCCTTAGAATTAAATATTAGACAACCAATTGTCAAGGGATTGCAACTTTACACAGTGAACTCATCATTAGGAAAACTGGATAATGTCTGTTACAAGTGGTAATTGGTGCATATTTGAAACCACTACTATAGATTAGGAGCCTCAAAATATATTAATTGAAAGTGAATTGGAACACAATTTTCAATAAATAATAGGTGGTGGCATTGAGAAATCATTGAAGAGCAGGTGGTAATGACACACACTGGCACACGAAAAGTTAACATATCACCGCCCTACTCGCAAACTGTATTTTCATCAGGTATCAGCCAAATGCTTAGGGTCACATCACATAAATGCTGATTGCATCTGGCTTGCAAACGGAATTAATTGGCTTGACTGAAGTAATTATTATTTAATTAAAATACAGTAGTCAAACAACTCATTGAAACTTTTCTAAGGACCCCAGAAAAAAGTTTAAAATGAGAGCACATGCAAGTAAAGGGAAAAGAAGAATTTTCACTGTTAAAATTGTTATTTTTTCACCTTATCTTTCGATTTTCAAGTAGCATAATATTCAAGTTCCCCAGTAATCGAGGAAAACTAAGCACAACAGAATCTGAGCTACCTCGTCATTAAACTAATGCAAACAGTTGCCCAACCTCACATTTTTTTAAGAAAAAACCATTTTTATTTCAGTGCAGTTCTTAGGGAATTAAGCAAGTATTAATACTTTCTTTATCATTCAGGAGTCCATCACTACTATATTTGTACCATCAAATGAGTGCAAATGATCCTAGTCATTAGTCACCCGTTCCTGGATTTTTTTCACTCCTCATAATTTCAACTTATGTGTGATGTGAACAGTCTCCCTTGGGTGTATTCACAATGCATAAATTTTGTAACTAACTCTTAGTCAGACAATGCATTTTTTCATGGCTTGAGTCTTTTCCTTGCAGACTGAGATTTTCAGCAGTTCACATTTCTGTCACTAGTGGCACTCTGACTACCCCACCATATTCAAATCCTTCGCCAAAACACCGTTCAAATTACCGCTCTCTCCCTTCTCTTAAGGTGCATGCATGTGTACGAAAAAATTCAAAAAATATTTTACACAGGCTCATGTACATCAGTAGCTGTTTTAGGATATGAACTTTTTTAACCCCTCATATAACGGGAAAACTGAAAATGAAATCACATAAATATGGGGCTCCAATTATGTTGGGAAAATGGGAAATGGTACAGGCTTGATAAAGCTGTTGTAAATAAAGAGAAAGCGTAAATTTCGATTATGCAAATATGGGATTTCACTGTACTATAGCTTGTTATTTCAGTTGTCACATTCATGAAAGATGACGGAATAATAGAGAGAGACTTGTGGTCTTCCTGTGACCATTCACTAAACATAATTACCAGAGAAGCATTTTAGTTTGAAACTTTCTAACAAAATATTTTCATGAACACCTACCGCCATGGATTGGATTCATGACCTGGAGAAATAACCAGATTAAAGCGGAAAAGAAGAAGAGCCAACCAAGCTCCACAGCATGCCTCATCCACTGCACATGCAAGTATTAACATTTGAATAGAAGGTAAGTTGAGGTACATCAACTTGCTCACTCACCATGAACCGCTCCAGCTGTTCCGTGGCCGTCTCAGGCAGTCCTCCCACGGGTTTCGATCCAGCAATCACGCCATCAACATCAGCCAACCAGAGCAGCATGTCCTGAAGGTCAGCACTGAATGCCTGCGCCTCCCTCAATGCCTCCTCAAGTTCCCGCTGCCGGTCTGCCGCTTTACCCAACAGAGCACGCCACTGGATATTTAACTGATTCAACCTCTCCTGAGTTGCCGAGGCATCCGCTGATCCCTTTTCTGACTCAACTATTTGCCTTCCAGCATCATTTAGTGTATCCACACTTGTTTGATGGGCCTGTATGTCATTGACCAGCACCTAAACCAATCAAGAGGAACAAATGTTTACAAATTGTTTTCTCTAAAGCAGCATTCCTTTCTCTATCAATTGAATCAGTTACCAACAACTCGCACAGTCTCCAGGCTAAAGTTGAAATTAAATTTAAAATACTTCGCCTTTCCACATACATCACTTTTATTACTACCTAGGTTTCGGTATGGTATAACATCATCAGACCTGATGATGTTATACCATAACGAAACCTAGGTAGTAATAAAAGTGATTTATGTGCAAAGGCGAAGTATTTTAAATTTAATTTCAATATGAAGAATTTCCACCAAGTGATGCCAGAAACTGTTTCATTTATCCAGGCTAAAGTCATGAAAAGCATGGGCCAAGTATAGGATAAGAATAAGAATATAGAAGATAAGAATTTTTTAGAAAACTCTTTCCAGACCTCAACCTTGAAATGATTGATAGCATTCAAATTTCAATCCATGTTGGATGAAGTCCAACCACATAGAAAATGAATTTTATTTATTTTCATCCCATAGAAGCAATAATCTGCCAATGCTCTTTGACAATGACTTCTGTACCTACTGCATTATACTTACTATTGACACTATATTTCAGTCTGCAGATATTCACACATTACCAAGCATGAAAAAGTTTTCACTTTGGAACATAGCGATTGTGAGGCAATAATATTCACACCTCCACAACCCCCGATGAAAGACACCCCCACACATGGGAGTGAAAAAACCCCCACAACCCCCAATTCTGAGAGATGCACTCCTCATACCTTCAGCTTAGCCAGCTCCACCTCCAGAACCTGTGGGTCCCCAGCAACCGGCTTCAGGGCGTCAAGAGTGCCATCCGTGCGCGATATCCACACCATCAGTTCCTGGAGTGCATGCTGGAATTGCCCGAGTCGAAGGAGGGCATTCTCCAGCTGCCGCTGCCGGTCCACCATTCGCTTCAGCAGCTCATCCCACCGGCGGTTGACCGTGGAGAGGGGCTCCTTGATGGCCGTTGCTTGGTCCGCAGAAGTCCTCTCTGTCAGCTCTTGGGCTTGCCTTCAAGGGCAAATGCAGAACATCAGCAAATCAATTTACCACTGGTGTGAAGAGGAAACACTACGCACATGGTCTCACTAAGCAGAAGCATATGTTATGAGTGGAATAAGAGGCAAAAAGTTTTAGTAGCATGCAAAAATTTTGATATTTAGAGGATAGAAACAGCATCTTTTCACTATACATCCAGTAATACTTTCAAAATTAATAATATGAGATTCACTTGCTTGCATTTTTGGCACAGCAAAAAAAACATTAAAAGATTTAGCATTTAGATCATAATAATTCATTCCATTATTTGTTTGAAGACAGAAAAATTTCAGAACTAATAGTTGTACTTAAAAACTTATTTCACTCCTAAATTATCTAAATTTTTTAACCAGACTCCATTTTCAGTAGGATTCTTCTTTTTTTTTAATAAATTAAAATTAATACACAGACTTTTCATTATTACCTCAATGCTTCATTCTTTGAAGATATTTAGGTTCTTTTCCATTCATGCTAGACAATGAAGTTCTTGCAGCCCATATAATATTTTACCACATATCTGAAGCAGATTCTACATAAAGAGCATTTTTTACAAAATGAAAAAAATGGTATGTAGTCAATGAAATAATGATGTTTCACCACTTCTTTCTGAAAATATTCATATTTGTCTGCTCGTTAAACCATAAGATGGCAAATTTTGACCATGTAAGGTGATATTAATTTACTCATGAGACACCACATCTCCTGGCCAGCTGACTCATAAAACGCACTTTTTTTTCCAAAATGTGCTCTAAAATCAGTCTACATCTTATGGGCCGGGGATATGCATATGGGTATAATTTTAACCTATAAGCGCAAGCGGATTCATCGGAAAAATACCTTCCATTACATATTTTTTCCCACATCAGGCATTGAAGTCAGTTGCCGTTATTACAGATCTCGCTTATATCACTGTTTTGAGCCAGTATTTAGCAACAGGACTTTAATATTTTGTCAAAAGGACTTCCAAAAAAGATTCCCACATAAATTGTAAATGCATACATAGTAAGACTTACAGTAACATCTCACTGGTGTTGCTACTACGAAACTTAGTACTCGTTGGGTGATGTCGACCATCTTCTAATACATATTTACATTGAATTTCTCCTGATAAACTTAAAGTCTATCAGCATTCAACCCTAATTAGCTAGGGAATATTAACTAGTGTTAAAATAATATACAGAAGATAATTATTGCATATAAAGTTCCAATATAATATCCTCATGAAATCTTATGGGAAAAGATTGTTGTACAGTATTGAATATAAACTTGAAAACGTGAATTATGCTTCAGAATTGGGAAAGGGGGGACCTGAAAGGCATTTTGGCCCAGTGATGATGAATTTTCAGGAGTCTAGGATAAATAAACATTGATCTACATGTAGCTGCTAATTTTTCAAAGTAAAAATTCAACATTCTTTGTATTAAGTGTTACAATCAAAATACTTTCATGTTTTCCATCTTTAAAATTATGCATAATTGCTTTTCCTCCTCATTTTCACCTGATTTCATACAGAAAATAAGCAGCCAGACAAACCCACACACTCCAATACACATCTCTGATACAGGCAACTGCCAGTATGGTCACACACACAAACACACAAAACATGCTACGCTATCACTTAAAGCCATGCATGGAAACAATTTTATGCTCCCAAATCTGCAGCAGTGCTAACATCTCCATTTCTGCAATTTGTCACTTGCCTTCTCAAACTCCTGTCCTCATAATCCCCATTCAACATATCAAGGCGCAAGTGCCAGCACAAGGGAGAGAGACAACAGTCATAGATTACAAACCAGCAAATGATGAAATCAGGTCATCATCAAAAGTATTTTCCATCCAACCAAACCACAGCACTCAACCCAAATATTGAATTCTCAGCAAATACATAGAAAATATTTGACTCAGAAAATAGAGGTCTTATGTTGAGAATACTTCCTCAGGGAACATGTTAAAATGATAAAATAGATCACCTAAAGTACCATTAAAATGAGTTCTTAATCAATACCTACCTCAATAATAATAATAATAATTGCTACAAATCAACAATTTAGAAGAATAAAAAATATTTCAATTTTTTGAAGCCATTTTATGTCGATTTCATCATGATCGCAAATATCTTTCTCATGATCCAAATAACGGCAAGATATGTCATGACAGTGACTTAAGCAGAGTCATCCACTGATGTTCATAAAATGTGCAGGAATTTCACAATGTCAAAATCATTTGCCTTAACTAGGGATCATCCCAGTAGCCCAGGTGAATTACTTTTACACCAAGAAATTCCTGTACCTTGCATGATGATATCGTGCTAGGTGCAGAAAATACAACATGATGCTAAGAGCAAAAGGAAACACCAATCCACTTCTAAAAAGTGCTAACTTAAGAATACTCTATTGACGAACAACTAACGCAAATCTAGTGATGTAATTTAGCATTTCATTACACTTGAATGTTCACCTTTACTGTAGATCGTAGGCTTTCGCAGCTGTTGAGAACTACCTCTGCGTTCACCTTTACTGTTTTGAAAACCCTAAAAAGATACTAAACCAATATGCATCAACAAATTGGCTACTGCTGACATTGCTAATGCTGATCACTTTTTACAATTCTATTGTTACTGATTATTGATTTGTAAAATATCCAAATGAAGTTTTAACCTCCCCCACCTTGACTTTGAGTGCACAAAAACCTTAATTTTACACATTTTTGACAACTAACCCCCTGAAACAAATAATGTTTAGCTATACTGCACATAAATGATGATGATATTCTTCAAAATCATATTTCCCACTGGCTATTGTACTATGGGATGGAAATGTTTTCCTATAACATATCAGCAACTCTTCATAATCGACTTCCATTCCTCTGAATATGATTCTTGGGTCTTTAATCGTGACGCAGTAGTTTCAAATGGTATGGCACAGAGTCATTGCTTACACCAGTGGTAGAAAATCACCCACATGCTCTCACAAGGTATCCTTTGCTCCTTGAGAGCACATTAGCAAAAACCTCTCATGCACGACACACCCCATCCCTAACCTTCCACTTAGCACCTTGCCCCAATTCTTTAAGGTGCCCTCTCAATGGAATATTGGAAAAGGGAAATGAAATGCAAATTGAGAATGCCAAATAAGGGTGATGATCCTTTTAGCTGTGAGATCAGTTCATTTTTGGTGGCATCCTGTGCAATAGCCCCAGCTAAAGCCACTAGCTGTTTTCAGGGTCGATTTGGGTTATACCATTCGCACATGTGGTGATGAGGGATGATTCACTTGTAGAGATTTCAAACATTCAGGGCAAGAAATTAGGGTGGAGGCAGCATAACAGTGGCCAGTTTAAATTGGTGGAAATTAACCATGATGAGGGTAGTGAAATAAACTTGGCACTTCCACAATAAAGATTTAATACTTCACACGACTATGGTTTCAATGCTGAGCATCATCATCTGGTGACATAAATGAAAAATGTTTCAACTTGTATAGCCTGGCTCCAAGAGGGGAGGAAGGTAGGGGGAGTAAGGGAGAGGGAGTAAGTTGAGCACTGGTGCAGCAACCTATTAGTGGATTAGGGGAGGGGGAGGGTATGTTTTCAATGGTTTCTGGCTTAAATTTGTGGAAGTTTATGTACATTAAAAGAAGAACACCATGTATCCCTCCACCGTTCTTAGAAAGAACACCAGAAAAAAAACACATTGTGTTCGAAACCATGGTCTTGTGACACATTAAATCTTTATGTGTAAGTGCAAAGTTTCTTTTTCTACTCTCAATATAATGGAATCCCACAAAGTTAAGCCTGAAACTGTTATGTTTATGAAATTAACCTTAGTGAAAAATAATTAAATTGTACTTTCCCACGACAATTTGTTTCATACAAAGAGTTTCAATGCATCATCCTTAAGTGCAATGCAAGCTTCTAAGTGCTGAATGTGGTAGTCCTGTGTCCACAGCAAAAGTGAGCCGGGTAGTAGGGTGGGATGAGTGGAGCACCACTTTGCCACCTCTGACAGCAACAATCCCCACCCACACCACCCCTTCCTCCTCCCGCCACCCCGGTGCCTCCTCACTACTCGTCCCGCCCACACCACTCTCACCGAGGACATGGGTGCTTCACTAGGGGCTTTCAAACTTAAGCATATTTTTGAGGGGCGATTTGTTTGTTGGACAAAACAGAAAAAAATTCAGGAATACGAATGTAGAAAAGCAGTGGTGCCACCATATGCTCTAACCATTGCAGGCTCTTGAGAAAAGACTCTTGTTAAATATTACATGGGAAACACGAGTGATCCTAATTCATTTCAAATATTCAAGGTTTGTACAAAAAACTTCGGTAACAATTTTTCCCCAACGTATCAAGAAGTGCCAAATTCAGACCATCAGTTGAGTGTGTACATGATCGCAGATGGTATTGGTTGATGAGAGTGCATACCAATAATACTGAAAATTTGGCAATGCAAAAGATCTGCCCTAAACTTGTCCTGAAGGTCTTGATGGATGATCATAATTACAGTCTAGCATCAGCTTGTGAAGACCTTTTGCAATGGCATCATGACAATTCCCCAACCCCCTTACAGTCCCCCTTGACTTGGCACCAGCAGGCTACTATTTCCCATTCTCAAAAGTGATATCCTTCCTCAAAGGACACCACCATGGGACCCTAGTCAAAGAGGTTTGTACATGCACCCTCAAGGACCTTCTGGAATCCGTCAACGAGGGAGCCTTCGAGCCGCGGAAAAGTCACTGTAAAAAGTGTGTTGACACTCAAGGGATGTACTTAGAAAATTTTTGAGGCATTGTAACAATATCTGAAATAAATCTATTTTTCCCAAACTTTTCCCGATACTTTTTATGCAACCAATGTATCATCATACATGTGGCTGAAAATGAGTAATTTTGATTCAGTTAACTGAAGCAATGGAAACTTTTGAGTGTGGAATTATGTTGGGCATGTCACAGCACTGTGCCAACCTCCACATTTTTTTGCAAATTGACTCAAGGAAAGGGTGTTTATGTGCACCCATCCCTTGAATCAATTTGGTGCACCATCAGAAACAGAGCTACCACCACCATCACCAGTACACCTCTACAACTAGGACAAAACTTAGCTCTGACCTATTAAGGGCTTCCACTTTCACCATGTGTGGATCCACTTCACTCTTGAAGTCCTTGAGCTGTCCTATTTGCTTCTTCACTGCGTCAATGTCACTGCCCAGGGCACCCATTCGTGCAAATCTATCTTCAGCACTGTTTAGGAACTCCAAAAGATTCTGCGAAAGATACAATAGCATGGATATTATATTTAAGCAAATAAAAATTACAGGCTAGAATCGAAATTATCCATTTTATCATCAAAAGAGAAACAATAATACTAATCTGGACAAATATCTGCATATCTATGTTGGATAACATTGAAATGAATGATAAGTGGGCTATCTTACTGATTCCAATGGAGGGTTTCTCCTACCTATTATAGATGATGAAAATGACTTGACAAACAATTGAGAATGATTACAGGTCTATTGCCAATTTTTCAGGGGCAACGTCCTGGTGAAAGATGTGCCTGAAGATAAATGGTATGCGCAATCATTGCAGAATGACAATAGTGCAAAAACTGTCACATGAGTACGAGAGACAAGTTATAAGGCACCACCTCATGACTCAACTGATGAGAAGATTGAAACGGCTGTCAATTTCTAGTTTTTGTGGCTCGTTGAAAAATTCCTGGCAGAGGATTAAAAGTGAAACTATCATTATGTATTTTTAAAAACATGGAATTATTAATGCCCTACATGATGTTATGCAAGAGGAAAGTGACAGCCCTAACAAACATAACTGCATATATGATTTTAGCAGCAATGGCGACAAATTTCTGAGATTCTACAATGAATAAACATTGATATAGCTGCCAATTTTTTAATGTAATGATTCCATTTTCTCCATATTAAATGTTAACATTCAACTATTTTGATCCTTTTTGGTCTGATCCGAGAATTTTTCGTAAATTCTTACCTGATAAAGCACAGTGCTAAGATATAGATTGGGCTAGGATATAGAGTGACGAGTTTTAAATTCTCAAAGGTATGTGCACAAATAATAAATTAATGCTGTAAATACATAAGATGATGCAAAAACGCTCATTCAGGAAGCATGTGTATCAAAAATGGAGTACATTCTTGCGAATAATCACAAGAAATCAAATCTCTCCTCCATTTCCCCAATGCAAAGGGTTGAGAAATGACAGCTAAAGCAGAATTGTGCATTGTTCGAGTACAATCCACAGACCCGGGCGGAGGAGGAATAGGAGAGAGAGCACCAGGAACAAATGCACACCTTCAGTGTTTCATGGAACTCCATGGCTTTCTCCATGGCATCAATCAGATTCTCTTCCCGTTTTGCGTAGAGGGCTGTTATGTTGTCCCAAGCTGAGTCCAGATCTTCAATGTGTTTCTTCACTTCTGGCTTGTCTGGCTCACCACACAAGTTCATCAAGCTGTGCCCAGTTTGGCGCACCTGTTCCACTTCTGGTTTCGTCTACAGAAAAACACAAGAAACTCACTCAGTTAAGATGAACAAGTATCATCGTAGGATTGTGTGGAACATAGTACACTAGGTTTCTCAGGACCCTGGTGTGATTAATGGTCCACCCCTTCAGAGATGTGACAGCAACTTAAAAGAATGGAACTCTTAATTGTGTAAAATTCTTATGCAAGTTCCTCCTAATTCATTCAAGCATTGTCATTACTCCATCAAAAAAATTCCATTTGCAAAGCTAAATTATTTGTCGGTAATAGACAATTTATATGGATTTGGAATACAAAAACAAATCAAACGGTAATTTGACAGAGCTGCTGGGATACCATTAATTTTTATAAAATCAAAACATCAACTCCAATACATTGGTGTTGATTGTCTATTCTCAAAAATGTAAATGATATTTAAAGGCAACGGGATATCTCAAAAGGTAACAATAAGGCTACAAGCTTAATTCATTAGTGAATTTGATCTGGTGACAACATGTCCCAAAGCATAAGGCTCACCTGATCAATTTCAAGTTTGATTTCCTGTAGGGCATCTTTCTGCTGTTGTATAGCCTTTGGCTCCACGGCTGGTGGCTCTTGAGAAGACAATGAATCCTGGAGGTCACGTAGTGTCCGCATAACCCCATGAAGTTCGTCCCAGAACCGATTGGCCACTGATAATGTGTCTTGCAATGAGCGACTGCGATCATTGGTCGCTCTCTGCACTTCATTCCACAGCTTGTTCAGCTTTTCCAGTTTACGCTTTATGTCTGCAAATACAGAGTTAAATTTATGGTTTCAGGCTTCAAGAGGATTTCCAAAGAGATACAAAAATCAACACATACAGGCAGATGGGAAAGAGGAAAGGAGATTTATCATATGGAAACCAATTGATACTTACTCATGTAATTCATACACTTTTGTTCCTAAAACTTTGGCGAAAATATTAGAGGCAGGTCTCATACAAATCACCATTATTCTATAGCATTTCTGAAAGGCAAATTTTCGTCAAGGCTCCCCTTTTACACTTGTACAGCCCAAAACTTCCCCACAAGTCATTCAAAAGACCAATGAAATGAAGATTTTCATTGCATACAAACCGCTATTTATTTAATAATTAACAATTTGAACTTATAAGAACCTCTTACAGACTTAGAAGAAACTATTTAATCGTATTTCACGTAAATAATTTCATCAAAAGTTGTTTAGTAACAGCACCTCAGTGGGATTGAGGTGAACAGTGGAGGCACTTACCCTTATTAATACTCCACTCACTGTGATCAACTGATCAACTATAGACCCAATGATTTTAGAGCACTTCACTAAGAATGACCAAGAAAAGCATTGCGATTGTGATAAAAACACGAACACTAATTATGTATGATGTCACCGCATGACCACGAAATTATTTCCTCTGATTAATTAATGGATTACACAAGTAAAGACATTAAGCACGTAAAGACAATTAGCATTAAAGGTCATAAAATTACTATCACATGACTTGGCTAGTTTTTTTTAATATTTCACCTTATTGAAATGCTCCTTGTCTAAAATGTGAGGAAGCAATGGTAAGAGTGAACTGCCACAGGAACTGTGCGCGAGGGAAATGGTACGATTGGAGCAGCAATTGGCCAAGGCAAGCCACAAGTACTCACCATTGATGGCTGGATCTGCACGTCCACCAGCCTTGCTTATGACATCATCTGCAGCGCGCTTCACGGCCTCGTAAGCAGATTCACGCTCCACCAAATCCTCAGCCAAGGCAGCATTCTCGTCCATTTGATCTCGGATTCTCGGAGGGTGGGCTGACACGGGTTCTGCTCCTGACACCTGCATTGATCATTGAGTGGAGGATGAGATTCATTTATCTACACACAAGAGTAATGCCCCTCTGCAATTGGACTTTTTTGTTTCAATGAACTATTTACAGGAAAAAGTATACTTCATCAAGAGATCGACCATTCATAAAAGTAAATCTAAAATTCCTCAGACAAAATAAATGGATTTGCAGTCTTCCGCATTGGTGCTTCCACGCATTGGAGGGTGGATTTTTTCAGAAGGAAAGAAAAAGCAAAAAGCATTAAACTGAAAAGCAACTCAGGAAAATGCCAATTGTTCAAAGATATTGAAATGGCAGTGACTTGCCATTTCAAAGAGAGGAGAAAAAGTAGCAGTGAAAGAGTTCCCCTTAGATATCAATTTAATTGCTTCTAGGCATGGCTCAAATCCTCTGAACTGTACTTATGGAGGTGCCGCACTTAAATGGATGTGCCAATGCAAGTGAACGGCCATCAGTGGCGGTGGAAACAAGACTTGCCTGCTCAGCGGCACTCCCTAGAGCCCTCAGCATCCCTTCCAGCTTGTCGCTGAACTGACTGCTCTCCTGCAAGGCCCTCTCCAGCTCCTGCTGCCGCGCACGAATCTCACCACGAAGTGCAGAATACCTCTTGTTGTCAGCATCCAGGAGCTCCTGGACACGCATGGCTTCTTCCTCTCCGCACAGACTCATCAGGGCTTCTCCAGTCTTGTTCAACTTGTCCACCAGGGGCTTGTGTTCATTTATGGATTGCAGGAAGAGCTAGGGTGCAGAAAGCAATCGTTAAATACCACTCACCTCCACAAGAGCAAACTGTGAATCAATTTCAAGGGAATACAATAGGAGCAGCACAGACAAGGTTCACAGTTCGTCCATGTTTAGTTGATGTGCAAATGTCGGGTAAACAAGCGCAAACAATACTGGCTTATTCAACACAATATTACTGCTCATTAATTCAAAGCAACTTGATATTGAATTTAAACAATCATTAAATTGCAACATCATGATCTTAAATTCATCAAATAAGACCAATACATAAAAATGAGTTTTCGAGAATAATAAAAGAATAGAAAATATGCCTTTCTTATTTAGGATTGTCCATGTCTGTGTTAACATAGTTGGCTCTATGGCTTCGTAAAAATCAGGCAAAATTAGAGTTTGGTTTAGTTTTCCACTAATCAATCAATTAGCCCAAAGTCTAACTTGTGCTCCCACAGCGCATTTCATGCCAAAATATACCGCATTTGACACCATATAAGATGCACTGGCATTTAAGAAACACACTCATTTCAGCAGGGCACACCCAAGAGAAGTTTTAACAGTCTGTGCATAAGCTCCACTCCACCAATTTTATTTTTAAACCAATAATTCCACTCAGTAAGATGAGCACACGCTGATTTGTTATGATCATGTTATGATAAAATACAATCAAGTTCATTCCACATCTTGCTGCCAAATCTTTTGACATTGCAGAAGTGAGCAACATGATATTCATGTCATACAATAGGGATGAGCTTGATAAAAACAATCCCATAGGCAATATTCTACAATTGAATAATAGATATATAAGAAAATGTAATCGAGTCAAAATAGGCAACGCTGGGGTAAAAATAACAAAGTATTGAACGTCAAGTCGTGCAGTTCAAACCGACACACATCCAAGACGTGAATGATTTTTTTAACCATACTTTTGGAAGAAAAGGAGCATCTTATATGCCATCATACATATTACTTGACTCCACGGCAGTAGAAATTGCCATGAGCACAATTCCCTTGATGGGGAGGGAGGGGGGGGAGAGAGAGCTAGCAAGAGCGGGGACAGGGCTCACCTCATTGCGATCCTGCTGCTGGGCGATGAGGTCAGGCCTCAGGGCAGGGGTGGTCAGTGACGCTATCTGGTTCTCTGCATCATCCATCCAAGAGGAGAGAGTGGCATGGGTGTCACGCAAGTGTTCCGCAAGAGGCAGGGCCTGCTCCAAGGCAGAGAGTCTCTCACCACTCAGCTTACACACCAAGTCCATGGCTTCCCTCAATTCCTCAGTGCGCTCTCGAATTAGTGGGGCATCCTCATGCTGTGCTGATTCACGCAACACCTGAAACATCATCACCATCCATCATCTCATGAACTTAAGTTTTTTGGTCAACATTGCATTCCTACTGGCATTGCTGCAATGCAAAATTATACTAGAATGTGATTACTAATAAATATGCAATAATGAATACGCATGGGAAATTTTAAACTACACCCAAAATATCCTCTCTCAACTCAACGGTACTTTTCAATAAGCATTATGTTAGGCATTTATTACTGTTTCTATTTATTACCTCCATTATGTATTGCTGTTCAGCCATATTATCGATTCATAATAAGGCACAAGATGGCTAACAGAAAATTTTGCTATGTGTCTGAGAACTGACACCATACTAAAAAATACCATGCTAGAAATCATTAATCATCTCTGGATGATTTAAGATTACCTGTTATCCAGTTAAGGCCAATAATGAACTGTCCTAAGCACCAAATTAAAATTTATGCCATTAAGTAAAAGATGCTACAGAGGTCAATTATTTTGGTAATGCACCAAGGCTAGCCTTCAAACATAGCTTAAAACACAGATGGCTGTAATGCCATGATTTTGAAATTGAATACTTCCCCAAAACTCGCGTTGCCACAATTAGGTCGATAAAACAACTAATTAAGAATGATGCTCGCAGAAAAACTTATTACCCCCGATAATTAATTATTAATAGAGAGAATCATGCATTACATTTTGCATAAAATTAAGACTGTTTTTGCAGGCGAAAAATGAAATAAATGACAGGCTAATAATAAAATAAAAACTAAAAAATAGAATTTTGATTACAAAACATTATCTATACAGAGGAATCAAAGTTTGAAATAGGATTACAACATGGTTTAGAATTTGAGACTTGATGAGTATAGTGATTCTGATTTGGGATTCATTTTTGATCAATCTTTGGACTTAACTTATCCTTATGTTTTTACACTGGGAATTGATTACTATATTTCCTCCCTCGTGACGTACACTGTGATAACACCTACATTTTGCCATAAATTATGCAAAAAATAATCAGTAGTTGGAAGAAATCCATTCATTTCAATTGCTCTCAACATGAACAACATTAGCACAATAAAATATATCGGAATGTACATGAGAGAAAATAGGAGTTCAATTCTTGGGTTCAATGCAATATCTAGCTGGGATACAAAATATATTAATGTTTGAATTGGCAGTATGAGACAATTGGCATTAGATAAGTTTATTAAACTAGTAAAGGGACATCCCTAACATAACAAGAGTTTTCAAAAGTATGATATTCGGTAAACATTCCATAAATGTCTAAAATAACTTTTCCATGTTCCATGAACAAGAACTTGGAATGGGGTAAACTAAAATATTGTTTCCAATTTACTATTTTATTTATTTATTTATTTATTTATTCAGTATAAGTCCGAAAACAGCACATTTTGGCCTTTACATCGAACTATTAACAACGATAACAATGGACACATTTACAAACACCCAAGCCCTAGATGGAGAGAAACTCACCCAGGCGGGAATCGAACCCGCGACCCTTGGAATGGCAGACGAGGACGTTACCCCGCCGCCACCGGGGTCGGCAATGGGTTACATACCAGCATCAATCATTGGCTCATATAAATTTAAATGAAATTTTGGGATCAAAATGAGGGCCAGAGGAGACTGAACATCAAATCATTTGGAAGAACTATCTGCAAGAGCACACCTTCTTGGCAGCAGAGAGAACATCCCTCACTCGTCCCTTTTGGCTGGAAACGTCGTCATTCAGGGCCCTGTGTTCTTTCAGCTGCACCCGAATCACTTCTGGCTCCGAGCCTGGGGGCTCTGCATCTCGAATTTGCGCCTCCACCTCACGGAACCATTCCAGAAGCTCATCCACGTCAGCCACCACCTCAAGTGAGCGAAGTTTGGAGAGACGCAGCCGCTCAGCTCGTCTCTGTATTTGCTCACAGATCGCCTCAAATCGCCGACTATCCCTCGTCACCAGAGCCTCCACTGTGGCAGCACCCTCACCCGGTGACACCTGTGCAAAGGCGCAACATGGTATCACTAAGTTATTCTATGCTTTCACACATTACGCATGCTTGTAAAATGTAATCAATGTTTTCTAAATATACTTCACTGTCAAAAAAAACAATTACTCCTTTTTCGCATGGTAAATAAATAATAACATTTTAATTCTACACTGATTGTATGAGATTTCATTGACACCAGTAACAGATATTTTGTACACAAATTATTCTACAAAAGATTCCAGCAGTCAAAAAAATAATTATCTGAGGATAACTACGGCACAATATTTTATGGGATCCTTAAATATCACTGGGAATGGAAACCCTAACCCTCCATCAGCCCAGTACTCTACCCACTTGACTACCATGACCCCTTTACTTAAGTTATTTTGATATAAACATTTAATTGTTTAGACAGCAAGAGACAAAAGTAGCCAAGACTAACTTCAGCAAAAGGAGTCAAACCCTACCACCTCCCCCCTTTTATCACCTGGCAAAGTTGAGGCCCAACAAGGCAAACTGTCTCCAGTAGGGGTCGATGTTCCGCTATCTCCTCTTCCAGTCGGCACACTTCTGACTCAGCGCCAAGGCCAAGGAGACCTCCTCCTGACCCCCCACCTCCCCCACCACCCGATGACGAGTCCACTGACTGCAGAGTCGACTCTGCATTTGTCATCCACGCAACCAAGTCTCGACGGGCATCATGGAACTGCTGAGCCAAGGGCAAAGCCTCCTGGGCCTGGCGAAGGACATCCGCAGCACGAGCTGTGAGGTCGGCAAACCTCCGCCCCAATGAGTCAAGCTTGTCCTTGAGCTGCAGGGCCTCATCGCCCGAGATGTGCTTCATCAGCTCGAGGCCAGAGTCCACCGTCGAGTCAACACTTGACTGTCGCCCAGCAACCTCCTCCGTGAGGTTAGCCAGGGAGTCCATGTGCCTAAGCAGTGGTTCTACATGTACCGGAGGCACCTTGTGGCGCCCAAGCCGGCGCTCCGTCTCCTCCATCCATGCCAAAAGATCTTGATAGGAGAGGACCAGGTGGCGGAGGCCAGCGCGGGACTCCTGCAGCAGGTCAGCCACGCCGCATGATGCATTGGCAAGGGCGGCATAGCGATCTGCCACCTCTTGGAGACGATCCGCCAGCATTGTGGCTTCGTCCTCACCAACCAGCGCCATCAGGGTGCTGGCCACCTCCGTCAGCCCATTGAAGGCTGGCTTCTTGCTAAGGATTTCACCGTGGAGGGCCTGAGAAAAGTAAAGCATGGAAAAGTATGAACATCGCTGTCTTTCTTACCACTATTCTATTAATAACTGTTTAATTCCATTAAAAATAAGCTAATGACCCACACTGTAAAAATATTCTTACTTTACACTGAAAATTATTCTTACTTTGATATTCAGTTAAGGTTAAAATTTGTACATTTTATACTTATTGCTGTCAAATCAGGCATCTGGTCAAATACAAATCTTCATATCAAAGAGATAATTTCACCAAAAACCAGCTCAAATGTGTATATAGGGGGGCCAAACAAAATTCAAAATGATCAATTCAATCATTCTTCATTTTTAATTTCACGAATATAGTAGCAATAATTTTATTTTGTGACTGAGGCCATTTGCATCAATGAATATAGTTGGAGATAAATGATACAAATGTCCGTGTGTACATGTATAAACCAATCACAAATTAATACATAAAAATAGCCAGACTTCAAAATGATATGAGTGCCAGACTAAGTTTTACAAGATTCTTAAATTAGAACTATCCACACTTCAAGTGCAAAATCCTTTTGCCCGCATTGCATCCAATCAATTGCATTTGTGGCCTCCGACAAAGGCAACATCATTCCAACTAAAAAAAATCACTTGATCTTTGATTGGGGAAACATAAGTACGGAACTCACAGCCTGGCTTTGAGTCTCCTCTTCTCCCCCCACCCACCCTCACTCCCCACTGCACGGGCCCAGGTCATCAAGAGGGGGGACCCTTTGCAACTAAGTGAACTTGTGGGCCCAAGCAGTCCCAGACCTAGAGCAGGGATGTGGGGTGGACAGGCAATGCATTACGGAGAGGGTAGACTTGCAAACTTGAGTGGGGCAATGGAAATGAGTTTGGAGGGGCAGGGCCCCACTCACATCGTGCTCCCGTATGCGCTGCTGAATCTTCTCCTCATCTGTGGGCACCAGCTCCATGTCCTTCACCTTCTTCTCCGTGCGATCAAGCCAATCAACCAAAGGCACAAGACGGTCCTGGAAGTCCTTGGCAACAACCATTGCTTCCGTCAGCGCCTCCATGCGGCGCTGTGCACCATCTTGCAGAGCTTCATAGCGACCTGCCAATTCCCTCAGCTGGCGCTCTATCTGCTTTCGCTCCTGAGCATCTGCATTGGCCGCTACCTCATTGCCCATGGCAAACAGTGAAGAGATGGAGCTTTGGCGATCCAAGAGCATCTTGTTGAGAAACTTTCAAGGAACAAGCATAAGAAGGGAACATTAGAACCTCAATACTCAACGCAGGGCGCAACTGTTATTGTAATTTTGCTCGCAGAATAATTTGTATTAATAAAAACAATATATTTGATCATCACCTTTTCTCAATGGCCACATGAAGGGTGTCATACACATTTTATGTGGCCATTCACCTCATTTTTGGTACAAGAGCTCTTTCATGACTTGACTAATTGAATTTTCAGCTACTGAATATAGCCATAATAAACCATATCAAACGTAGTTGATGGCAGGTGAATTTTTATAGAATGTATTCCAACATATTACGTAAGGCAGAAAAGTAAATGATGGGATGAGTAAGATAAAAACACCAAGTATCCTCACATTTCAGTTCAGTCTGAATGCCTTCAAAACACACATATTAGGTTAGCTGCTACATTTACTACACTACAAGCTAGCAACTACAGCTTTACAGTGAACATTTATCCTAGGAATCTGACTCTCCTGGTTGACCACAGAGCAGCTCCTTAGTTAACCAGAACATAAACTCAGGCATCAAGGACAAATTGTGATGCTGTGTGAACTCTCAATGAGACATGGGTCTCCCCACGAGCTCTTGCATTGTATTTAACAGGAATGGAAAGAAAACAAAGAACCGATTGCACACACTGTGCACTTACCTTCTGCTCCTGCATTTGGGCCTTGACAACCTTGTAATCTGCAGAGGGTGGCTTTTGATTGGCAACCATTTCTTCAGTGTCAGCTAGCCACTTTGATAAACCATCCAGGGCTTCTTGAAACTTGCCACTCTGTAGTAGACCAACATCTAATTTCCGGTCCCTTTCATTTAGCTGATAATGAGAAAAAGATGAAAAAAAAAATGAAATCTATAACAAACAATTTCTCACAACAGTTTAATATCAATTGCTCAATATATCAAGAGCTCTAAATTCTCGATTGTGATGATACAATCACTCATTAGCTAATTTCTATAGCTTTCAAGAGAGTATAATTATAGCTGTTTTTCTTAACATGATAAGCATTAGTATACTAATTGGGAAACTATTATGATAATTTGTCATTTTTAACCAACTACGCATGACAAAGCACCAATTCCAGAGTGTAAAAATCATTTGCCTTGACCGGAATCCCGGTCTAGGCAAATGGTTTTTTACACTCTGATAGTGTAAATGACTGAATAACGTACTGAATAATAATGTACTGAAATGCATATAAGCGGATGACTCTGTTAAAAGTTACTGTTGTGGCATCTCCCACAGTTTCTTGGAACTATGCCCGAGTTTTCATAAAAAATGACACAAATGGCTGTGACTTGGTATTTACCAGGCATGTACATGTGGCACACCAGCTTTTACAGCATTTTAGTGGAATTTAGTTGGAATGCACAGATAAGCATATTACTAATTGTGAATTACAATGATGAGATGCAGAATGTATTCAAAGACTGGTTTTCTGAAGAAGGCACACATCCCTGCAGCCGTTTTCAATCTTTAATGCTCCAAAAGCAATGCCAACCTTCCTCCACAAAGATAAAAATATTAATAACTATTAAATGTCTTCATTGGGATGAGATTGTGACCAGATAGTCCCTTCTTCCACCTACCCCCTGATACCTCCAAAGATATGGATCTCTCTCCGAGGAGGAAGCTTTGATTATGATAAATAAAGAATCGGTAAACTGGAACAAAAATATTGGCACAAAAATGTTCCAAATATTATTGAATTGATAATGGTGGTAAGAAAATCTTCCAGAACTAGTATGGTAATTTGGGTGTTAATCTGATTCCACATGATAAGAAACAAACATCAATTAAAAAGAGGCAACAAATAAGGACATAATGTGACGTGGTTCTGAAATCTCCTTCACGTGTCACAATGCTGATGAGAAAATGGCAAATATATCAAGCACTTCACCCACATAGTTGGGCAAACAATTTCCTGGCAATGTCTGTCGATCAGACTGGCATCAGTAGTAAGATCAGTCACGTGCACTTGAAAAAAATAGAATGCATCAGACGTATTTCATACAAGTGAATCGCCCCTTGCGCCCATTTGCGACCCTTTGGCCCCTTCTTCTCCTCTGACAACCCCACCTCAATCATCATCACCACTCCCAGCCTTTACGCAATTGAAGCACCACACGCAACTTCCACACGCACCTTCTCCTTGAGACTGTTCCACTTCTCATTCAGCCGCTCCAGGTCCTTCTCGAGTGAGGAGGTGGAGACACCAGCCGCTGCGGATTGGACCAGCCCCTGCCCCACACGGTTGCACTCCTCAACGCGGTGGGTCAGCCCATCCACGTGGATCTCCCGGAAAGAGGCAAACTCCTCCTGCTGCGAGCGTATCACCTCCACCTCCGACCCCACCGCCTTCAGCTTCCTCAACTGTTCAGACACCTGACAAAAACACAAATGCACAACAAATGTAAATGGCACACCAGAAGCTGGTGGAAAATCAGTTACATACACAAGAGGAATTAGATGAAGATGTCATCAATGGAAAGCAAATCAAATCTGCTACACATTATGAGTCTGTGGTCCAACACTTTTTGCCATGGTATTGACGGATTGCTGTCAAAAATATAAAAAAAACAAGGGGGAGAGATAGAACTACTTTCAATTACATGCATGGTAAACCCTTTCTTATCTGGATTAATGGGACCAGTGGGTTGTCCGCATTAGGCAAAAATCAGATTGTTCAGGGTTTTGTCCATGGAATTCTCTCCATACCTGTCCATGGAATTCTCTCTCCCTCTTACCTTTTGCACTGTTGATTGCAGATAATTTCTAATAACTGAATGAATGAATGAGATATCCATGAAATACAACCATTTAGGTATTCCTTATCTCATCCTTATGCTAGATAATGAGGCCTGATTGCTATACTAAAAAAATTATGGATATCCCTGTGGTCTTTTGATATAGATAACCCATTTGGGGCCTGTGTCTGTGTGTATAGCTTTGAGACAAACAGGAATTTGGCAGCGAAAGGAGCATTGTATCTATTCTTTGACTAACCTAACCTCCACTTTCTTCCTCCTCTGCCTCAGCTTCCTTCCAACGGCCACTAATTGTGATTCTATTCTCTTACAAACTAGTAATCATGTTGGAAACAATAATTCACCTTGATTCATTAGCAAATCCTGCCATAGTAAAAGATACTTTCGTTTAGTTAAATCTAGCAATAAATAAGTTGAAGTGTAATGAAAATAGCTATGAAAACTGTAAACAGTGACGTTTTGACCAAGTTCTACAGAAGTGTTTGAAGTCCCAGAAATTTCCGTTTCTTCTTCATCACCTTGTTCCTCAAAAGCAGAGCCATGATTCACTCAGGCCATCCATCCAAAATCTTCAGTAACGTGCACAAAAAATGTTTCATTTATCAATATCCTAAATTATTCTGACTTTAACTTAATGTTTCTGAAGTCACTAACATTTGACTCACCTAATGTCATTGCTCAGGATTTCATTTCGGTTATAATTTAATAAATTCATACAAAAAATATAGGCTAACTTGTGACTGAAGCTGAAGACTTGGAAGAATATGAAGGCATTATTTCTCACTAATTAAGATTAAAATAACTATATTTTTTCTATAAATGATAAAATTGACATTGTATTTTTGCACATATTTCTGCGCTATGTGCAATAAAACAATTTCTGGTCATATTGCAAAAGAAACACTTGATTTTTCCACATAAAATATTTATTCACGACCGAGGTTTCAAAGCTCAGCGTCATCTTTATTTGAAGATGACGCTGAGCGTCGAAACCTAGGTCGTGAATAAATATTTTATGTGGAAAAACCAAGTGTTTCTTTTGCAATATGTATCGTTTCCACAAAGTGACGCCTGAAGTTATCTCCTTTAATTTCTGGTCAGTTATGAATAACATTATTGAGCTCTGGTAAACAAAAATACTGCACATTAGTTACCATATACAAACCTCACCTTGACTCATTGAAAAAATATTTATTACATACAGAAGTTAATGTATGTCTAGAAGTATCCAAGTGCTGCTCACCTCTCCTCCAAATTTCCCCTCTCCCAAATTTACTCCCCCTCCTGTGTTTCCCACAAATCATTTTCCACTATCAGTGCTCTCCTGGTCACTGCTAGGAATAGTGAAGCTGTTGCTCAAGCCACACAAATTGAATAAGAAAGATCTCCAATTTTGCAATGCTATAGAAAAAATCTTACATCATTAACATCTTCAATCAGGGCAGAATGCAGCTGGTAAAAGCTCTCCAGACGCTGCAGGGTTGACTCAAGCTCTGCATCCCGAGAGTGAGCCCTTTCATCCAGCCGTGTCAGCTGCCTCTGTAAGAGCTCCGACTGCTCACGAGTGGCATTGGCATCTGGCACGAAGCCACTCTTGACAAGTTCCTCACCTGCCTGGGCGGCACTGGTCACTTCCTGGGCTGTTTTAGCAATCTGGCAAGAGTGGTGGGTACACATTAACAAAGTCTTAAAAAACGTGGCAATACACTCTTGCTTTAAGATGAGGAGGTATTCTACACCACATGGTACCAAAATGAGCAAAAAATTCAAAGCTCTTTGGGAGTTAACTAGAAAAAATGAAAGAAATGAATGCTTCCACAGGAAAAATGCCTTTGCAATTAGCTCTACAAAATGTTTAGCTTTCAGAGAATTGCAAGGTTAGTGTAGAAACATGGAAGCTTAAGAAAATGCTTCTACAGATTCACTTAGCCAATTATACATCATCAATAGGAATAACCTATTTTTGTATTAATAAAATTCACCAACTTGGAACCCAGATGGCAGTTGAATAAGGGTTCTTTTTTTTTTCTTTACAAATTTTTATAGTTATAAAACATTAGAGAAGTGTCTTGAGCTTGAATCTCCATCAAGTACATGGAGATCCGCAGATGGAGATGCAGGGCCGCAAGGAAAAAAATGTACACCGAAAAGCATTAATGATCCATCAATAGCAGTTTCTCTAGATATTCAATACAGAGTATTAGACCCTATGAGAAGTAATGTGGCCCTACTATGCAAGCCTATCAAGTGGATTCAGAAAATCTGGATGAAACCAAAATTTAAATCCCAATCATACTTGCTCAGAAAAGCTTAAATGGCCTGCTCATCACATGCATGAGGTCATTGCGCATACATTATTTTGAAGGAGGGTGGATGCAGGGTTTGAAACATACCAGCCAATGCCCACACAGAGAGAACATTCAAGTTCAGCATCCAAAAACTTAAAATATTCAATTATTCATTTATTATGTTAATTAAATATTATTATTCAATTCAATTATGATATTCTGAGGAAGAAAATGGATGATTCACCCCAACTACATTAAAAACAGAACAAATTTTGGCACCACCATATAATTATTTTATGATACATAAGATCTAACATTGATTTAGAGAAATGTAAAACAATCTAAATGTATGAAAGTTATGAAAACATTTTTCAAATTAATTTCAGGTAGCAAAATACCTAATTTCACAATTCTGAATCCAAGGCACTACGCAGTTCCCAAAACAATCTGACAAATGAACTGGCTTTATGTACATGATATGATAATGGCTTTTTCAACATGAAAACTGATTGTGAGGGCATCAGCAATTGCTCAAGTCTTAGTTCAAGAAAGTTCCTATTCTTATTATTTTTTAATTAAATAATAAACACATATTTTTTTATTTAGACATTCCCTATGGATGAATATAACCTTTGAAATCTCACTCAAACCGATGCAATTGATTTGTGGGATCCCCAATACGTTTTGGGTTCTGAACTAAAAGATCTTCAGAAAAACTGACATTCTAATTGTGATTCTCACCTTGTTAAGCAGCTTGGTAATGTCATCTATTTGCACACGCACTGTCTTCAAATCTCGACCAGGTGGTTTCATAGAGTCCAGTTCTTCTTCCAGGCCAGATAAATCATGGGACAGAGTTTTCACTTGATCCTAGGAGAAAAATACAAAATAAAAAATCAATCTAAATTGATTGAAGGCGATTTTGAACTAGAAACTCCATTTTCTCTGTTAAACTATTATGCTGTGGTCTCATTCACATTTGAACTCAACCAATGTTTGCATAAACTTCATTCCACTTATTAAGAAAGTGTACGAACAAGTATGGGAAAATGGTACCCACAGGTTCATTCTATTGACTATTTATATTGATATCAAAGAATGAATGTTGATAAATTTAACTACATATTAGAATTGTATATAAATGAAAATGTACAGAACACTCAATTTCATTCCTTGGTGCATATTACAATCTACTGTTTATCAATTCCTTTTCCATGAAAGTATTTGTAATTGAGATCATTTATTTACTATGCACTAAAAAATATGAAGCACACTATTTGTTAATTAAATACATCAATTAGACACAGTAAACACCCGATCATCAATGAGTGAATTATCAAGGTAATGGATTATCAATGTGTTGCCACTTGGTATTGTGCATCATCGGAGATGGCAGTGTGGAGGGCAATGGGATTGTCCGATTTCCTGCACACTACAAAGGTCACACGTCATGGGTTTACACTAGAGAAGAGATACTAAGATGCTCATATCAATGCCAATATCACATTCAATATTGGGGATATCAAAAATGCCTTCCATTGGCTCAATCCACGGTGGTCCTTCTCACATACAAGAAACCCCCCCTCATCTGTAAGACTACATCAAGCAGACCACATTGAAAACTATTTCTGATTGATGAAAAGTTTATACACTCCATTCCCCCTGGCAGGCAAGGGATTGCCACAAGGAAGCAGTTTACCAAGTATTTATCAAGTGTTTCCCCTAGACAGTGGAAAATGGCTTTGAAGAGAAAATGGGGGCCCATCGACTAAACAAAAACCCGACCTTAACAGGCATTTTGACAGTGGAGAAGCAACAAAAGTATTGAGGCACAAATGATTCGTGACATTCATAAACAAATTGTGAATCTTCTCATGTTTACTTTGGAATTCTCTTTGGCAACTTGCCGTACTGTTTTCTTTTGGTGGCTCAGAGATTTCAGTGATTTTGAAGTTATTTTAAACATACTGTCTCCTCTCTTGTGACACTACGAGTCAGTCTGATGTCTCACCAGGCTCTGTGCCACCCCTTGGGGCTTGCGTACATTTCGTTGTGGCTGGGACTGTCCTCCTGAACTGTTTTCTGTCAACAAATGTCAATGCAATGAGCATCTACTCAGTCACAGCGGATGGCATTGTTTTAGAGTGTATTTATTTTGGTGGTGCACTACTGGGAAGGGAAAACGGTGGATAACTGCATCTTCCGATTATCCATTATCCCTTGATCAGTCATTGGCATGGAAAATCAAGAGTTAACTGCATCCTAAACATGCTCGATTCTAAAACCATTTTTGGACCTTATTTTAACTATTTTTTTATTCACAAGCGTATCAATTCTATTTTCAGTCCTGTAAACATTGAATCTTTTTTAAATGTGCACAAAACTTCCACCACTCACATTGAACTGCGTGAATGCGGTGGCTGCCGACTGCAGTTCACTCAGTCTATCATCCAGCTTGGCAACAAGGTCGTCAAGGCGGCCAGATAGTTCATCCACGTCATCCCTCAGGTGTCCTGCATCAAGGCCATTGGCTGCTGCCTGAGCTGCAAGGTCACCTGAACTCTGTCGTACCACTGACAGTGGTTTCCTCAAGCCAGTTGCTTCGGAACGCAGTGCCTTTAACAAAAAACCAAGGTTTCTAATTTCTACGAGGCACAAAACTGCATAGGCCAGTACTATAAACTTAGAGTTCTTAAAAAATACCATCTCCAAAGCTCTGTTTCAGTCACTGAAAAAGATATTCCAATTGGATATGCATCACCACACCGTCAACATACCCTGATTCTCTCAAGGAGCTTGGGATCCTTGGCTGCACCTCCAAGGGCATCATGGGAGGTGAGGCGGTCCTCACACCGCTGCACTGCATGTTGAATCTCTCGAAGACTGTCCGTGAACTGTGAAAGCTTCCTTAGTATTTCTTCCAATGACTGAGTTGTTTCAAGAAGACCTACCAAATTGACAACAGGAGAAATCATCAAAACATGGCCTAAAAATAATCAAGGCTGAGTAGCTACAACAGAGTTGCAACAGCTTGCAATTAAGTGATTAAATGTCGGCATGGAAAATTAACAGCACTAAAGGAGCCCTGTTGGCAATATGCTTTTGAAGTGCATCAACAGCTAAGGGATCATGTCCAGGAGAATATTCCGGAGAGGGGGCAATTGCCTCTGGTGCCAAAGTTTGGGAGGAAAAACAATTTTTTCAAGGTATTAAGCAGTAAGGGTGCATACATGACAGCAGGACTTCAAGTTAGTACCTGATAATGATATCCTGGATAATGAAAATAGTCACTAAATCACTGGTCACATTACATTGCAAAGTTAACACGAAAAAACAACTTTACAAAACACAACCGAGACTTCTTTCTTTCCCACACGACAACATAAAAAGGGAAAGGGAGCATCTATTTGTCAAAATCTTTCAAAGTTATTTTTAGTGCTCACTGTGATGTGACCTTTTCAACGAGAGGGCAACACACTGAAACCATATCCACATAGTGCTCACCCTTATTGAGCCTGTCCCAGCGGTCCTTGGCTGATGAGAGCTCACTTCGCACCACTTCCCGATCCACATCACAGGCCCCAACAAAAGTTTCACCCAGAGTTTTGTTGTTCTCATACTCTCCAGAATGCCTCCAGGCTTCATTAGAAAATGCTTGCAGGTCTTTTATCTGACGCTCCAAATCCCGCTTCTGGTAGCTAGAAGCGGTTTGCAAGGCTTCCAAACGAGCCTCTGCATCAGTCAACCATGGAAGGAACGAGTCCTTGGCCCTATGGTACTTGCGGCAATGTTCCTACAAAACACATACATGGAGAAAGATACATTTTAAAAAGGGAACGATTAAATTATGAAGAACACAACCATAACAGGCAACAGTAATCGTGTCATAAAACCCGAGATGACAAGAGCAAAAACTGAAATATGATATTACACAAGGCCACAAATACTCCGGTGTTAAGAAATGGCATCTCATGAGATTCATCCATTTCTATGAGTAGTGAAACTTTTTATAATCACGTCTTAAGAAAAATTCCTACTTTACACAATTGCCAGATTTTAATTGGAAACCCCAAAAAGTGAAAATCCTTGTTTGGTCCCATCCGATGCCATTAAGAGCAATCTTCCCACACCTACCATGCAGGTCTGGAGGCGAGTCTGTCGATCCAATGCCTCCTTCTTGAGGCGGTCCCACTGCTGCTGGATTCGGTCCAAGTCTCGCTCCAGGGTGCGTACCTCTCCCCGCTGCTGCTGTGACATCCGCTGCAGAAGGTCCCTCCCCTTGTTCAGGAGCATTATTATTTCATGCTCCTTAGACATCAACTCATGATAGAGAGGCTGCAATATCATCAACATTGATGGGTCAATACATATAACTGACAATTCACACTCAATAAGAAGTAAATTACTCATTTATTACACAGCTAGCATGTAGTCCGACCTTAGGGGCAGAGAAAAAAACTCTGTCGGATTGAATGAATGATGAACGTATAGAGGAAATCTGATTATAAACTTCAAAAAAAAACAAAACTTTGATAAGGAGGTTACAAAAAAATTCAACAGTTGCAATGACAACATTATAGAAGATATATTAATGTTCTTTCAAATGCTGTCACTTAAATATTAGAGCATTACATTGCGAATATGCTTATTATGCAGACATTCACCAACCCCTTACTAATTTTGACTGCAAAAGGGGAAGAGTAGTCCAAAATGGATTAATTCCAAACTACTTGACATATTCTCATGTGAAATCAAATGAGATTAATGTCATGGTTCTCGTGCGCCAGTATTTGCTGATGAATTAAATTGAATTTTAATAATACAAGAAACCTAAGTATAAGGAAAGTCCATTTTAATGAGTCACTAGCTACTTTAAATATACTATAGAATACATGTGGTCTTTAGGTTAAGGACTATTCTTGAACCCTTGTCCTTAAGAGCATCTTGAGGTCAAATTTGCAGATGAATGAATGTTTGCCAAAAAGACAAGTGCATTTAAGTGCCCTTCTCCAAACATTACTGTAAGGAAGTGAAGCTTGGGTTTGCCAGAATGGACTTGAATGCTAGATTCACATTTGTATATGCAATACTTGTTAATGGGCACAATTGGTGGTCAAAGAGTGGATGTGGAGCAAGTGCCTACCTCGTGTTGCTCCAGTTGCTGCTGGAGGATGTCTCGGTGTGCAGACACCAGAAGCCTCTCCGAGAGGGGTCCGGAAGCCTCCCCAGCAAGCCAAGCCAGGGTCCTGGCCACACTCTCTCCAAACTGCTTCACCTCACGCAAGCTCGCCTCTAGTTCCGCCTTGCGCCCATCCATCTTCCTCTGCAGCGTTCCGTACTGACGGTTCAGCCTCCCCACCTTGCCTTGGATCTCAGAGCGAGATGTTGCATCCGACAGCACCCTGCACAGCTGCTCCCCAGCTGCCTCCGCATCTGCAAGGAGTGGCCGCTGCCCTTCCAGCTGGCGCTCCAGGCCCTGGCCAAATAAAAAGCAGCAATTGCATCTTAGCACTTGGTGAAGGAAGACACACTCTTAAAGAGATGAAAATACACACAACTATCCAGTGAGAGCTGGTACTCAAAAGTAATTTGACACAACAACAATATTCTCAAATTACATTGACCACGAATATTCCTTCTATAATTCAAAATTGATACAGTAGTAATTTTTCTTTACATGAGCTGATCTTACAAAAATTATAACCTCAGGTAAGTTTTTTTATTGGTATAAGGCAGGTGAACACTTTGTCATAAATACTTGCAGTTCTCCAAGATGTATTTGCTAATTAACACCATACTAAACATAGCATTGCATAATTAATAGATTTTAGTGTGTATGACTTTATTTTATAGGCAAAAAAATAAAAGGAATTGTTGTAAAAGAGGAGTAACATTACATGGAAGTGTAGTCAATAGCTAATGATTTTGAATACTGAGAACTAAAAAACTTTTCTTCCATCTAGGACCTTCTATCCTTTGATTTTGGCTGCAATGTATCTAATCTGGTACTTAAATCATAAAAGCGTATTTTTATAACCTTGATGGTGGCCATCACAAAGATTCTGTTTAGGGTTTAACCATTTTGTCTGTTCCTGAAATGCATATTACCACTACCCCAACAGCATACATAGAAGTTGGCTTACATCAACTTTGCGAAGAGTTTCTTCTGGTTCGCGGTCAGTTGGCAAGTCATCCAAGGCATCAGAGATGGTCTGCAGTGCATCTCGCAAGCGTGCCAGTCCGGCATCAAACTCCCTGCTGGTGTCTGCCGCTGCACCAAGGGACTCTGCTCGCTCCTCCAGTCTTCCCAACAGATCTGACCACTTGTCTTGGATGCCCTTAATCTTACCAGAGATTCGACGCCCATCATTGCCACCCTCATCCACTCGGCTCAAGAGAGACTCCCCTATTTCCATCAGATGTTTCAACTGTGGCTGCTGAGTACGGAACTCCTCCCTCAGCACCTGCAAAGGAAACATCCATTCACTGCCTTGGCCTTCAACTGGCACATGCCATGCCGCACCCAGAGACCTCCCACAATGCTACCCACGCACACACGCAATGTAAAATACAGATCAAGAGAGTATTCATACATGCATGTAATTAAAGTGAGCTGTTTTTTCCAGGTGCCACCACTCACAGAAATGACAATCAAATGAAAAGTTTAGAATAACAATTTTACAATCGATGATTGGCAAAAAAGTTTCAAAAGTATATTTACTTTTCTGAATTCTATTTGAAATGTCACTAGTATATTTATTGCACCATTTCAAAGTGGAAAGTCCCTCATTCAGTTTCTTCAAGCAGTTTCTGAAAATTCGTATTTTTAACAAAATGCACATATTGGTTAAACTGCTCACCACTCCCACCCCCCTTCCTATAAAGAGTTAGCCCAGAATGAAATTCTTACGACATCTTTATGGCACTGTATAAAAGGTTTTAAATGTTGAATGTTTCAGGCAATCGCAGGTACACATTCCAGCATTGTTGAGTATTGAGCATTATTGAGGCCCCATTGCAACTGCATACCTGTACTTGTTGGACTTGGTTTTGGACCATTCGGGAATCAGATGAAATAGGACCCAGAACAGTCATCATTCGCTCTTTAGCTGCAAGCCAATTGGAGAGGCCATCATGGGTGTCATGAAATTCCTTCATGTCTTCCATGAATTTGATCCTGCAAAGGAATTAGGACATTTTTTCTAATTTAGACCTTGCTCATGATCACTAGGAGATCAAACGGTTAGGCTGGGAAAGCTCTCTGTTTGATCTTGAAAGGGCAAATTCCAATTTCCACCATAAGACCCATTCCAAATTTCTGCACTGTAACAAAATCACAAGTAACAATACAACCCTCAATTGATGCCTAAAACTCTGCAACACAATTCCAGTTTCTTCACTTTTCAATTAAAACATGTTTTATGAGGGGCAGTCAAATGAAAACTGAACCCCCACAACAACAACCAATCCACATATCAAAATGTACATAATCAAACAACTCTGTGTGCCTGTGAGTTGTCACTATGCAGTTCTCCTACCAAAGCGATGGCAGTGTCGATACGTAAAATGCTAGCTTCTAGCGGAACTGTGTGCATTATGGTAGGTTTTTGATTTGCATTTGACTGCCTCAAGAAAAGAAACTTAAAAATGAAGTTGTGGTGGCCCTTGATAAAAACCTGACTCTCCACAATATTTACTGATTTTCCTCAGACACAGGATTTTCCCTGAATTCTCAAAGACTTTCCTCTCACAGGCCACCACATCCAATCAAAAAGCATCTGTATAGTCAACATGAAATGAAAACATCGTCATTTATTACTAAATTCTAGACACAAAAAAACACTCATACAATGTAATAAATAAAATGCAATTTTCTTGGGATATTGAAATAACTACATCCTTCTACTGACAGTATAAATCCAAGAAAATTATGAACTTCATTTTCCACAAAACACCGAGTTAACTTGACTTTCATATTCAATTATTGCTTGCATCAATTTTCTTACTTTTACAGAGGAAGAAATCCCACCTTTCTTTACACCGGTCATGTAGACTCTTCCACCTGGTCACCACCTCAGTCAATTCATCTTGTATTGAATCAGCACCAATAACGCCAGGTTTCCTCTTGAGTAGGTCAGTCACTTGTCCCTTGGTGCTGTCAAGCAGTGACTGCTTCTCATACATGTCCTCCACCACATTCTACGAGATGGCAGAACCATTTAAATATGAGTATCTCAATGAACAAATAAGTAACAGTCATTGGAAAATATCTAAACATAACTATCTTGAAGGAATTCTTTGAAATACATGTTAGCTGCAGATATGGATTCAGAGAGGAGCAAAACACCCCATTAATACAAGGAAAGTGATCCAGTGGCCCTCACTAATCCCAAATTTCTGGAGGTTGCAGATTATCTGGAGTTTGATACATGTAACCCCATGAAACATTTACCCCCTCTAATCATCATCACAGTTGATCAATAACGAATTGTAACCAGTTAACATGACGAATTAGAGCCCCACGCATACCATGATCCCTTTAGATGTGAAAGAAACTTGTTTAAATAAAATATTTTGCCAATTTTCTCCTAAAATCTCATTTATCAATTTTATTTGAATTACAGAGATATTTAATTGAACAAGTTCTTATTTAAAGAAAACAAAAGCTTAACTTCACCACCATCATCATCACTACACTACAATTTAACTCCTCCACAGAAAGTAAATTTAAGGTGAGATCAATGCCCATGAGTCACCTTAATCTGTCGAGCTAACTTGTCAGCATCCTCCTTGGTAACAGGTACCGAGCTCTCCTCCTTGCCAGTCGGCAATTGCCTCTGAACTCGGTCCAGGAAGTTGCCCAACTGCCGAAGGTTTTCTGAAAGCCTTCGTACTTCCTCTCGCAGGGAATCAATTTCCGACTGCCTGTCCAAGAGACGAACTCCAAGCAGGCTGTAGCGATTGTTCATCTCAGTAAGCTGCTGCTGAATTGGAGTGAGATCTGCCACACAAAGGAGCAAACATAGTAGTTAATGCCTCAGGCATCAACCTTTTAGGGGGACACTGATGAGCAATGCACTATAACCTACTCCAACATTAACAAAAAAAAACCAAACTTCCCTTGAAATAAAAGGCTCTTATACCAACCAAAGAGCAGATCTCTTAAAACAACAGATTCCTCAGAAAATTAATCTTAATTATCAATCACCAAAAACTGACATCGATACAAATGTATTAATTCCCAAAGACTACCTCTTACTGCATTACTCGAAACAAAATTTTCCTGAGAAAATTAAGTGTTTCCCAACAAACAAGATTGATCCAGCAAGAGAAATTCCACTTCCACAATCTTCATGAATTAATCACTCCCACACTATATGCAATTGACAGTCACAATTTTCCCTTAGACCATATCAGGACTTCTGGCATAACTAATAAATGATTTGATTCACACCTTAAGAGATGATTACATTTGAGTACAGTCTCTTATTTTGGAAACTCAATGCATAATTGGAGAGCAATGAATAATAAGCAAAGAAAAAATTAGGTTTAGAGTGATTCGACAATTAGTCGGTGACAAATAAAAATGCTCGGGTTGTTTTTATTCTTAAATAACAGCCAAAAAAATTAATAATCCATAACCAATGAGTACCCCTTGGATAGTTTGGATAAACTAAGTACATGATTTATTTTTTGGGCCAGGAATGTATTTTCGTATTTTCATCAAGTTATACGCAAAAAATTGTTTCACTAAACGGTTACTATTAAGGCTGTGGGACAAATTATGCTCGTTGTATGAGGTTCAGCCAATTGTCTTCAAATTGGTGGAAATACTACCTTCAAGATGGAAACCGTCCTGGGAGGAGCGCCGGCTACTGAAGCCACTCGACCCGCTGGGTGACATTGGGCTCTGCACTGCTGACAGACCAACTTTTGTTGGAGATGGACTTCGAGCATCTTGCGAAGGCCGACGCACTTTTGAAATAATAAATTAAGTAGTTTTAAGAACTCTCCATCAAATTTTCGGTCATTGGGGAGGAAAATAAACAATTCTTTGTTTGAAATAAATGTAATCTATCATCTGTTAGTTAAAGAGTTAAAAAAAGAGTTCAAAAGTTAAAAACAAATGGCAAATGGAATATAAAGAATAGAGTATTTTTAATTACAACTTTTCCGTCACAGAGGCTTGAAATCAACCATCCATGCAAGTGTACAATGGTTCAAGCATTAGTCATAAGTAAGGAAAAAATCAGTTTAACAGTATATAATGAATTTGAGTCCATTGAATCAATTTAAAAATAAATGGACAACTGGAAAAATAAATTTCTGATATAATTATGAAAAATTACATGATCTATAAACTTTCTAACTCTAAAATTCATAAAATTGAATCACAATTTTTGGCCTTCAACAGCTACTCAGGTGTACTATTATCAATGCAGTAAATGTCAACTTATTTTTTGGCTTGATTGTAAATTGCTGATGGGCTTTTATAGTCAATGCATACTCATTTCTTGAATCATACTGGGGCATAGGTGAATGGTAACCAATGGAAAATATTTAACTCCAAAGTGAAATTTAAACCTTTTGTGTTTACTTTGATGTGATTCTGACTGCATAAGTGAAAGGAAGAAATGACCAATATCAGCCGAAAAAAATTCCGATTGTTTATGTCCTAAGATTAAACCAGAACTTACCAATCAGAAAAAATGAGCAGCATGCAAGAGAAATGTTTCCAGGTTTATAAAAGTGCATTCAATTCCAAATAACAGCATGACACAGTCAATGCCACAGTGTAACTGTTAATCACTATTTCCTTTTATTATCTGGCATGAATCATTAAGGATTACATCCAATTATTACCACACGTTGTAGATTCAGTAGCAACTTCACAAATCATACGGTGAAATTATTTAAGTACCACTGTGAACATGTTGATATCAATATGAATAAACAAATATTTAAATTGACATGAAATGTGGATATACAAACGACAAACCTCCAAAATATCAATAATATGTCTAAAGAGATGTGAAAAGCAAAAGTTTATCTTATCAAAGAAAAATGAAATCTCATGCCTAAGAGAACGATAAATGAAAGTCACCAACAGAGTATAGTTTTCACATTCTACTATATCTCAATTTGAATTTTAGGATCAAAATACTTGTATTCAAGAACCTTCAAATAATATTCACTTTTCCTTGAGGACTTGGGAATCACTTATTTCAATTAGAACTCAATCTCAAATCAAATCTCAAGTCTTGATTCAAATATAAATCAAATCAGACTTATTTACGATTTCCCGCAACCCCCGTATTCACCCGATCTGGCTCCCTGCGACTTTTTCCTATTCCTTAACATGAATTTTAGAAAAATTTTAGAAAATTTTAAAAATTTTAGAAAACTCACCATATTATATGGGCATTAAGATTAATAATGAGTTCAGGGTAAGATTAAAACACTTTGATGGTATAATTACAAACAGTATTATTGAAAAAAATAAGAACATTTTAATTGAAAAGTGTTACTATTCAATACAGGAATTTTTTGAAGATAATTGATGTTAAAATATTGTATAATATGTATTTGTATGTATGTTTTTGTAATTTGTTGTTCTATTTTTAAACGTGTTGGACAAGGCACCTATTTGCGGGTAGCTGCCAGCTACCGAAACTTTGTAAGTGTAATGTGCTAATAAATGATTTGATTTGATTGATTTGATGAAGAAATGGCTCTCGGGAAAAAAATTTAGCTCAAACGAGGAAGTTATCGCCGAGACAGAGGCATATTTTGGAGAGTTTGACAAATCCTATTTTTCGGAGGGGTTGAAAAAAAATGGCCAGAACGTTAGGAGAAGTGCATCTTTCTAAAAGGGGACTATGTTGAAAAATAAAAAAAATGTTTTTGAAAAATTGATTTCCTCATTTCTAACACAGGTACTTATTGAACAGCCCTCGCAGTTATGCTCACTAAAGCAAATTTTCAGTTATCAAACAAAGTTATCATTGGAACAATTTTCATTTTCTCTTTTGTTTAATTATCATCCTCAGTTACCTCAAATGACCCTCTGAAAAGCTAGAAGATAATGGTATCAACCTGAAACTAATTGAAGATTAACCAATAAAAATGCATAAAATAAATGCCAACAGTAAAGAGAATTTCAGAACAATCAAGTTAGAAATTTCACTTAAAGTAGAAATGTAAATAAAAGAGTAACTCATTTGTAATACAATGCATAAGAATTGTTGAAATCTTTTGAAAAAATTTGTTTCAACTCTAGTTTTTCGAGGAGGGCAAAAAATGTGCATTTTACTCTTAGGCTTTGGCACTTGGCCCTAATCACATCTATTGGAATCAATCATTCCTACAGCTTATGCTCATCACACATGATGAACAAAAGTTGCTTTATCATCTCAAAAGTTCTCCTAAATTTATGGAATATAGAAGCATCATTATTTCCAAACATATCGGATAAAATTTATGCTTGATTACAAGGCATTGTTAAATATTAAACCTGATGATAATGCACAGCATCAAACCCATGGTCGTGAAATATTAAATCTTTATTGTGGAAGTGTAAAGTTTCTTTTTTACCCTCATATTGTCAAAGATTGTAAATAGAATTAATTTAATTCTCATTCCTCTCACACATGGAGCAACACTGCAGATTTAGAAAAAGATAGTTATGATAACATTGACTTGGATCCACTCCAAAAATAGCCTAAAATGAATTAAATGTTGTAGTACTGAATGTTACAATGCTCTTTTTATATGTAGTACCTTTAATGGACTCATTTTTTCTTTAAAATAAATTGTGATACTATATGGTTTGCTTATGTACAAGCAATAATGATATAAATAACAAGTAACACAAATGGTATAAACCCTAGTATAAAATACCTCCATACAGATGACATTAGACATTAAAACTTTTAAATGTTTCAAAGCCTGTGATCTCATCAATAAAGGGTGAACATATTGCTTAAATTCTTAATGTAAAATTAAAGGCGTGCGCCAAATGGTCAGGCACTTGAACACAAATAGGCACTCACTCGGGCTGGCCGTCACAGATGGTCGCTTAGCAGGGCTGTACGATGTGCGCCTGCGTGCTGGTGAGTCCGGGCGCTCACCCCTGAGCAGGGCATCATATGCATTACCCAGGTCATTTACTCGGTCCATTGTGTTGGCATAGTCGCGGTGCTCCTTGATCAAGGGCTGTAAATAAAACTTTGTTCCTTAAATACCACCTATCTTGGCACACATGGCATGTTGAAAATGAATTGAATGCATTTCCCGAACAAAAATACCAACCAGAACCCTTGGCTTAGGTGTAAGATTAAGGCAAGAAGATGAAAAAGACCTAAATTTTACATTTTATAAGGAAAATGAATGCAAAAATTGATTACTTAATACGAAAGCTATTGCCACAAATCACTGCATTAGATTGACAGTTTCTAGACATAATATTGCCAGTCAAAAAATATATGCCAATTTAGTCTGACAGTAATTGTTTCAATTTTTTATCAAAAAACTGCACATTACAGATATATAACATTTATTTCCCACAGTATTTCAGGCATGGACCCTGCAGCTATGCCAAGCAACTATGGTGGTCTACTCAAGGTGACCTTCAAGAGTTCCAAGGAGCCAATCCTCAAATTCCTTAATCCATGCTATCATCCCCCACAGAGCTAACCACTGAGGGTCACTTGCCTCCCCTATTCCCAATCATTCAACACATACTTCCTCCATATATATTTTCATGCAACACTTGGGGTGCATTCACTATGAGGCTGGCCACCGTCGGGAGGGGTCAAGCATAATGAGAAGTTTAAGATTTTGGTTTGACAATCACCAACAAATGAGATTAGGAAAAACCAGTGACAGAAAAACTAAGCCATTAATCATGAAATAATATAATGTTTTCTCACTTTGATTTAATTACCAAGGCCTTTATGTAGCTATGAAGCTGAAAACTGATGCACTATGCAGTGGTTGAATCACTATGAAGTAAAATATGAAGTATAAGCTTCAAAAACACTTCACTGGAAATAACATTTTATTTATCCTACCTTAAAAATATGAAAAACAGGAAAACCTTAAAAGTATGATTAAAAATCTGATGTCATCAGCATCTAACTTTTCCCATATTGCTGCCCATTTAATGGGCAGTAGGAACAAGTGACTTTATTTCCTGGTTAGCCCTACCTTGAGTTGCTCAGCTTGCTTCTTGATGATGTCCACTTCAATGGCTACCGGCTCCAGGTGGGAAAATGCTCTCTCTGCCGAGTTCAGCCACTCCATCACTTGCTCACGCAAGCGCTCATACGCAGACATCTGCTCAGCACGCACCTTCCCCAATCGCTGCCGCTCCTCTAAGAGGGACGCAAGCTCCCTCCATAGTGCCTCAAGGGCCTGCGCAAACAAGACATCCAACATCAAAATGCTGATTCAGTAGACAATTCAACACTAGGCATTAGCATTTACCTCTACATTGCATCAAGCATGAAAATGAACACTGAAATTTGGCCTTTGAGCTATAACTGCTTAAGATACAAGTATTTGGATAAATAAATAAAATAAAAAATAAATAACCCTGGGGACAAAATAGACAAAAAATTACAACCCTTGAAAGATAAAATAATCAATCTCCTTCTGCTTTCAGATGACTAGCAGAAGTGGCAAGAAAGGAAATGGAGCACGTTTTGAAAAATGCTTTCTATCTCTTCATTCAACCTGATGCAATTATAAATGAGGATATCAGATTCTAACCATAATGTCATTAAAAAAACTTTCTATTAATACAAATTGTGATTGGCTAGAATTCTGGACAGATGAGGTGTGTGGTTTTCTTCCCACACGTAAGGAAAATGACATTAATGATGATATAGTTCAGATTTTTTCAATGCGGCCTCTGGGGTTCCACACAGAGGTTTGATTGACCATGCCCTTCCTTATTCTCATTCAGATCAATATGGTATTAATTCTAGAGTTACCATCAACATTAAATTGTTTTCCAATGATATACGAGGGTCATCCGGAAAGTAGTACCCGTTCGTGCCGCATGAAGTGCTGACGACGCGAGTAGCCGCTGGACGAGGTCAGATAGCTTCAGTGGCTTGTCTGCCTTCTCTGAGCCAAGTTGCGTGACGCTAGCATTGCCTGTGTTGTTTCTGTGATTGTTTACAATGTTTAAAAAAATTGAGAACGCCGCCAGTTGTGAAGTGAGGGCAGTGATTAAATTCCTCAATGCAAGAAACGTTCGCCCATGTGATATTCATCGCCAATTAAAGGAGGTGTATGGAGACAATGTAATGGACGAGTCGTCTGTTCGGCGGTGGTGTCGCAACTTCAACATGGGGAGGGGGAACACACACGACGATGAGCGTTCGGAGAGACCGTCTGTCATTACAGACCAACTGGTGAGCTCAGTTGACGAATTCGTGAGGAACGATCGGCGCGTCACAATTGATGACATCTGTGAGCATTTTCCCAATGTTTCTCGAACAATTGTTCATGAAATTGTTAAACACCATCTGCATTATGCAAAAATTTGTGCAAGATGGGTCCCACGCGTATCTCAATGAGCTGGCGGCGAAGGACTATGCAGCAGGAATACAGAAACTTGTCACACGTTATGACAAATGCCTTAATTTGCTTGGAGATTATGTTGAGAAGTAGTTTAAAGTATCCTCTTTCAAATCAAATTTTTTATGTTTGTTAATATTTACTTTTGTGTCTTTATTTCACGAACGGGTACTACTTTCCGGATGACCCTCGTATGTAGTCATCTACCAAGATGAAAGAAATTAAGTGAGCTGCAATGCTCTTTATAGTCATCTCAACAATTTTAATGCTTGGTGTCTGGTGCTGTACCTCTTCAAATTGAATCTGAAAATATGCAGGACAATGGATTTCTGGAAAGGGAAATCCATACACCCTAACACCTATTGACTTGGGTGGGGGGGGGGGGGGAGAAATAAGAATAAGAGCCCATGCAAATGCATCCATAAGAGTCACACCATAGTATTTCATGGTTGGGGAACAACATGAGGGCCTCTCGAGCGTTTGAACCCTGCTGAGAGGAACCTGATTCTGGAATTACTGAGGATACAAAGATACACTGTTCATTTCATGAAGAATCATTGCGAATAACCCAGGTTATGGTGACACTATAGTCTAGGTTCAGGGACACCGAGAGCACAAATATTATAATCATGATCTGATTTATTACATTAATATTCATCATTTGAGTTTATAGCTGATACACAAAGCAATTCTAGCCTTGATTTACACTGGTAGGCAAGACCACAACACAAAAACGGAGGAAATCAGCCGCTAACATACGCACGTGTATATGGTATCACTTCTCCCTTGCACAACCAGTGATATCACAGCAGTGGAACTCTTCAAATTCATCAATTTCAATTTCCCAAAATAAAATTATATTGAATGTAAATAATCACCAAGTACTTTAAAACCGACCTATATCCTCCAGTGGCAAGTGATTGTGACACCTTGTAAGACAAAATCTGGAAGAGCATGGCATTGGCAAATATATGAGACAATAAAGAATGTAAGGAGAATTGAATCGCTGTCGCTAAGTGGACAAATCATGCGAAGCAATTGGGTCTATAAAATCCGAAAAGATGATTTTTCTTTGTTTATACTGACGTTTCATCATAATTTCAAATAGGAGAGTGCAAAATGAAGAGTGACATTTTAAGAAATCCCTCTTAATAACATGCACATCCAACATTTTTATTATTTGTAGTCAACTGTTTAAGGTAGGTTTTTGATGGACACGGACTGAATATACCTCAATTCCAAAACTTGCCTTAGAAGTGACTTGACATCACATCATACTACCTTAAACTGTTCAATTCTGCCAACATTCTGTCCAATATGCCCATCCTTTTCCTCCCCTTGCCTCACTCACCTAACGTCCTCCCATCTATATCACAATCTTAAGTATCTCATTAGCAATGGAAATTCTCTGAACCTACCTTTCTTGCCTTTTTTTTGGATTTCTCCCAACAATCCCCTCTCCTTTCCCACCATGTCTAACCACTCCACTTAACCTCTATTCCTTTCTGCCCACTTCACCTTCTCCACACCGACATTTCAAAAGCCTCCAATCTACTTCTATCATCCTGCTTCAATGACCATGTATCCACACCATACAAAACCACCCTCGATATCAAAGTTTTCACTTATCTTTTCTTAAAATCTTTACTCAACGTTCGTCTCAAAATTCTATATTTTTGTACATCAGCATACATACTGTAGGCATTAATTTTTCCGTATACTATCTTACTCTATTAATAATTCAGTCAAATGAACAGGATGATTGACAAGAAGTTTCAAAGTACACTTTTGAAAAAATAAATATTGTCATTAAAATGTACAGCATCCTGGCTACTTATTTAAACAAGAAAAACTAATTAATAAAATGGAATAAAAATGGAGAAACAAAGAATGCAAGGCAACCTTTAATGAGAGCCAACACATCTCACCTTAATTCGATCCCTAACCGGCCCGCCATCCGTGACGTCCTTCTTGGATAGGAGAGACCTCCCTGATCGTAGCGTATTTTCAAACTCTGCACTCTGTGTGTCCTTGGCTGCTGCAATCTGCGCAATTCTCAATGAGGCTTGGTCACTTACAACAGAGCCATCCACTATATCTACAGTGCTGTTTCTCGATGACTCAGAAAGTGCATCTCCAGCTTCAGCAGCCCACTTCTCCAGCCGTGTTGCCGACGTTGAAAAGTTGTCCAGCGAAGCACGGACTTCATCAAGGAACTCCCCACGCTTGATCACCTTTTCAACCAACTTGTCATACCTGAAAGTTAGGCATTCATGAGAGGACAAGGACTTGATGTCACCTCAAGTGGGTCAAGGGGATTCTCCTCCAAAATTCTAACCACAGGCTTTTCCAGGTTTTACTGATCAAATATAATTTTCCATACCTTTCCTTAATATTTACCTTAATTCAGTTAATTTAACTAACTGAACATCGCCAAGACTGCAAAAATAATATAATATTACTGCATTAACATTAATATATATATATATATATATATATATATATATATATATATATATACTAAATGCATCCTTTTCGCCTACTGCATGAAAGTCAAGTGGTTGATTTGACCAATTTGGGTGAATTAATTTTGATAAAAATATTAAAAGAAGTGTCATAGAAAACATGTAATGCATTTACTGTCCTGATTAGAGTAATTTATTACTACAAGCAGAATTTTTATAAAAAACTAAGGCACTTAAGATACCGTTAATGTTTCAAATGCAGAATTCCTTGAGTATTGTGCCTATAATTAAATAATGATATTTTTAGGGGAGGGAGTGTGCCAGTTCATTGTTTCCTCACAGGGGGAGATGCATTCATAAGAATTCTTTTAAGTAAGGATAATTACTGCATTGCATTAGCCATTATTTAAATTTGCGAGTTCCAGTCGATAAGGCAATTACAGTTTTACTAGGAAAGGCTAATCTAACTGAAGAGTGCATGACACACTGCCTGCCAGATGCAGGCCTTGCACCAGATGGAACAACCTCAAAATTACAAATAAAGCAGCTTGTTTGAATCAACCTTGACCATGCATATTCTTGAACGTCTTTTCCCTGCCAGTAACCCCAAATCATGCATATTCTGACCCTGATTCTTAAAACCTTAGATGAGGGCAAAGGAAAAAAGTGTAAATCTCAGGCAAGTGTAACTAGAGGGAAATCATAATTTGCAGGAAATGGAAGTACCATCATATCCAAATGTCAAACAATTTTGTTCAATTTATTTAACAATTGATAAGCCACCGAATCACAACAGAAATCTTGTGGCAGGCAGCACATGTCCTATTTAATAAATAACCTCCCACTTTTTTATATACTTAACACATGTCAAAATCAATTTCATGACTTTGCTTTACATGAATATATCCTAGCAATTATCATAGGAACTAAAATGAAAGAAAAATCTTCAAATATTCCAAATTATTAAATAAATTTTAAATTTATTCACAATGGCATGACTCAAGAATTTATTGCCTTCATCGATAATTTCTGCTTAGATATTTATCAGTTTTCTTATAATTCTCAGTCATTTCATTAGAATTACGAGAGAATCAACATAATAAGCCTTTGCATCTACAAAGAAAGTAGTTCCAGGTAAATCAGTAGTAATACCTGGTGGTAACATCCTTCAGTTTAGCTTCTATCTTTTTGGCAAGGCGAGGGTTGCTGGCGGTGGCCATGAGTTCTTGGGCCGAATGGGACACACTCTCAACACCCGCTCTGTGGGCATCCACGTCTGCCTGCAACACCCGGTGCTCTCTCACCTGATCTTCCAGCCTCTCCTTGCTCAGGCTGACGGGCCTCATCAAGCTCCTGAAATACCAAAATTAAACATTGACAATTCATTAATTCTCCACCTATTCTGATTATTCTGATTTCCATCAATGAAATAGATATTTAATTTTGCAAAACTTCTTACTAATCAAACAACCATTCATCAATATTGAAATTAAATTTAAAATACTTCGCCTTTCCACATAAATCACTTTTATTACTACCTAGGTTTCGTTAACGTTTATGTGGAAAGGCGAAGTATTTTAAATTTAATTTCAATATGAAGAATTTCCACCAAGTGACGCCAGAAACTGTTTCATTCATCAATAGCAATTTCCAGCTCTAAAGTTCAGGCAACTCATAAAAATTAATAGCAGTTAATGGACACCATCAGCCAGGGCAACAAAAAATTTACATCTATATGTAATTCACAAGGCAAACCTCAGCCATTTACTTGATAAAAGCCCAGTAGATTGTTGAGTCATATCATAGTTATGATACCAAACTAATTAGAGTAGACCCAGCTAATTTGGACTACCACATAATCCACATGAGTACCATTGCGTAGTGTGGGTGTCTTACTGAGGAGAAACACTACTGCACTCAGCCGAAAAATATGTTTTGCCTTTAAGTTTCCACAAATGTATTTAATAATAATAATGATAATATTTCAATAATGCATCAAATTCCAGTGGTACAACTGAAATTATGAAAAAATACTATGCTAAAATAAATTGCTACATAAAACAAATTATTCATACATTCATATAGATGCTGCGAGTTTCATAGAACTGGCACATGCATTTAACATGGAAATCAAATATTTTTATGGAATTTTGTGACCCTGCATTATTTACAATTTGCAATTATCAATTCTTCTGGCAGAAAAACTAAGGCAAATTATGAAAAAGGAAGCAAAAGAGGGTGGTCATCCAAATAACTTTGATCATCAGACAAAGTAAAGATTACTGAAAAATTGGATGCAGGGGTTTCCGTTGAGTGTTTGGTATTGTCAGACACAAAATAAGGACTGAAAAAGGAGTGATGAAGGCTTTCGAGAGGCTGAGTAGATGAAAGTTTTTAAATGATTTTTATAAGTACTAGAGACAAGTGGAAATTCCTATTCATTCATTTATAACAAGCTGATCCTTCACAAAAAATACAAACAAATGTTCCCATTGTAAGCCATCATTCATTCGTCACCTACTCATTAACTCCACTAATAACGCGAAAAAAAGACAAATGTCTATGGTTGCGAAGAGAGGAAATAGTTGGAACAATTTAAAGAAGGCAGAAAACATTATGGAAGTGATATGAAAAGCCTTGGCACAAGAAGGAAGAGTGTGACTTTAATTGGAAAGAAGAAAAGGCTTTTGGGTGGCATGAAGGGGGGGAATAAAGAGGGTAGAGATAGCGGTCGAAGTGGGGTTAATGTTTCCTGCACAAAAGGGCATTCTGTGGACTTAATTTATAGCATAGGCATAGAAGACAATTTTGCAGTTTAATTATTCACAGGACCTACCCCAAAACCCACCACCAATCAATAAGGAAGGCTAAGTAATAATCACTCACTTGAGTTGATTCTCTGCATTTCCCAGCCAAGTCGAGAGTCCATCAAGGGCATCCTGCACTCCTTGACTTCGCACAAGAGCTGAATCCAGCTGGCCACACCTGTCTCCAAGGGCTTCCGTTAGCTGTTTGTACTTGCCCTGTAGTTCATTTACAGGCTCCTCAAGGGCACGGCGCTCTTCCACGGACAACTGACCTTCAAGGGACTCAATGAGTGCCACAGTTGCCTGCAATTAGAAAGTCAGCGTTGAGTGATGACTGCCACACTACGATGGCAATGCCTCGTATATTACTTCTACCATCCCATTAACAATTCCTATTTCACAGAAGTGCATTGCATACGGATGCCTTTAAATGAATGCTACTACCATTTACCTTGGAATGGAAAGAAGTGATGAACACAAAGTCAAATGAAACAAAGACAGGATTGATAAAATTCTGGAAAAAAAGATTTACTAGGGTGTCAACTGTTTTTTTATGGCTATCAGTCATTTTGATAATGAATGTTGCATTTACTTTAATTAGGTTTCATAGCAGGAGAAAACAGAGGTAACTTTTGTCAATTACATTCCTGTGATATTTGACTGCATCAACCAATCAAAGGATTCAAAATTGTAGCCATTAGTAGCTTTTCACAAAATCTCACATTTGCTAGGGCAAAATTAGTTAACAAACAAAAACTAGCACAAATGATCCTAACACAAAATATTCAAATGGAATTCAATAATTGCTCATTCATAGCAAATACAGATTATGCAAACAAATTATACATAAAACCTAATTTAACATTTAATTTATAATTTGTTGCACATGCAAAATAGTCCTTCTGAGTACATATGAATGATAAGATGGACACCAACCTTCTTGGCAGCGTCAATCAGCCTCTCCTGAGAGACAAACTCAGACCATAAAGCCTTGGTCCTCTCCAACTGCTCTGATATGGCCCCTGGCTCCGCACCAATTGCCTCGGAGAGCAGGCGCCTTGCCCTGGCCTCTGCTTCTCTCAGCCATGCTTTTGCTCGCTCCAGGGCCTCCCTCTGCTCTCGCTGGCGCCCACCCACACCCGACGTCTTCTCTGAGAGGCGGTTGGCTCGAGCCAGAAGGTCTTGGTAGGTGGCACTAGCGGTGGACACCTCTCGCTTTACTGCCGAGTCCACAATGGGCTCAACATGAGGCAGACGCTGGGGAAGGCCAGTTCTGAACTCATTCAGGCTCGTAAGATACTCCTGAAAATAAAAAGTATGCCATCTTTCACACCCAAAAGCCTCCTCCGACACTGATTCACTACATATCTGCAGTCGGTCAATACTGCAGGGAGTTGATTGGGCATATTTCTGTTTATTTGAAACATACTCTATTTTATTATGGAAGTCAATTTATCTTGATTGAAATTCTGAGATACTAACATAATAGGTTACTTTAAGTTCCTAATAAAAATGAATAACTGTCTAGATTATTTGCAAAAAATGTCAGCCTAAGGAAAATCATTCACTCGGTGAATTGAATAGTTCCTTATCCTGTGACAAATTTGACTTCCTAGCCAGCTCGTATACTTTCTCTTCCACGGGTCTTCGACCAGGTCTGGGCTACCCTCTAATTAACTTCCACTGCTGAGAGAAGACTATCACACCACCCTAGCCAACAGATACCCATGGTCATCGTTCCCAAAGCCCAAGGAAATCTGGAGTACCCCGTTGGATAGGGTAACCTTCCGTAAGCCCTCTGGCGGGTGATCACAGCATGGCAAACAGTACCATGGAACAGGGAGTCTACACTTACAGTCACTTTTTCACACCCATCAAGTCAGCATACAAGTTAGTTAGGGAGGGAAGGTTACCGCATTTGATGCCACCGAGAGGCATTTTGATGGCAAAGAGCTCCACTCAGTAAGCACTGCACAGCAGACTGAGTTTTGCCTCAATGGTTCCATGATACAGAGGAGGTCATGGCGCAAGCACAAGCTGAATCTGACTTGACCTTTCCTCGTTACGAGGGTTGTCGAAAGTGTTTCCGACCTCAACATGAAGATGACAGCGCTCTTCAGCAAAAGTTGGGGAATGTGTTTGTGCATGCTTTGAAAGGTACTCAGTTGCATGACTAGTATTATGGATGAAGCTGACTGGAAAATTAAAAGACTGTGGTCTTTGAATATCAACACTGCAAAAACAATGACTAACAATATCTCACCTTTGACTCATCCACAAACTTTTGCGCCGCCATAGTGATGAACCTTAGGTCTGCTTGGTGAGCAATGACATCACTCACAAAGTCCTTGGTAGCATCCACACCCAGGGTGCCCTGGCGACTCAGGCTCTTTGTTAGAGACCTCTCTTTCTCCTCCAGTGTACGGCATGCCTTTTCCAGCCATGAGTTGAACGTGGACAGCTCATTCCTTGAAAATAAATGCCAAGAGAGTCAGCAAAGAAATTAACAACTATTTCAAATTTTTCAGAGTTACTTAATAGAAACAAATAAAATAATAAAATCTTCTGTTTCCCTTCTCATTAATCATGCTATCCATTCATCCGGTTGTACAGATAAATAAACAGGAAAAATTAACAATGAGGTAATGTGCAGATGGGCAAAGAGAAAAGTGCCAACGGAAAACCAGATGGAAAAATTAACCAAAGGGGGCAGGTGCATTTTGCAATGCCATGGTACGAACACAATAGAAGGGAAGATCAAGAGGAAGAGATCAAAGGATATATGCATATTTAGCATGTGTTGAGGGTGATTCACGATGGAAGAACTATCAAGATGTAAGAGAATAAACCCTGGACAGCAAAAATAGAAGTAAGCTACAAACAAGTCTTTCGACCTGGTTAATTGTATCCATAGTAACTTTGTGGAATTGCTTCATATCAAAATGAAATACACTATGTTATCCCACAGAAGAGCTTTATTGTACGACCCGGGTTTCGTCGAAGATCCTGATGATGTCGATCTTCGACGAAACCCGGGTCGTACAATAAAGCTCTTCTGTGGGATAACATAGTGTATTTCATTTTGATAAGTCTTTTGACTAAAGGACTAATGAGATGATTAGTGCTTACTGTGATAAACACACCACTAGTTTTGCAAATATTGTTTCGCAACAGTTCAAGACAAAGAGCAAACTAGGCAGAATGGCTATTGAGGAATGTAGTGCATGTACACCCAAGATCTATCCCTAATCCATCTGTTCCATGGATTGTAGTAGAGCTTTAGGCCCTGTGAAGACAACAGCAAAAACTCTCTTAAGTCCTGGGCCAAGTCAAACTCCAAGCCAGGGCACAAAACACCACCGTGGCCCATTCCCACTGAGGTGCCATCATGAAAGTAATCTGCCCAAACAGCCTGTATTTATTGCATGTTCTCAGAAAACAATAAAATTCAAAGGGTATACTATGGCAAAATATGATATAGGATCTTGGTGTAGTCAGTCTTTAATTCAAATCATAACAAAATTACCCTGAGGAATATATTTATGATGGATAATCTCAACTTCAGCACACCACTTTCTCATTTTGGGTGGGCAAAAGGAAAACTGCATGTAATCACACAGCTTCCATTTCTTGTAGCAGGATAATGACATAGGTCGGATGAAAGAAAGAATGTTATGGGAGGCCCAAAAAGACGTAAGTAGGCACAGTTACAAATAAGTGGAAGACTTCAATTGTTTCTGGCTCAACCTTGTGGAAAGTTACTTTGTATTCTTAATTTCATTAAGTGGAAGACTCTCTTAACGGTAAAGAGAGGGGAGGAATTTAGTCATTTATAATTACTATATCTCACCCGTTCATAGCCTGATTTCAACCCGCTGTCACTAGTGGGCCTGCGGTGTTGTACTTCACCATTTCAACTTAAATTAACAAGGTGTCTCTTACTCATAGCATTGTGACAGTGAATAAAAATTTCTATTCTATTTAAGCATGTCAAACAAACCTATCAACACCTAATTGCTGAAAATTCAAACTTACGGGTGGTCGTGGCATAATTTTAATGTTTTTCCCCTCTTCTAAACATGATGCTCGGACGAAATGGTATTTTATATGATTTTGAAAAATTCATCCAGGAATGAGATGCAATATTTAGGCCATCCCAATGCAACAAAGGGCGCAGGTTCGCGCGCACACACACACACACACACAAATACAGGGCCATCACTGCTATCTAACTACAAACAGCCTCTCTCACCTAAACTTGTTCAGCTCCTCCCGAGCAGACTCGAGCCTTCGGAGGAGTCGGTCTGAACGATCTGACGCATGCTCCACTCTGCTCTTGAGGGACTTGGCACCCTTCTCCAGGAGGCGAACTTCATCTCCAGAGAGAACATCAGCCCCTGATGCCACCACTTGTGCCACCTGGTCCAGGCACGACGCCACTGGCCTCTGGTGCTCAGCAAGCTCTTCACGAACCTCCTAATATTTGCATTTCAAACCAAAGTTAGTCACTCCACGTGGCTACACATAGCATCTATTGGGTGAACTTGCAAAAAATTTTCATTGACTTGGTAGTCCACCCTAACTCCTGGGTGATATTTTCCTTGACCATCCTGGGCCATATTTCAATTAAATACACACTATGATTAAAGTCTTATTCATACATTATGCACAATAAAACAAAGATGACGTGATGTCAGAAGTGGCATGGCAAGACAAACATGCCACACTAATTATTTTGAATAAAGCATGACAAAAAAACTATGGAAATTAAGAGATGGGAGGCAAAATTACTTGAGACAAATACTGAAATACCATGAATAATTCAGTATTTTTAATATTCAATTAGATGAAAAATAGCACCTGGCATTAATATTCACACAAAATATTTATTGTAGAAATTATTTAAAAAAATATTGGTGACAACTGGAAGTAAACATTGCCCTGATCATTACAATGTCAAAGCTTGGTTATTAAAGATTTTGAAATCAACCGTCCAAATAACTGGCAAAGTCAGTCACTTTTTTGATGATTTGTTACAGTGGCATATATGATAGTTATGAGCAGATATAAAATTCCTTGCTATTTATATATCAGAAAAAAATAAGTAATTGAGTTGTCCTTTCATACAATATTGATGTACTTTATTCTCCCAAACTCTTCACTGTAATCTATGGCCATGATCAAGGTTGAAAGATGATTTATTCACAACAGAGAGTGACCAAAGGTATCTGTGGTCACAGAAATTGAATCCATGGGCTAGGGGGTCCTACTTACTTCCAAACCTATCAAGCCACATATAAGATCTTGGAAAAATGTGTTTACAGCATCACATACACACTTATATTAAACAGGATAATCCACTTACCTTGAGTGCACTAATCTGACTCTTAAGTTGGTCCACATTTTCCTTTACAGTTCCTTGAGACGCAATGGTTTCTTCCACTTCGCTTATCCAAGTAAGAAGCTTGGCTATTGTATCATCGCAGTGTTTATATTTTTCCTCTATTGCTTGCTGATCGGAAGAAAAAGAAAAAATGTTCATGAACAAAGCCAAATAATCATTGTTGAAATGGCTCATTGCAATCAAGCTCATTCTGTTGCCATCTTTTGAGTCTATGATTTCATATCTTTATTAACACAAAGAAGCTCAAATTACTTTATGCGAGTAAACTTTCTATACAGCAACATTTCATGAATTCCAATGACCAAAGCAAAGCATAGCATAAAAGACTATCTAGAGCCAGAGCTGTGCTCAAGACTAAGAAAACAGATGCACGCACATAGAATGATATGCAGGCAGGAAGTTAACTTCCATACCAAGAGAGGATTCATGTGTAATGCACACACTCATTTGTAGAAAACTTGACCACTGGTGAACAAACAGGTAGAGTAGGTATGTGTCAATGATGCTGAGCACTGTTGTTGTTACAGCCCTCAATACAAGAGTTAACATCAACATTCATATATAACCACATTCCACCTCCTTAATTGACCTTTCAAAATGGATAAGTCAAGTTTAGTGTATCCTCTCAACCAGTACTATAACAATCATTATTATTATTATCATCATCTCTGTTACTGACATTCTCCAGCAGTTAGTTTTGTTATGTTCATTTCAAAGCTTTTTCTAGCACAAGCCAAATTAAAAACACAACAGACATAAAACACCAGGGCAGGCCCTCAGCCCATCAACTGAATCTGCTCTATCCTTGCATTAGTGGCTAGTGTTTCATGTGAGGGGTAAGTATGGGCTTTAGAAAAACTTAGCAGAAAAGGTGAAGGAGGCGGTCACAGGGTCAGGGGAAGGGAGGGGCATTATTGAGGCATACTTGAGAGAGAGAGCTTTATCATCACATACCAAGTTCACGAGGTACTTGATGAAAACAACCTGTGAGGAGGAAATTATCACATCTGCAAAGACAAGCACGCAAGCACATGAACAAAAATTTTCATATATTCAGACACGCGCACACACACACACACAGACAAGACACAAATATTTAAAAGAATGACGAAGTGACTTGAGATAAATTTAGATCAAGTGCATGAAAATAACACTCTTAACTCAAAACTGGAAGAGAGTATGCTTAGCGCCATTTTGCTACATGCTCAAACACAAAAAGGGATCAATTAATATTTTTCTAGTTAAAACATTAATTTGAAGAGAAAAGGTTGTGCACGATTCAAATGATTGTTCTTATTCAACTTCCAAAGGGGTAGAGGGGATCTTGGATTATAACGTTCCAAAGCCACTACACAGGCACATCCAGTCCCAAAAAATATGAGCCCTCAACAAAGCCACAACCTAGAATGCGCAAAGGCAACTCGACAAGATGCAGCCAACATACCATCTTCATTCTGTGCCTTGGGGTTATATGAGTAATACTGAAGATATATTCACTGAAAGACTCCAGCAGGGTAATGAAATCAAGTCATCAAAGCTTCTACAATAAACTCCCAATTCAAATCACACCAAGACTCAATAAATGTATGCAGGGCAGTAGCAAGGAAGATTCCAGTTGGGTCTAGGGGATCCCTTCAAAGGTGTGTCTCTCAGCAGAGTGGCAGTTTTCCAACCTCCTCCACATACACACCAGTTTCCCCTTGAGAAGTCAAATGCCATGTCACATAAAACCTTTATGGGTCTCTTTCACAAAATGAGTTCATTCAGAAGTTAGGCAGGACACTAAAATCAAGAAATACCAGCGTAGTTGACAAATGTTTTTGATAGACAATTTTGCCGCTGGAAATATTTTATGAAATTCATTATCAGGAGGTCACAATCAAATGAATGCAGATTATTGCAGCAACTCTCATGCACATTATGTGCATGACTAACTACATATAAACTTCATTAATTAATCTTACTTTCAAATTGTGGTGCAGATAGAGCCTTCTTATGGCATTTCTGTCATCAAGAAAGATCAAAATTTCATTAATAATAATACAGCAAAAGGTAGGTTTGGTAAAATTGCTAGAGAAGAATTTCAGAAATACCAATCGAGAGTCATATGAATAGGTAACCTACTAGGTCATCAAATATTTTCTACATGGCATGGCACTTGATGGTTCAGGGCATAGTCCGGTGTGAGTGGAGGGGCTGGGCAAACCCTGGCATTCCGTGTGACAGCCACCAAAAGGCGATCATTCCCTCGCCCACAAAAGACCACCATATCACAAGCTCACAGGGTGCAGGGAGGGTATGCCAACACACGCGCAGTAATGGAGATCCCTCCTTACCCTTGCCTCGGCAGGCAACAAGTAGCCTCGTTCCAGGGCTGTGGGCAGACCTATCCGCTTCCCTGCCAGGGTATCCTGCATTTCCCCACGCCTTCCATCCACGGCACCAGATTCCATTGCCTTCAACAGAGCTGAAACACAGCCTGTACTAGGATCCTTCACCACTGTTGAAGAGGGCTCAATCAAACCAGATTCGATGGCCTCGATTAACGTCAAACGGCGGGGCGGTTGCTGACCGGCAGTAGGAGGGGGGAGGAAGGGATCGGTGAAGCGACCGGTGGGGGCGTGACAGAGCCCCAGCTGTAATGCTTCAATGAGTGCCAAGCCACGGCCAGGGGTGGCAATTAAACCAAGCTCTAGAGCCCCCGACAAACCTGATGCCAACCTACGCGATGCAGTGTCCAGAACACTGCCAGTTTCTGGATCAATGAGACCACGCCTAAATGCATCGGGGAGACGCACAAGACGATGCTTTTCCGTGTCTTTAATCAATGCAGAGTCTGGGTCAATCAATCCAGCATCTACTGCTTCCTTTAGGGTCATCACACTCCCTGTTCTTGGATCCGTGAAGCGTGCCGTCTGAGTGCACAAGTGACCCTGGTCCACTGCCTTATCGAATGACAGTGGTTCACGAAGAAAAATGGCTGTCCCACCCTCAAAGATCACCTTTTGTGAGTTTCCAGGGGTCGCCGCACAACGGCGCCTCAGATCCACACTCCCTTCCAAAATGGCCGCCCGCAACGATTTAAATCTACCAGTAGTTGCATCCCTTATCACCGCTTCTTCGGGGTCAATTAGCCCTGCACGAATGGCTTCATCCACAGTGTACTCTCTTGCCGAACGTGGGTCTCGAAAGGTTCCTCGTTCAAAGTCAATAGAGCCACGCCTCACTGCCTGCCCCAAGGTCAGGGGGCGGCCAACTGTGACAAGCAGGCCACGACGTAAAACGGCTGCATCCAGTGGCACCCATCGCCCAGGGGACCGGGGATCGGCAACTGTACCCCGGGTTGCATCAACTTGTCCATCCTGGATGGCCGACCCAAGGCTCTTGAGACGCCCAGTGGCTGGGTCACGCAGGGCACATGTTGTGCCATCAATCAGGCCGATGGCCAATGCTGTGGCAATGTCCAAGTCACCCTCTTGGTCGGGATCCGTGAAGCGCGACGTGCCTGGATTCCAAAGTCCACCCCGCACAGCCTCCTCAAGTGAAACCGGTCTTCTTGCCGTGACCACGAGGCCCCTCTGCCTTGCCTCATCCAGGCTGATGGAGCCTTTGCCAGGGACATCGTAAGTACCCTTGTGCACATCCACCAGACCCGAGGCTACAGCATCTGGGAGCTTCATGAAGTGACCAGTGGTGGCATGGCGTATGATGGAGAGTTTAGGATCCACAAATCCTTCTTTGATGCAGTCATGGAGAGTCAGGTGGCGTCCATCCGATGGGTGCATAAAGCGGCCAGAAGCAGCGACATATAAGCCCATGGCAAGCACTTCCCACAGTCCAAAAGAGCCTTCGATGTCAACTATGAAGCCCCTGCTAAGAGCATCGCTTAAAGGAAGAGGATCCCCAGCACCACCCACTGTGGGTTCCATGAACATCCCAGCACGTGCATCAATGATGTTTGAACGGCAAGATTCAGCAAGGGAAAGCAAACGACCTGAATTGCCACGGTCCCAATAAAGGGGCAGGCGAGAGTCAATGACACCACGGCGTATGGACTCCAGCAAGGAGACTTCGTGGCCTGTGTTGGGGTCTGTCAAGGTGCCAGTTGACCTATCATACCAGCCACTCTTCAAGGCATGCTGCAAGGACACAGGGGCCCTGCCATCTTCCACGAGGCCTGAGTCCATGGCTTCAGACAGGGTCATTTGTCTTGGAGGAGCAACTGAAAAATCTTGCACCCGACCAGTCTCTCCATCAACTAAGCCACAACGAAGGGCTTCACCCAATGACATCTTCTTCTTTAACCCTCCCCTGCTGTCCTTAATGTGAACTGAATCCCCATCGATTAAATTCTCATCAATTGCTTGTGCTAAAGTGATCCTACAACCAGTGGCGGGATCCAGGAATAGCCCAGTGCGCTCATCACACACTCCCTTTGAAACGGCATCGCTCAGTGGCATCGGCCGGCGAACCTCAATGAGTAGACCCCTATCAAGAGCCTCCTTAAAGTCCACTCCTGCCACACCTCTTCCACCCTCCCTCAGCATTCCAGCCCGGGCATCAACCACTCTCTGTTCCACGGCCCGACCAAATGACAAGAGGCGACCATCCGACGGGTCCTTCACCAGCGTGGAAGAAGGGGTGATGAAACCGGCCCTGATGGCATGGTCTGTGGGGAGGCGCTCCGATCGCCCCAATGGAATTGAGCCTCCTGGACGAGCACCAGGAGGGCATGTGAATGTACCGGATACTGGGTCATAGAGACCAGAATAAACTGCTTCCGGAAGGGATACACGGCTCTTGGCCATCAAAACTAGTCCTCGCTCCCGAGCTTCCGTCAGTTTCATTTCAAATCCCGATGCAGGGTCAATGGCCATTCCAGATTTTGGGTCAACAACACCGGCAAGCACGGCATCACCCAGAGAGATGACTTCACCAGACCTAGGATCTCGAAATGAGGCAGCATTGTTGCTCAGCACACCGGCTTTGATTGCATCTTCAATTGTGACCTTTTCATCCTCTTCCTTTACAACTGGAGACTCTGAGCCTCCTTTGCGAGGTAGCAATATCATCCCAGAGTGCACATCATAACATCCATGCGCTAGAACTTCCGCCAATGCGAGAGGCTTCCGGGTGGTCATCAGAAGTCCTTCTTCCAGAGCCACATTAAGTGGAGTGCCAGGGGTGGGGGCAGATAAACAGCCTCTCTTCAGATCCAGTAAACCACTGTGTGCTGCCTCCATCACTTCAACAAGGCGATCCTGCCTAGGGTCTAATATCTTGGCTTCCTGCATATCTATCACACCTGTAGTTACAGCATCCTCAAGGGTTTGATATTCACCCGTGGAAGGGTTTAATATCAAACCTGACTGAGGAGAATAATAACCCATTGCTACTGCATCTACCAACGGAACCAAAGCAGTACCTGTTTTAATAAGGCCACTCTTTATTGCCTCGCTGATAGGTATCTTGCTCCCATCTTCTAGTAATACTATACCATTACCACCATCTACTAGACCAGAGGCTAATGCTAATCTTAGAGAAATTTGATTTCCACCTGAATCCAAAATGAATGATAGGTCTGGGTCAATTATTCGCCTCTTCACAGCTTCACCAATATTGACAACCTGTCCTGTAAGCGTGTCCCTAACTTTATCCCCTAAAGGATCGTACAAACCAGTATGAATTGCTGCCTCCAATGAAACTGGAACTCTCTCAGCTGGCAATATAAATCCACTGTTAAAAGCATCCTTCAGCTCCATTTCCCCCTCTACACTCACCCTCAAAAGGACACTTCTCCGCAAGTTAACGGCAGACTCAAGGAGAGGCACTACCATATCATCTTGGTCAGGATCTCTTACTAGAATCGACTGGGGATCAATAATTCTTAAGCCTAACGCTTCACCCAGCGTAATGGATTCATTTAGACCATTTACATCTCTCACCATTCCCGTGTCCTTATCATATATATTTTGTTGAACAGCCTGCATAAGTGTACAGGAAGAACTATCAGATGCAAAGCCTGGACCTTGGATGGTCGTTATCCAACCCCTCTCAACAGCCTCAAAAAACGGAACTCTTCTACCTGTACGAGGATCAACAATGTGGCCTCCATGCCGATCAATCAAGAGTTTACCTAGAGCTTCACCAAGAGGAAAGAACTCATTTTGGCCATCGCCTTCGCTTTCCTTATCTTGCCTAAGGTCTTTAACGAGTACAACATCGGGATGATAAGCATTGTCATGGACAAGTCTATGAAATGGTTCTGTGAAGGTTCCTGATTTAGGGTCATAAAATCCAGCAGCTTCAGCACCAAGGGGATCAAGCAGCCTACGGACAATTACAAGGGTTCGCCGAGATTCATCATCTTCAACCACTAACAGCATTTCATTTGGCCCTAACACTTCCACTGCATCTGCAGCACCAACTGCCCGACACGCTAATGCCTCTTCCACCGTCATCCTTTGCTTGCCTCCTCCAGGCAATGGAATGATGACTGTGCACACTTTTGGATCCATTCCCTTTTCAACTAGAGCATCGACAAGCGGCATCAATTCTCCTCTTTCCTCCTCAACCACCTTTGGCAGAGACAGAATTCCACTGCGAACAGCTTCAGCAGGTCCGACTGCTATTCCAGTTTTGGGATCTCTGATTCGCCCAGTCAAAGGATCTAACAGACCTAACTGAATTGCCTCCATTGTGGACAATTCAACTATGCACCCTTCCTCATTTGGCAAGCATATTTTTTCCTGAGGATCAATCAAACCACTTTCAATAGCTTCTCTCAAATGCATAATCTTTCTTGTCGTTGGATCAAAAAATCCTTTCGATTTCTCATCATACATTGCTTCACAAGCTTCCAATAAATTCAACTTCCTCTGCATTTTAGACCCTCTCTCCACAATAACTGATTCCCTGGGAACTTCTGGTGAATTTTCTAGAACCTTCAGGAGTGGTGAAGGGGGCCCAGCCTTTGCAACAATCAAACGACCTGTTTCCACAGCCTCGGCTAATGGTATCTCCTTCCCTGTCTGCAGATCTCTGAATGTCCCAGCATCTGGGTCTATGAGCCCATCCATAAGTGCTTGTGTTAATGAGACGGCACCCAATGCTGGTGCACATGGCAGAAGGGTCATCAAGAAGTCCTTTTCAACGGCAGCCACTACAGAGCACCGTTGGCCTGTCATTGGGTGGATCACCTCTGCTGACTTGGCATCCACAAGGCCTCTCTTAAGTGCCACACTCAGTGTCATGCCAAGTGGCGGTAGGAAGCTTGGAGTCACCATTTCCACATCACCACCTTCCCTATCTTTCTCCTGAGACATCTCATTCTTCACCGTCTCCATCAGATCCTTCATTTGACCTCCTTCCCCCACCAGTAATGTTTCATCAGCATCCACCAAACCTACAGCAACTGCATCCTGCAGGGTAGTAGACTTCCCTGAACTTGGGTCCCGAATGGTTGACAGAGGATCCACAATGTCACATGCCAGAGCTTCCCTCAGAGTGATGATTGTTCCAGTCTCCGGGTGGACAATGTTTCCCTTGCGTCCCTCAGCCATTGCTTCACCCTCTCGGACAACTAGCCCCTGTTCAACCAACTGGGTGAGGGAAAGTGAGTGAGCCAGAGGGACCACCAGTCTCCCAGACTCTCCATCAAGTACTCCACGGTCGATGGCCTGTGATATTGTGAGCACATCACCTCTCTGAGGGTCTACTATTGATCCTGAGCCACCATCAACGTGTCCCTTTTCCATGGCCTCCATCAGTGGAGATGCAACTGCTTCCAACACCTGAGCCGTGGGCACATCCATTAGTCCAGCTACTGCTGCATCTTGAACTCTGACAGACTTCTTCCTTGTGCGCTGCAGAATTACAGGCTTGGGTTCCCTCTCAGGACTCTGGGAAAATGAGCGCGCCCTACCGATTGTGACACTAAACTTTGGTTCTGTTGTAACGCGACCACGGGTGAGTTCCCCTTCCGAGGGGCCCACATGCTCGTCTTCATCACCAGCGAGGGATGATGAGGGCTCAATAAGACTTATCTCTGCCATGTTTTCAGATTTCATTTGCCCTGTGCTCACAGTGACTTCCATCGGTTCCTCTGTTTCTTCTTTCACCTCTTCCATTGAATGCTTACCTATCACTTCAGTAATTGGGTAGGCCACTGGACCCATTGCTACCTCAATGACATCAGGCTGCCCGCTGACTTTAGTCACCTGAATGTGCCGTGTCTGTAATGTGGGGATCTTGGTATCTGCCATACTTTCATTTGATTCCATGGGACGGGTTTCAGCTACCACCCATCCTAATTCCAATGCCTCTTTCAGAGTGACATATGAATCTTCATTGACGTCTTTGGATAAGCCTTTCGGGGGCAAGCAATGGCCTGTTGAATCAAGGATGTGCTTTTCTAAGCAACGCTGTACAGATGCTGTTCTTCTGGAAGGAGCATGTATGACTACAGAAACTGAAGATGGATCTATTATCCCTAACTTGATGCATTCTTCAAAAGAAACAAGTCTGTCAGTTCCTGGAATTGTGAAAAGTCCTGATTCTGCATCAAAAAGATTTCTCTCAATGGCTTCGGTAAGGTACCACCCATTTGCAGGAAGTTCATACATTTTAGTTTCTGAGGTTATAACCTTGGTTAAATTTTCTTTAGTTTCTATGACAACTCTTTTGGTTGAAGATATGTCTCTAACCACATTCTGAAATTCTTCTAGAGTTGAGTGACTGCTTGGCACAGCTGTGCTGCTACCATAAGCAGTTGAACTATCTGGACTGACCTGACCAGTCAAATTGACCACTACCCGTGACCCAATGGGCATTTTATCCCTTGCATGCTGGCTTTGTTTACCAGGTTCCACCTCACTTTCTTCATCTTCTTCACCAAAAGACATGTGCACCTCTTGAGTGGTTGTTGTCACAGCAGCTCCACCACCCCTTGATGTTACAGTTACAAATCTCTTGATAGTGCGAGTAACAGTTGATGTGGTTACAGTAACATTCAATAATGAACGTAGTCGAGCAGCTCCTTCAGGTGTTATTAAACCTTTCTGGATGGCTTCATTGTTTGGAACCCTCCTCGGGAGTCCATTGCAGTCCAAGGACGCGTGGTCCAGCACTTGGCCGGTCCATGGGTCAACCTGCCCTTTAATAACAACCTCCATTGCTGTCATCTCTTTGTTATCATCTCCTATCACTCCCACAGGATGACAGAGCATATCCAATACCTCCTGCCTGACCCAACCATTCTTAACTGCCTCATTCATCGGTATCAATTTGCGACTTTCAGCTATGTAATTCCCTGTTCTTGGATCCACAATCTCTCTGCTGAGGGCCTGCTCCAACCCTACAAAATCTCCAGTACTTGGGTCTCTAAATGCACCTATTTCAAATATCCTGCGACGGGCAACAGATGTCAATAAGCCTTGCTCAGCAGCTTCAGAGAAAGAGAGAACTTCCTTTGTTGATGCATTTCTGTATTGACCAGTTGGCATGATAACCCCTTCTGCTAAGGCCTCAGTCAATGACAACATCCTTTCTGCGCCATCCGATATACATGATGAATCTGAATCAAGGATACCTGATCCAATTGCCTGTAGCAGAGGCATTGAATGTCTGCGTGATGGCCCCAATATTTGCCCATTCATACTCACTAGTCCACGATCAACTGCATCACGTAGAGTCAATGGCCTGGATATGAACTGCCGCTGGTGAGCATCACATAAGCTTAAAATCTCAGATTTGGAGTCGCCTGGTAATAAGAGTCTGTAATGACCACCCTGTGATTCAAGCAAACCTGTCTTTAACGCTTCTGTTACTGTTATTTGCCTGTCATTAACAAGGTCTACCACCTCACTAACACCAGATATAAGAACCCCTGGCCGACATATGGCTTCACTCAAAGGCAGCATCTCGCCAGTATCTAGATCCTCCAGCTTTCCTGTTTCCTCATGAATCAAGCCTCGCTCGATTGCATCAGACAGAGCAATGCCGCCCCATAATTCACTCTGATCTGTACCACTGCCTCTCCGACTCAGGTACCCTTGTGAGAAAGCATCACTCAATCCTATACGACAACCATTCTCCCCTATGTACTCCCCTTTTTCTGGATCAACCAGTCCCTTGAACACTGCCTCAGCTAGCGTAATGGGGGGCTGCTGCCTTACCTTCTCCCCATGACCCTCCACTTCCAACAGCTCCCTCTGGATAGCCTCAAGCATGGAGATCCTTCTCCCTGAGACTGGGTCCATGACGACACCTGATGGAGACAGCAGGGCATCAGCAAGCCCCTGCTCTATAAGCCCAGCCCTTGCAGCCTCAGAGATACTCAGTCGCCGAGGCTCAGAACCCTTGGTGCTGGCTGGAGACAGGATCTGCCCTGTCCTCACATCCAGAATTCTCCTCGCAATTGCTTCACCCACTGTGAGCACTAACCCAGTCAAAGGATCCTTAATGCCCCGCACAGAGCACAAGCCACCAATTATACTTTCATCCTGGCGCTCAACACGACTGATCGTCTGGTACTTGGACATCTGCATGCTTGTACTGCCTTTTGCTATTGGACTTGCCTCTCTGGCATGCGATGCTTGCCCTAACCTATCCCCCCCAACTTCCACTGTGGTCCCATTCCCTGCCAGAGTGCTTGAAAACCTTTCATTAGCAGAGTCTTCTGGAGTACTGCCAACCATTACCTTGGTAACAGAGCCAATGTGTTGCTGTTGACCATCACCACTATCAAAGGCTTCTCTCGAGTGTGTGGTGACCCTGGGAAGGAATAAAAATATAAACATAAGCCAATGTAAACTTTCCTTACAGCCTTACTTTTCTTACTTAACTTAAGAGTTATTTAATATAACTGGATATAATCACTAAAGAGTTAATTTTGAGTTACCCTAAGGCAAATGGCCAACAAGCCTACCCACAGGAATGAGTGATGTGTATTTGGCCACTTTTTGATTGAGACATCTCCCATGTCAAATACCATTCTTAATTCGCAAGGGAAGAAGGAGAGTAGCTCAATTTCCAAAATACTAACAACACACATTGAAAATTGTAGGCTGGCAACGTTCTACATGCAAAACTGTGGTTTAATATAGATACACTTAATATGCAGAAGAGAAGGTAAGTGAAACTAAAGATGGCCATCTTAAGTTTCCGGGCCCTGGCTCACAAGTACCAACCATGAAGTACCAAAAATTAGGCATTGCATATATGTGGAGGAGGCACATCTTAAATACTGAGTAATTACACAAAAATAAACAAAGAAATTATGATACAGAAAATTTTATAGACTCCAATTCCTAAGGTATTTTAATTAAAATTATTTTTCTGCTAACTGATTCCCATCACTAGAAGGCACCATAATTTATTGAGATTTTAGTTGACAAAACAGAATTGCAAATTTGAAGGAACGGAGAGGCAGAGATCTTGCACTTCATTTTCGTAAACATCCTCAGAGGATAGGTAATATTGATATTGACATCAAATCATTCCGAACTACAATGGATATTTCTGGTAGAAAAAAGGAAATGTCTTTAATTACTAAAATAGACACTAATAACTGGTTTACAATTTGTATCATCCTAGACAAGCATTATCAATAAAATTGTGGAAAATATATGCAAGATTCTTCCTTTCAATTTCCTTGGAAAGCACAGTTGAGGGCAAATCTATTCTTTTTAAGGCACCACAAAAGGCAAAAAAGGAAGTCGTAATTTGTACCAAGGGGGAAAACAAAAATGAAGTCATGAGAGTGCGGCATTCAAATTCTCAATTGCCCCAAAAGTTATGGGTCATTAGAATGCCCAAAAAATGAACTCTTATTGAAGATAAAATATAAATAAGTCTAATATTCTCAGCAGCTTTGGTATTGACCATTAGGTGCAAATGTCAAGTGTTATTGAATAAATTTCACTGGAGCCAGAAATAAAGATCTACATCTGCTAGTTGAGACAAACACTGTAGCCTACTTAGTGAAAATGCACCTCATTCAGCTAACATGGAATGAACTTCTCGCCACATGAATATTACTGATGCACTTCTATGACCACATGTATCTCATAAATATCTTAAATTCAATTTCCAGTGGTTTGATAACTAAATTTTCAGTAATCTTACTCTGAATTTTCCCAAAATTATGATGCTTGGGAAAGAAAAATACTCTGATATTCCACAAATTAATATAACTTCACTGCAACTGGTTTCGATACAGCAAAACCACCAGATGATGATACACTTTATAGAAACCGGTCACAGTAAAGTTATATTTTTGTGGAATAGCAGGGTGTCTTTCTTTTATAAGTATCATGAATGAGTTCTACCAAGTTACTCTATCCGCCATGGTATTGCATACCAAAGTTATGAATTAGCGCAAAAAGCAACATTTGACTTGAAATTAAGATGTTAGATTAATAGCCAACATCCTCAGTGAATATGTACCAGCAGATATTCCATACACTGCACTGAGAAAAAAACCTTCTTATATTTTGATGGAATATTATACAGACTGTCAGGAACAATCACATCTATGAAATGTCAATTTAATGGGAAAAGCTGAGGAACAAGAATTTCTCCAACAGTTGTGGGCATTAACAATATGTATATCTCCCATTTTCAGTGGAGTGAGTAGCATTTTTCTGGTAAAAAATAAAGTAATCAGAAGATATCAACAGCATTATTGAAAATCTAGGACTTTTACTTTTGAGAAGAAAGCTTCTAAGATTCAAAGCATATTTTATAATCAAACCTCATCATTAAAAGTACAAACAATACCCCATAATTATCATTTGACTGTCCCCTAAAAAATAGTATTAAAGTCACAGGTTTGGCCAATTATTGGCAGGGAGAGAGCCTTCAAAAAATAATTTGCAATTCGCCCCACTAATGGGATCATACAACCAATAGTTCAAGTTTGCAGTGGCATCTTGATGATTCCCCAACCCCTTTACAGTTCATCCTTGGCACTAGCAGACTATTTCATATTCCCAAAAGTGAAATCCTCCCTCAAAGGACACCATCATGGTCCCCGAGTACCATAAAAGAAGCTTGCATGCATACCCTTAAGGACCTTCCGGAATCCACCAACCAGGGTGCCTTCAATTCGTGGAAAAGCCACAGGCAAAAGTGTATTGACGCTCAAAGGATGTACTTTAAAGAATTTTGAGGCATTGTAGCAATTTATGAAGTAAATCTCTTTTTCCGAAACCTTTACCAATACTTTTCATACAAACCATGTATAATTACATTATTCTTTTGTTTGATTGAAGAATACAGAATATGCAACAGTGATTCTCAATTGAGTCTTTCATTGCTTCTTCTACCTTCTCTACTCTCCAAATACTTGCTCTGAATAAAACTAATCAAGATTAAATATTGTCCGCTTTCATATGAATATTTAAAAAATTCATAAGAAAGTATTCACCCATTAAAAATGATTGCCATGACTACAGAAGGGGTAAAGAAGATTATATCAAGACTTCAAAAATAAGACCCAACCATAACCCAAGCACATAATCATTTCATCAGAAAATATACAACAATTAAAAAAGTACTTTGACAGCTGATCTGCAGGTTGAGAAATGTTTCACCCGTACACTGCAGTGAATATAATATACAACCCTGTGTGTACCACTTGCATCAATGTATGGTTCGAACTCCACTTTTAAGCATTGACATGAATTGCCTAAAGAATCTGGAATACTCAAACCTTTACAGAAATGATAAATTTTTATGAGAGTTAAAGCAATAATATGCCTATAGCAAAAAATAACAGAATTTTTGGAGAAAATTCTTATGATCACTTCATCACAACCAAAAATGCTCAGAGAACTCAACATGATTGCCTAAGTTCAGCACACGTCAAGTCACAGCCATTTACAATAATAGCTACATATTAATATAGATGTTCATTTATCCGTTTATGCACTCAAGGTGGCTGTTGCTCTTGGAAGAGATACTACATTCAGCCTACCGACAACATTGACAGCTTTTGATTTTGTGATCAAAATTAAAAACATTTAAGAAAGCCGAGGAAGTGCACACTTGTATTTTTTAAAGAGTACATCAAGAATACCCAAGTTTGAAAGCATTTATTAATCTTCACAATGAAATGTTATCAAAACTTTTGATGTGCTATAACAGAGAACAACACAGATTACATAACCAATATTCTGCTCACGGATAATCTAGAGTTCATACGAAGCAAACACAATGCAATGTTAAAGGATGTTAGAGAGCACTAGCTGGTGTTTAATGACCTCAAACGGCAAGCAATCAAATGAAACTTTTCCCCCTCTGATCTCATGCTATCAATGTCTGCAGGCCCAATCAGGAGGCCAAGGATAGGTTGAATCGCCTACATACTATTGGGATTTCCAGGAAGGGAAGACATCTATAGGAAAAACTTGAACCAATGTAGGAAGTGAAGCCTCTTTTTTGGTACTGATGTCTGGGGGAAAAGGCATGGATGGCATAAAGATTTATATTGTGCTAGCAGAAGTGCTCAGAAATCACTATCAGGGTTAAAGCATTTTCCATAGATATAGAGCAATGTGATGATCGTGATACTGTCTTATTTAAAAGAGGCAACATGCACTTTCATTACTTTCATATATGACCATTCTTTTGGCCGGCCAAAACAAAGATATCAATATATCATACAGATCAATATGAGCACAGGAAACAAGGATGTATCAATGCTTGGAATTCAAAAGAGTTCATGATGTTTAGAAATTATATACGTAAAGTGGAATCAAAATGTGACAAGAATGGCATACAATGTAAATCTTGATGCAATGAGCAATGCCAAGGGTTCAAATTATTGCCCTATTAACTACATGCCAACTAAATTGAAACTATTGAAATCTCCATATTACACCCACAGCAGTTATTCATTATCATAACTTATTCAACATCTGCAGTAAAATGGAAATCGTAAAATGAAGCACAAATACCCTCTTCTCTCAGGCTGTCCATTTGTAATACCAGGCATTGATGTTTTTTTACGGCTCACTTACTTCCCAAAGCACCCAACCACATCCATCCCATCACGGCCCAATTATAATTCGCTTCAAAATTCCAAGCATCCACCACACACATCTGCAGCCTGAACAATTGATTTAATCACTAGAGATCAGCTGAATAAGGTAAGTGTCTGGAGGGGGCAAATAATAGCCAATAATAAAGAAATACTAGGAGGGAACTTGGAAGTCGACCAGATTTTATATCTTCATTTTCTCTTTAGTCTATATCTTGCATTCTCATGATGTTAGACACCAAATCACATTTTATGCTATGCATTCATAGTAAAGTAGCTATTTATCTACTTCTCATTTAAGGTCATTCCAGATCAAAGAGGTACCTAAGTTAAGGAAACTAAATTTACTTTAACTCCACCCAAATAATTGGAGTGCATGCAAAACTACGCCCCTAAATATCTCCCCTTTTTAATTAGGATTTTCTTTTATTTAGTAGGAGAATGCTTGGACTTGTGAACACAAAACTACAAAAATATTAACCCCAGAGGATGTAGTTATACAGCAGGCTTAAAGCTCAAAGTTCTTCATTTGGCCACAAAAACCAACAATTGTGCAGCCACTCGATAGTTTTAGGTGTCCAAAAAGGGCAGCCTAGACTGGAAGGACATTTCTGAATTATCGAGAAAAAGACCCAAGAGTAAATATGCCAACAGATGAAGGTGCGGTAAAGGTGGTTGGAATTTGAAAGAGAGGTGGAGAAGTATGTCCTTGAAAACCATCAGATTGGAAATGATATTTCTCCAGGAACCATTCGACTCAGTCATGAGCGAAAAAAGCTCTTCAATGTTAAAGACCTGAAAGCATGTCCTGATTAGTGTATGGGTCAATAGAGGTGTTTTTAGCAGCATGGCTTTGTACTGCAGCAGAAAAAATATTTCAGCATTTACTGCCAAACCTTGATGAAAAAGTGATGGAATTATCAAGCAAAGAAAAATAAAACAAGCACAGTTTGCCTTGTAATGGAATCTAGACAAAACATCACCATATTGCGATACGCCATCGAATCAGACTTTAAGCACAGCTGGAGAGAAGTCAGTCTCCTCATTAAAAGAACAGGGCATGAACAATCTAATTACAATTTTGTGCTTCCTGTTATCAGCCAAAAACAGGCTATGATTTCATCCATTACCCTGTCTCCCATTTCCTAGTCCATTTCAAACTACACCAAGTTGCCCTTTTTCAATCACATTTATTGTCAAAGTGACTGACATAGTCCTAATAAGAAGGTAAAATTATGTTTTTATAATCCTTTGAAAATTTGCAAATTTATTTTAATGCCAAAGATTGTCATCTCAATAGTTTCAGCCTCAACTTTGTGGAAGTTCATTTTAATAAATGAAAAAGAAACACTTTGTTCCAATCCACCACTTTATTTCAGGTACGACTAGTTTCGATGCTACGGTGTCATCCTCAGGTACAAAGTTTAAAGTCACAATCATTGTATATATACCCTCTTCTGGAAAGGGTGGGGGAGTTGTGGGAAGAGGGGGCGGGGAGGGGAGTACGGGGGTAGGTACGAAAGAATGTGGGAGAGGGTATGAAACACCAGGAAAAGCAATTAGTGAGCGGGGGGGTCGGAAGGTGGGTTAAGAAAGGGGAAAATTTCATTGGTCGGTATAATTTGAGTCAATGGCTAATGGGGATAAAGGTACGGTTAGGAGTCAATGGGAGTTAGGGGGAAGGGATTGGAGGTTCTGTTTTTCTGTTATAGCTAGGGAGGCTTCCAGGAGAGGTGATACGTTCTCAAACAGAATGTCATTGAGTAAAGGAGAGAAGAAACATCCTTGAGAAGAAACATCCCATTCTCATCCCATGATTCTCATCCCATGTCTGTCGCACTGAATTTCCAATTCACTCAGCAATGCTTGCAACCCCTTGGATGACTGACAAACTGAAGCTGGGTCGTCAGCAAACCTAACTGATTTTAGGTAATTTTCCCTACTCTCTATCCTCTAGTTTATGGTCCCTAGAACAACTTTAGCTGCATAGGATATCAAGCTTATTGTTTATTCTTTATGTTGATATACATTCCCCATTTAAGAGTTAGAGCATATAAGAATTAAAATCCTTTAATCCTTTTGAATCTGATCCAAGTGCTTTTTATTAGTTCTACTCAAAAAAATCATGGTGTCTTATGGGCCAGGAAATATACTATGTGACCCTGGCTTCTTAAGGAATAATAGTAATACATTTTTTTGTCTAGCGATCCAGTTGCTACAACTGTTACACTTGATATAACACACGTTATGGGAAAGTAACAAAATACATTCGTGGATACAAGATACATATCAGGCATTATCAAGAAATTCAGCAAATTGAAGAAAACATTTTTAATTTTAAGAACCTAAGTAGATTGACTTTAAATGCAGCGACACTTTTTTGGGTCTTAATCTTAGCGGGGACTTTGTTATAAAGTTGAAGGCCCATAGAACTTGGGCTAGCACCTGCATTTTTGGTATGCATATACAAATCATGCAGTTGCTCATTCTGCCTGTTGCAACATTTATGGATATAGCAATTTTTCACATACTCAGATTTCTTCATGAATGTACCACTGCATGAAAAATATAAATACATGGCACTGGAAATACAACCAACTTTTTGAACAGGGGATGGCAAGGGGCATTGTGTTTTGCAAAATTCATGAGCCAAATCGCTCTTTTTTGGACCCTGAAAATGGCCAAAGCCTTAGATGATGAACCCCAGTTAAGGATATCATAGGCTTTGTGAGAATAAAATTCTCCAAAGTATAGCACACAGAGAACAGCTACTGAAACAGTGGATCTAATGGACCTTATTAAGAAGCAGGCTGAGCTTAACTTACTAGTTAAACTATTTATGTTTTCATCACAAGAGAATTGAGAATTGATGTGGAAACCCAAATATTTGGCATTTTGTAGCTGTGCCCTTCCCATCCCATCAACTTCAATAGAAAGTACTTTGCTCGCTTTATTTTTATTAGCAAAGTTTATTAGGTGAGACTTTTCTATATTCAAATCTAAGACATTATTATGACACCAGGAGAGTAAGAAGTGACTAACCGTTTACATTTAACTGTCAATTCATCAAAAGTCGGCAATATAAGGATAATGTTGGTGTCATCAGCAAATAACAAGGGGGTAGCACCATTTATGCGATGAAAACTATCTGCAAGGTCATTTATATAAGAAAGAAACAAGAGAGGCGCTTAATTGAGGAACACCTCGATTAAGGACCTTACTTGGGGAAACAAAACATGCACCATTTGTAGAAATAACCACGTGTTGCATTCTATCAAATAGGTAGGATTTAATCCAAGCATTTTTTATGCCACAAATACCCATCCTGAGGAGTTTCTTGAGAAGTAATTGGTGGTCAACACAATCGAAAGCTTTCGAGAAATCAAAAAACATTGCAGCAACTTCCATTTTTTTATCTAGAGCGTTTTAAGTCTGTGTTATTAATTGAAAGTAAGCAGATGATGTAGATTTAAAAACCATAAACACAGTAATCAACCCCAAGGTCGGTTTGGTAGGTGATGGTAGAGTTCACCCAGTACTAAGCCCAACGGCATGTGAAATTCACACATCAGGGTAGGGGGGCCAGTTCCTTTCCCTGTGCTGGTTATGGTTTCCCCGGGAAGATCTGGTACCCGCAAAATCACATAGTTTGGGTGGATCTACAGATGCCCAGAGTGCCTTGCCCGGGAATCGAACCCAGGCCCCTCCGGTCAGCAGTCCAACACTCTACCCCCTGGACTACCACGACCCACGATTTAGATTTGTTCTCTAAAACCATGCTGAGATGGAGATTGGAAATCTCTAGGTAAGGAATCAATCTAACATTGAAAGCCTTCTCAAATAATTTGCTGAATTGGTTCAGCAGAGAAATTGGATGGTAGGAGTTAATGTCACACCTATCACCCGTGTTTTTAAAAAGTGGAATGACTTTTGACACCTTCAGAGGGGATGGAAACACTCCCAATATGCCCAGGAAAGAATTAAAATTATTATTATTAACCATTTTTAAAAGATTTACCATAAATTTTGAGCCATGCAAATTTTAATCTCAATATTTAAAAATATTTTTACGTGATGAATTCTTACCTATCTTATTTATAACACATGTTTTATTGAGTAGTGAAATAAAGGTACAGAGTGAGTTAAATGTATTACCACTGCATGCTTATTATGCTTAAGCATAAAATTTGATTTTTCCATTTGTGGCATTATATATTCATTGGAGAATAATTTTAAACCTTGTTATTTCAATCCCTCTTAATTGGAAGATAACGTAATTTCAAGCTAAGATCAACCCCTAAATAAAAGCACATGACTTTGTGTTTTTTAGTATGTTAATCAAAATACACTACACATGAAATTCAAAGCCATGATCTGGACCACTCGGATAAATACCATTTATTCGTAATTATAAAATCCAAAAGACTCACTCTGATTAATATCATTTATTCAAAATTATAAAATCCAAAAGAATCAAGTCTTGAATGTGTGCATTTAGCTAGGTTTCACACACAAATAGTAAACGCATCATATATAGTTCTCAAATCATTACAAAAGAAAACCTAGTTGCCCCTTAAATAGGTGACTCCTATTTGAATAATCACCCGTCAACATAAAACATCAACGCAGGTGCTACAAAAGGAAGTGTCTATCTTAACAGTGAATCTATACCAATCTTTTGAAGTTTGGATAATACTTCTGGTGCATAGTGTCATCCCTCACCCAACTGAATATGGAGCTCCAACCAGAAGAGGGTATGAGAGAGCTTATAGCCAGTCCTGTGTTAGCAATAATACTTGCCTTACAAATGCATTCTAGTTCATCATACCTTTCTTGCAGGGTCAGTGGGTTAGGGTGAGCAAAGGGAAGTTTAGGTTACCGCTAAGGAGTTTCTATGCTTTGTTATTATAAATTACTAAAGGAATTTCAAAATTTTCTATATAGATCATGCTGAAAACATTTGCTTACTGAATTCGGTTAAATGATTAAACACACACAAACTTCCTTGAATGCCCCATACCACTAACAATTGTGTTCATCTTTGTGTATACTATCAAGCATTGAAGAGAGTGAAACATGAACATTTGTAGCACCACCTCATTAGCCTATCCGACCAGTTTTGAAAAATCGCCCAACTTCACCAAAAGAGTTTTCATCATCAACAGCCTCAGAGAAGATATTCGCTCATAGAGAACTAACTACACTCTTAACTCATCGACATTAGGAATAATTTTTCAATGGTGAGATCCTCCATTTCAATTAATGCCTGAATATTTGTGGATTTCTCTAGACCTACAGATTTGTATCAAATTAAAAAAATCAATACAAAAATGGCAAAGATGACAGAAGTTGCACATTTACATTTAGCATGAGAGCTAAATGGAAAATATTCTTCTCAAAGCAATATCAAAGGATTCTGCATTTAAATTGTTTGGAAATATTTTCATAAATAGGCTTAGAAAGTACTAACGATAAATAAACTTAAAATGTCTAGATGATCCTGCCTGATTTGTAACAATGAAAATGAAACTAAAAAAACCTAGTCATTCTTGTCAGGAAATGATCGATAGATATCCTTTGCCATGGAAAAGAACAGAAATTTCACAGAGCTTGAATCATAATTCATTAAAAATGCTTATTTTGGATTTTGGTGCACATTGGCAGATTACTCAGTTTAGGTTACTGTTCTGGCATCTTCCGCACAACTTTGACTGGCAAAGAATGTAAATGACCAGTCTATGATATTTGATATTTAAATTAAATTTAATACAGACCTCTTTCTACCTTTAAGATTTGCACATTAAAAGGTGCACTACACATTTTCAACATGAGACTATTGATATTCAATTGTTTCTGGCTCAACCTTGTGGAAATTCATGTTAATGAAATTAAGAATACAAAATAACTTTCCACTGTTCTTTATTAGCGTTGAAACCGGTTGTACGCTAATAAAGAACAGTGGAAAGTTACTTTGTATTCTTAATTTCATTTAATGAGACTTGATATTACAACACTTGTTTTCATAAACAAATTGATGACATCCTTCAATATATTACAAACTTTTACTGCATGCATTTGATATTCAGCTGATTTTGACGGACATACCTTATAAAATATATTTTCATACTGATCTCATTCACATTTAAATTTCTTAACACACATTTTATTACAAGTCCCCTCAAAAACAAATTTAAAATTAACCTGTGCTAGACCATTATCAAAATCATAAACCAGCTGCATACCAATCAATGATGGACAGAGGATAGATACTCACTGGTGGGACTTAAAATGGCTGGTCGTGGAGTAGGTGACCGATTCGCTCTCAGTTGTCTCTGTGATATTGAATTCAGTTCGGAATGTACGAAAAGTCTTTGATTCTCTTGAATACTGGAAAAAGGGTAAAATTATACCGTAGGATAAATTCCAGCTCAAAGTGCATAAAAAAATATACATACATACATACATCATTGCTCAAAATGTTGGAGAATACATCCCAATATTTATGTAAACAGAAAAAACAGTTGACCATCAAAATTTATTACTGATTTTTTAGTGAATATGTTCTTATTTAATAATTTCATTTCAATAGATCATGACAACAGGGTTCAGTAAATTATACTTATAAACTATTATTAGTAGCAGTTTTGGTTTTGTTGGAACCAGACACAGTACTGTCCCGTACTCCTATTTCCTGACTAATATGATTCCAAATATTCTTAAACCTCATACTGCATTTTACAATAACTCCCTCTTTATCCCTGCACACTTTCTACCGCTTCATTCCATTCAAAATACTTCATTCTTTTCTCCTTTTCCCCCTCTACCTCGCTTTCCCATCACAGTCTCCTGCATCCACTAGTCTCCAAACAGCCATCTCTCTTTCCCTACAATGCTCACAACTTCAACACTCATCCATCACAGTCCCACATCCATCACAGGGATTCTGCAAGGCACCAGCAAATCCAACTGATTTTGAAATAGCCCAAACTACTCTCACTGCAGCCCTTCCCAGTTCTCTCTCTTACCATTCACTCCAAATGTGTATTGACAAGAGCAGGAAATAATGGCCGATGGAGCTGCCTTGCTCCCCTCCTCAGCACTGCCCATCATGACTCTCCATCCCATATTTGCACGTGCACAGTCTGAGACATGTACAGGTCCTGGATAAGTTATCTACATCTACAGTTTACTCCCATCTTCCACAAAATGCTCAATATGATGAGCCCAGTTTACTCTGCCAAACACCAGCACAAAATCTACACAGTATGAAAATACACCCTATTTGCAGCTTATGCCTCTGTCTACCAGTGACCCCACAAATTCTGAACTACCAATAGGAACTTCTAATTGTATTTAACATCACTGGCTCCAGAATAAAACCACCGGGGGTGTGCACAGAGCATTGTGCAACCAAATCACACATCGCATTTCCAAAAAAAGAGAACTGGATAGAAAAAGATAGTGGGGAGAATCAACTAACCTGCACGCCTGGATCTCTCTTCCTCAAAATATCCAACAAAATGTCCAGCAGACTCTGGAATTTGCGGTTGAGGAGGTCAAGTTCAGCGCTGACCACTTCTGCTCCAGGCTGACGTCTGGCCCTCTTGGCACCAAGCAAGACCTCTCCATCTAGGCTAGGGTGAATGTCCTCCAGGGCATCTCGATAACTCTGCAGTCGCAGGTCGTAGATCTGCACGTTCATTGGTGGGTGGGGGGAAAGGGTGACAAGGTTAATGGTTATGCCCCCGGTTAGTCAGATTAGTCTGTGGCCACGTTTTGGGTGGTGCTTTGGATGGCGAGGCTTTACGGGTTCTGATGAATCCCTCGGACCAATTAACTAGCGGTCTAGCACGGGAAAGGTAGGATTTTTATTCTTATGAGGTACTGACTGGGCCAGGTGAATTGAATGCCAAGTGGGGAAATTTACAAGGCAGTTGTGAATAAACAGCTATGGTTGCGCTATTAAGGTTCTTTTGGGTAGGTTATGTGAAAAGTTAAAAACGCGGGGGACAAAGCTTCGACCAATATCTTATCCATTAAAATATAGAGAGCATATATAATACATCTAACATCTATATTTTGGATTTATGTAGTTATGCAGCAATACACCAAAATTATTCCAGAATTTCTCCTACATTTTCAAACATTTTACTTAGGAAGAGGATATTTAATTATTAAGGCAAACTATGGAATTTAATATGCCGTTCAAATGTCATGCATACACAAATATTATTACAATCCCCAATTACCTCATTACAAAAATACATGTATTATTATGATATATTAGCCAATTAATCATTAAATATATACAATAGCTTTATATTTTGATTCTTGCAGCTCATGTTTCCAAGGTGTCTGGTTTGCCATGGATAGTAAATGGGAGTATGTACACAGAATATCTAAACACATGTATAATTTGTATCAGTGTGCGTGCACGAATCATAGCACAAAAATGAAGAGACATTCATGCTTACTCCCTTCCACTCACTCGCTCCATCCTGAAAGGAGAGGTCACCATTTCGTGACCACGATAATTACCTTAGCTTCCCGAATAAACCGCCCTCCTACCATGTTCACTTGCTCTATGGCTGGTATCTTCTCCACAACGTTGTTGTAGAGGGCCTGAAAGGATTTTAGGTTGTCTCCGTTAACACATTCCTCAAAATAATCAGTGATTGACATGACGTGATGAATCAATTGAGCACACATTCAGTCACGATTTCTCCACAGTGCCTCACAGGGCACAAAGCTCACCTTCACTGGTTCTACAACTTCCTTTGCTTCCTCAGTGACAGTGATAGTTTTCAGCTTCGTGAATGATTCATCAACCCAGCTTGTTTCTGTTTGGTAGGAACTGGCATACTTCTGTAAGAGCTGATATGCTGCTTCACAGCTGCGCAGCCTGAAACAACAAAAAACACGCAAAATTAGGAATATGAAAGTCACTATGGACCACAAAGAGAGCTAAACCATGAACAAATGCATCCTTGGCTATGATCAATGTACATGGAATGCAAAAGAATTACTCTTGAGAGCCACCCAAGATGTCATAAAATAAGCATGAAATGTTATTCTGCAAAATTCTACAGAATAAGCATGTAATGTTATTCTGCAAAATTCTATAGAATAAGAATGAAATTAGCTCAAGATTGAGAACTGCTTCCAGAGCAATTTAAACATGACAAAAATTCATGGAAGTTCTTCCCAAACAAAGAAAATAATAATTTGGCAATTCCACATCAATTATAAGGAGTAATAGATATCAAAATGGGGGACAGGGATAACTCTAGCTCCCTCTCTTGTGCCCCCAGATAATCTATGATGATGATGTTCCCCTAGATAATCTTTGTACACTAGACTTCTCAACTAAGTGTTTGTATATTTCATTAGAAAAATATTGAAAAAATGGGATAGTGAACACTAGGATCAAATTTTAAACACAAAATAAGTGTCAGTTGAGCACACTTGAAAACTGAGAAAGGCCCAATAATAAATAGCAAAGAATCAGCAGCAAGTAAGGATTGGTTTGAGAAATTTAAGAAGGCCAAATAATTCTAATTTTTACATCCTTATTAATATTTATCGGTACAATATTTCTAGAGGAATGCCGTAACATATTATAAATTGCTTGTGGTGAGAAGTAAATGTGATGCCCTACTCATGGACTACAACCTTGACATGGTGGAATGACTTGTGCGTTCCAATGACCCCTAGAGCTGTGCTGGTGGGAGCAATGATAATTGTTCCTGGTAGGATCACCAATGCCAGATAGGTCGACGGTTAAGAGTCAGACGGAAGGTAGTCCTTGCAACGTCCGTTCCTCGGTGAGGGGGCTGCAAAGGTGTCTGACCCCAGGGGGATGGTGTGACATTGAGTGAAGGTGTCACGTTAAAAACACTATTGAGGAAGTTAATGGGAAACAACCTCAATTATTATTCCCAAGGGTTTAATGATGGACAGTATAGAGACTATGAGTCCTTGTAATTACGGGACTTGGCCCTATCAGCCTTGTGTTGTGCTCAGCAGCAGGAGAGGCAAGGCTTCTGCGGTCGTAATCCCTCAAAACCCTTGCAAAGTAAAACCAAGAACAGCAGGAGAGAAGATGCAGAAGATGAAGACCAAATTAGTGACAATAGGAACTTGGAATTTTAGGACAATGTAGAGGATAGGAAAATTGGAGAATATTAAGCAAGAGATGGGAAGAGGAAATACAGTTCTTTTAGGTCTCTGCGAGGTGAGATGGGAGGATAGTGGGGATTACTGGAGTGATAATTATAGAGTAATTCACAGCGGAGGGGACGAGAACCAACGAGGGGTTGCCATAATATTGAATAAAAAGGTTAAAATAATAATGATTAAATGCATTTAATATTTATGTGAGGTAGGGAACATACCGGTCCACCAGCTGACTGGAGACAGAACTCCACCTAGACGTCACGCGGTGCACTTCTGACTCCATTCGCTCCACGTCTTGGTGTGGGCCCCTCTGCAGCGGCCGAGTCTTTTCCACTATGCGCCGTGCATTGTTGGCATCATCATTTAGAGTGTCGATGACTGACTGCTGTGTCTGCATTGAATTCTGCAACCTGAGAAGGTCCTCGTGAACCTAAATAGATTGCACCATGGGAACAGGAATGAATCAGTAAAGAATACAAAGTAGAAAACAGAATGGTATGCATTCAATGGATATGGTAAATCAAGGAATTGCTATGGAACTGTGAAAGCCAAATTGGAAAGTTTTATTCCACTAAAGGATGATAATCTCATACATTTTGAAGGTAAAATCAGGACAAAAATATGTGATACTTCATTAAAATATTGTGAATTTATGTAAAATTGGATTGCTTATACTTATTATTCAATATTTAAAGTAAGGACTTCATTGAAAGCCTGAATTTTTGTTTACATTCGGAGTCTACGGTCTTGGATAAACCAAATGACTCTTCACTCAGGCTTAATTTTTTTCCTGGGGTATTAATCATGCCAATAATAACACAATATCATTCACTCGATGGTATCAGAATTGACTACATGGAAATTCATTTTCAAATGCAAGTAGAATACTATTTGCCACTAAACAACTTTATTTGATACACTAGTTTCGATTTATAGCCATCACCCTCATTTACAAAAAATGTTTTGCCATGGCTGAGGCATTATTAATACCTTGGCGTTCTCAAAAAAATTTTTGTACCCGAGGGTGATTCTTATGAATTCAAAATCTGCTAAGTATTCAAAATTCAAATTCAAAATAACCCAAACTAATCTCAACTTGCTTTGATTGCCTCAGAGGAGAGATACAACAGAAGACTTCATCAAAGGGATACACTTTTTTTTAACTTATCAGCTAACTATAACTATTAAATGCAGGCTTTGAGGTACCTATGCAGCAAATGAATTCTATCACTCAATGGCAGAGTTTACACAATCAAAAGGCATGCTATCCTTTGCAGTAATAATATCTTTGAACTTGTAAACTCCAATCTACTTGGAAACATTCATTCTTCTTGAAAATGCCATGCATCACACTCTTCCACACTGGATATTTTACATAAGCACTGACAAAATCATTGTTTCTGACATAGAAATCCAGGCTTCAAGATTGTGTCTAAGGATGCGCTTGGCTTTGCAGTTACTTAATTTGCATTTCATTTAAATGTTTTTGGCATGAATTGATTTGCTAAAATTTTCACTGACTTCCTTCAAATCATATTGACAAAACTTAGCACAAACCTACTATCGCCATTAGAAAGAGTGGATTCCACTGTTAATTGCTCTTCATTTCATTATCTTATCCTCTCTCCTTTTGATCTGTCAATGACCATCACCATGGTTTACAGAGCAAAAAATATCTCCATAAGCCACATGTCGCAAATTTAACCAGCAGCCATTCGATCTATAGTTCAGATGGAAATCAATCTCATCCTTGACAGTGGTGTGGGTCACTTAAGACTGGTTGATTCCATAGAAAGAAACATTTTGGCCTTGCTTAGAAGCAAAGGCATTGAACACAGGGGAGATGGGAACTCTTTCCATATTCATTACTTTAGTACTAAGTACTACAAATGCATACAACTAAAATGTTGACGAATAAGGAATAGGGTTACCAGAAAAGCTTTATATTATCAGCCAGGTGCCAAACGATGCATCATAAAGCTAGAATTGTTACCTAATGGCCTGAGTTACACTGGAACTCACAGTTCGACCTAAACGTTAATGAGTATCACCTACACTGAAACATGACTCAATAACATAATATCACATACATTAAAAGTATTTATGACAGTCTCCTCATCTGAGCTAATGACTTAGTTCTGCAAGAATGGCATTTAGTAATAAAAAGGTCCATGAAACAGTTTTCACCACATTCACTTTAGGCAATTACCCACAAAACATTATCGTTCTATTATGTTCACTTATGATGGGCCGAATTCAAAATTTTAAAAAATCTTAATGTAGATTCTCTATTTCCAATTTCTAGGAAAAAATCCCGTGATCCCAATTAATAAAAGTCCTGCTTAAGCGATTGAATTCCATTAAGAGATAATGCAACATAATTTTTAATATTATGACATAACAGAAGCAAAACTTGTTATATTTCAAGCCAAAACGCACCAAAAATAAGTGATATTTCGATGACAGAACATATTAGTAATATGCAATAATTTCTCAAGGTTATAATTCAATTTTTCAATATTTACTTCAATATGGGAAACTCATTTCTACTTAAGATCTGAAATAATCAAAACTTCACTATCTATGCTGAATGCTTGCAAAGGTGGTTGCTCTTTTGTCTTCAGCAATGCAAGGCACATGTAAAATGCATGCGCTTTTTGGAGTCGAGGCAATATTCCCTTGCATTAGCACACGCAACTACAATTGGAATTAACATATCAAGTTTTTAATTACTAAACCTTAATTTGGACCTCACCAAAAATCATGGATTTAAGGAAATGAAGAATCAAACCCACTCATAATCATATTATCTTAACCCTTTTAGTTCCAGCCTCTTTTCCCTGGTATATGTGAAAAATGCCATGGCCATTTTGATGAATTTGTAGGTTTGCACTTAGAAATTTATATAAAGCCTAACATGCAAGTGTTTTAGCTAATTTCCTTGGAATACACTTTAAACAGTTAAATACAATAAAAATATGGTACAATAAAAAATTCCATGATTTTGTCATCATGTCTAAACATTTAGAAAAAAATTAAATTAAAAAATTTATTTCTCCTTATTTTGAACTAATACTTTCAAATCCGAAAATTTGACAAAAATAATTTTTTTTAATTTAATAATTTTGGCAATTAGTTTCTCCTACTATTAGCTAGCTCACATTAACAATTTAATACTTTCGACATTATTTTTTAAATGGTTACATTAAATATACTGAAATATGTACCCAAGTCCCACGTACGTACTCTTCCCGGAAATTGGCTTCTGCTTCTCCTCTACCCAAATCTTTAAACAGGAAGCTCGAGGAAGAGGATTCTCTTCGTTTTTTTGACAACGCAAGTCCAAAAGATTGAATAATTGAGTAATAATTGTCACTGCTAGTCTTTCCTAAGCAACACCAAATGGGCTAGTACGGAGAATCCCATACCAGAGCGGAGATAAAATGTTTCATTTCCATTTGAATGTATTATCACGTGTCATCGCAAAAGTGTTAAGGTGAGGGAAGAGGGAAGAGGTATATTGCACTTGCTAAACAGACGATCTTATTGTAATACAAAGACGAGCTTATCAGCAATACAGAGATGCATGATAAAATGTAAGCTCATATAAAAGCTAACATTGATACAGCATCTGCTAGGTAGGAAAAGAAGATACGCTACAATGCAGAAAACTCCTTATGTTGAAATAACCAAAATGAGAACATATATTTCATTTTCATCATGAAAATTTGTCAGCAACGATAAGAAAGCATAAAAGGTACTCAAACATTGCCTACAAAAGCTCTGCGATGCACAGGTACGTCTCGAAAAGCCACGAGTGAATAAACACCCGGCCAATAGACTGGCCCGCTGGCACTAACAGGGTTAATGTCAAGAGCCAATTTCTTTAAAATGATGACTTCTACGCCTCGGGATTTAATCAATAAAGATGTGAATAATTAAATTTAATTTTGCCTACTACAATATAAAATAAAAATTAATTTTAAACAAGGGACTTTTTCAGGGCCAGTTTTATAACTTCAACAAATATTAGAATGATGCAGCCCATGCCATTCTACTTACAGCTTGCAGGGAATCAATATCGGATGGCATTTGATCGTAAGTAGCAAGCTTCGTCTCATATTCCGACACGAGGCTGAAAGACTCCTCCAAGCCTGTTATCACAATTTCTACCGCCTTAAGCCTGGAAAAGGAACAAGAGCAATATTAAAAAAACCACAAACAAAGGAGAGACAGTCAATAAAAGTTCACATTACATTATGGGATTGAGGGATCCCTTGCACCAATATTTCATAAGTTTAAACACCTCCAATGGGCTGTATCCATTTACATAATATGAAGCAACATTTTGCTTGATTCAGGAACTTGGCTACTGAAGAAAAAGCATGGGATGCAGGAAACTATGAGAGAGGGGAAAATGTTGGGAAGGCGAGGTAGAGGGGGGAGGAAAGAATGAAGTCTTTTGAATGGAATTAAGAGGATGAAAGCATGCAGGGATAAAGAATGAGTCATTCTAATATGCAGAATGAGGTTTAATGATGCTTGGCATCATATTAGTCAGCAGGGCATAGAACCCAGGAAGGTTAAGTGCCAGGGCCCATCAAATGCCTGCCCTAAGCTGGCACTGACTACAAATGGCAATCCATCATAATCATTGAACTTTATCAATCATAATATAATCAACACAATATCATAATTGGCCTCAATGCACCAATTGTGAATGTCAGTGGAGGAAAGGAGATCCCACCACAAATAGTTTAGCATCAGTGTGACCGTACCTCTCCACATAGATGTGTGACAGGCTCCATATCTGCTCCCACTTGACAATGCACCTCTCCATCTGCGCCTGCGATGCAGTGATTGTCGAAGAGCGCCGTGTCGAGAGGGAGCGGGATGCAGACTGCGCCGCCTCCACCCTGGGGCGCAGCGTGTGCAGACGCATCTCAAAGTCCTTGTGCTCAACGACAAGGTGTTCGAGGGAGTCGACATCCCTCGGGAGGGGTGCCGCGGCACGTGTGTTCAGCTCGCGCTCTGCTTCGTCCAGGTCCTCCTGCAGCGACCGCACCTGCTCCCCAAATGACCGGCCCACGCTCTTGCTCTCCTCTGCAACGACACACACATTGCAGCACACCCATTGAGTGAGCACCCATCGAACACAACACCCAGTCACGCCCACAACAAAATAAATCTAAAGAATTGGGAGTTGGATTGGGGACTGCATAGCTGGCAGGCAAGTGACCACTGCCCCAACAACCAAGGGAAGGCATTAATGTCCTTGGCATTACAGCAGCAGTTCAAATACACTGAAATCTGGTTAGTTCATTCCTCCAGAGCATGCATTCTTCATTGGTAAGTTTTATTTCTCCAGCCTAATTCCAAATTATTCAAAGGCATGTAAAAATATTTTATTAGTTTTGCTTTAAATTATGATGCATAGGGAAACTTGGCTTAAAATGTTATCTGAAGAATTTTCCAGGTATTCATTTTATGATCAGTGGAAAATATCTGAAGGGGGAAAAAGCTTGGGCAGATCTAAGGAAAGAGGCGGGGAACCCAAATTTTATAGGCAGAAATGATCACAAATTTAAGGTAAAATGCCGGGCACAGAGAACAAATAAAAAAAAATTTTCTTTTCTAAATAGAACAATTGTTGAGTGGAACACCTTGCCTGCAAAAATATTCCATGCCTTTCCTAACAGTGTGTATACTTTTAAGAATAGATTTAAGGCATATATGTAATAATTTGATTGATGTGTGGTGTATTGTATTGTATGTAATAGCTTAATTTTTTTTTAAATTTATCTTTTCTTTTCTTGCTGATTAATGGTTGTAAATGGGATGGGGATTCACTTGTTTTGTTAAAGAGATTTGTGTTTTGAAGTCTGGTTTTATGTATTATCTCTTGCGATTATTTGGGACTTGTGTGCCACCTGACAATGTCTATCAGCACATGTGTATTTTTAATAATAATAATATTTTCATTCTCACTCTTCAGGATAAAACAACCAAAACTATTGCAATTGGAATGGACTCTGCCTGCATTTCACATTAACTAACACTTAATATTCACTGTTTCAATGTCAGAGGTTTTGATTGTAGTCGGAATGAAAGCAATAACTGATACCCTTTTTCATTCATACCTTTTGGGAGTAATAACTTGACTTGTGAACATAATCCATTCTTGTCAAAAGTTCACATTTTGAGATACAATTTTTCATTTTATCTTACGAGAGATCAATTAATCCATTCCAAGATTTATAAATTTAGGAGAAAATAACATACGTATTTCTGTCCAATTGTTACACACTTTCATTTGTGAGAGAATTTTTCTCATGACTGGTTCAGTAGTTTGATTTCCGATTAGTTGTCATCTTTTGCTCCTTTTCACCTGTTGGGTGACTGAGATTTTAACTATCATTACAATAGGGGACATTCAGCGCTGAGTGAAGTGAAAAGCGATGCTCGAAGTGGGTATGCAGCAGATGATGCAAACATACAGCGTGCTCTATTACATCATCAATATTGCAACACTTTGAATTAAGTTTTACACATTGTCACTCGCATTGTACATTCCGTGACATACTTTATTAGGAAAGCATCACAGTTCATATCTAAAACCCTAAACAGAATCTTAAAAAAATTTATATTTCAAAAAATTCATTTGTCGAGTGTTTTGCAAGTTGAGGTACCATTGGATACACGAGTCTTTGGGGTACACGTTTGTCCAAAAATGTTTAACCTACTTACATAAGAGACAAGTTAAAATTTGGTACATTAATAGCTTCTACGCAAAATCAACATAGCAAACAGCTTAAGGCTGAAATAACAGGCATGGACTGGGTATATGGGACTGGACAAAGACGACCATAGTAGCTCCACCCAATATCCCAATCAGAATGGCTTTGGACTGGCAATGAATACCTTCAGCTTTGGCTTTCCTCTCAAACTCATCGAACAGGCGGTTCACTTCATTCATTTCTCTGCGCAATCGACGAAGCTGAGGGTCACTTGGATCACCCTCTTGAAGGAGTTTATCTGCGTCTTCATTCAGAGCCTTACGGATGGCATTCCTCTGCTCTTGCCCCATGGCCAGGAACTGTGCACAAGAGAAGATAACACAGATTGTATACACACAACATTTAAATGAATATGAGGCAGAAAAACTCTTCCTGAAATATGGATTCTTGTTTACAGGATGAGTGTGCGCACACACGCAAAATGGCATCCCTTGAATTAATTTTGGTATGCTGCTAAAAAAATGATTTTCCTTCACTTTCCATTCTGTTATGCTGTTCATTCAACCTCATTCCCTAACAGTACATTCTAATCAAAACAATTCATACAATATTGCCATCTGCACATACTAATCAAAAAATAAAATACTGGAAACAGATAAGACCTAACTTTTAAAATCACCCGATTTCATATTTATTGTTGCCCGGGTCTCACTGTGAAGCTCTATGGCATAGGGCCAGTCACCAAATTAAATAAAAATCTTGTCTCTTCAAAATTTACTCCAGTGAGGTTTTTACAGTACATAAAAATAAAAAGAAAATCTATTTGTTTTTTACAATGTTTCCTAATGAAAGGCTATGTGAACTACTACACCATATTCATTTCAATCTCATAAGGGCTATTAAATGCTACAAGTGAAAATAAGTGAATAGAGAATACTTTCTACAATCCTGTATTTGCTATTATATATAATTGATATTTCAATATTAAAATGGTGTTTTAATTTGCACATTTGATAATAGAAATTATCCATTCTTCATTGCTGCAAAAAAGTGATTTTACAATCAATGTTTCTTTAAGGTATGAAGGCATTCAATACAAGGCATGCATTGTAATTGATACCACATTATTAAAAACTTGTTTGACATAAAATACATAAAAAGCTTAAATTTACATTTTTTGAAAAAATTGGCTAACTTTCCACCAAATTCTTTTTTTATGTAAAATTGATGTTGGAAGGAACATATATATATTTTTAAATTGTACTTCATTTTTCACAAATAAAATATCCCAGAGGTTAATAATAAAATAAGGATTATAAAAAAGTGACTCTTTATCTATAAGTAAAACTATATGTTCACCTGTATCTACAAGCAGGTGAAATGAATTTAAATAAAAAATTCACAACACTGAAAATTTTGAAGAATAACTCTACATAGCAGAATAAAAGATTTTTAAAAACAGCAATGGTGAAATAGAAATACCATTAGTCCACCATTAACTGTTCCTCACCACTAACAGTGCATAAAGTCTATTGATAACTTCATCCCATTACAGGTCCCAAGGACAGAACGAAAGCGAGTTAATTTCTCAATAACATCTTTGTTGTTACACATTCCTGAGAATCTAATATTTTTGTATCACTTAACACTATCCAAGTCAGAGTTCAATATGATGTAGTCAATATAATGTGAAAAGTAGATTCCTTAATTATTCGGTGTAGAACGCTTCCGTTGTCATGCTCAGATTTAAAATATGAATAGTCAGCATCTTAGAAAGTTTCAAACATTCATGTCAACAACGTCTTGGAGAATTTCCAGCTTTGACTAGTTCCTAAGTTTTTATTATCTATAAACTTTTTTTGAAGTCTTGTTTAACATATGTTAAATTATAATAATTTTCTAAATTAAGGTCCGTCAATAGATGAAGTGATATTTTTGGTGATTTGTTTCCCTGGCAGTAAAAACAAAAAGTTTCACACCATTCAAATTTCCACAGTGGCAAGTAACTTCAAAAACTTGAAGCAAGTAACTTTAAAAACTTGAAAAACATATCAATAACAAAAGCAAACCTTTACAAGCCAATATAAATTTTAAATGTATGAACCCAATGTGGTGGGAAAATATTATAAAATTTGACTCATAATATCTGCGGAGTGGTAACATTTTACACAAATTCTGGTTTCGAAAATGTAAATTTGAGGCTCTTACTGCATTGCTATATGAGGGTACAAGTCCTATAGATAGATAGATAGATAGTGGTCTTTATTTGGGCGAAATTGAGACCAAATGGTCCCTTCTTCCATTTAACCCATGTCCTATATGGTAAAAAAAACAAGGATTAGGCAAATTCAGTTTGATACATGGTGCAGGTGACCGTTTTCAAGGTTTTCCATAGCAAATTTCCAATTGCTGACCCCGTCAGCTCAATACAACACTCACCTGCGCTAGATCCCAGCTCTTCACAACCTTGATAGTGGCAAAGATCATGTTTTGCCTCAGACGGAGCTGCTTCTTCTGCCAGAGGGCCACCGAGCGATCAAAGATTCTTCTGAGGCGCTCGGCCGCTTCCAGCGCCTCCTTATCTGGTGGTGGAATGACGAAGCACACTCCCGGGACGACGCCCTCTTCCCCAGCTGCATTGCGCACTCTCCACTTCACCCTCTGTGAGTTGTCGTGCAAGGTGCACTGGTCACCCTTCTCCACGTTCATCTGGAGCACAGGGAGAGAAATGAGCATCAAGGAGAATCTGCATGCGAACAATTGCAAACATTCCAAACCCACCCAAGGGACAAAGTACATACAAGGAAAGAAAAATAGCTTTCAGGTAGCTGGAATTAGGGGTGGGCAAAAGCAGACCTAATAATAACTGATTTGTATGTAATGAAAAATAAACCGATCAAATCAGGCAACATATTTACAGGAGAAACTTTTCTTTGAGGTTTATTCACTGACCAACTGTTAGAGCAAAGTCTCATGAAAAAGTTATTCATCATATTTAGGACTTGGAAATTATTGACTTATACAAAAAATTGCACTAAAATATATTTCACGGCTTGTGTCTCTCTCTCTCTGAAGCAGAATTTAATTTTGATTGTCCACGGCAGATACTTGAGTTTCATATGAAATGATAAGATTTTACAATTTGTGACATAATTATGCATAGTAATTGTAATAGCATATAGTTGTGACATTTGCAAGTTTATTTTGTTACTTTTCACAACTATATAGAGAAATTAACATACTTTGTTGTCAGGTGAAGAAAAGAGAACTGAATCAAATTTTCTTCTTTATGTACATGGATGGAAAATTTAACACAGTGATATGGGAGACATATTTGTGACACATAACTCACAAAGGTTATGTGCAATCCTGAGCATAATATCAGCAGCCAAAGCACATGAATAATTTGCAGTTGCCAAACTCCCGCTTTACCTGTCATATAGAAATGCTTTTGACAATCAGATAATAAATAATAGCATGTAAATGAATGTAAATGCTTCTCTAGCACCTACGAACTTTGGCATCAAAATTGAGAGCTTTTTAAACTCAACCTTATTACAGACAATAGTTCTCATTTTAACAAGAACTATTGCCTGTAATAGTATCATCACAAAAATTGCACATTTTTCGGAAGGGGAGATGGAGTGACCAAGAGGCTTTAGGAAATGACAAAGATAAAACAAACAAATTCACTAATAGATACATTTGAGACTTTTATATAACATGCAACTAAAAATGGCCATAATCATGGCCTCAAACAAATATAGGGGCATGCTCTTTTGCAGTGCAAAAAATTTTTTAAAATATCAGCGCCTGCAAAATTTGGGACTATTCTTATGCACTGAATGGTTGAGGCCTTAACTTTGTAGAATTCCATTTTTAACTCAGGACAAATACTATCTTTGCTTTCTACAAAATAAACTTTATTGGTCAACTAGTTTCGTTACACTGTAACATCCTCAGGACTAGTCCTGAGGATGTTACAGTGTAACGAAACTAGTTGACCAATAAAGTTTATTTTGTAGAAAGCAAAGATAGTACTTGTCCTGAGCTATTCTTATGATATATGAAATAACGTTATGTATACTAGCTTTGACAATACATTTTTCCTGACTTAAGTGGCCGTTCTGTTGATTCAAGGAGCTGAATCACAGGAGCACCAACGTGACTTCATTTCATTTCTGTGCAGGGGCCTCAATGATTTGGGGAGATCTGCTCCCGGGCAATTTGTTGAGGTACAAACCTTGAGCTGGCTGTAGGTGCAGATGGCAATCACGGGGAGGGGTCGAGTGATGGGCTGTCGGCGCTGCTTGAGGGCCACCACCTCACCACTCTTCTCCACAAGGCCCTGGACAATGTCACCACATTCGTTCAGTTCATCACGTACCTCCTGCATGCCCTTGAGTAAGCGCTCACCCTCATCCAGAGAAAACTCTGACTGACTGTAAACCGAATTCAGCAGCTCATCACGCCTATAACAATGAGAGCAAGAGTTATATGCAAACTACAAGGGTAAATCAATAAATAACACGCACAACTGGATAGAGGCAACAATAATCAATACAACTTCCCAAAAATTATTTCACTTTTCTCGTACATATTCACCCTGTACATTTGGGGACACTCATCGCATCTCTTTGCAAGCTCTTGATATGAGTCAGCAATAAAGAAGTATTTGTTTGCTGTCGCAACCAATGAGTAACCTCTTGGAATGCGGCCCTCAAAATGACTTTTTAGAGGATCAAGCAGATGAAAATCACTGGGGACTGAGTCCGGACTGTACAGTGGATGTTCAAAGTGTTCCCAATGAAGTGTTCGTAACGCTGTCCTTCTCATGTACACTCATGCAATACACCATCTCGCACTGGTTGCCACTGACTGACCGTGAGATGTCACGCAGCCTCTACAACAAGCAAGCTGCTCTCTCCCAGCAAAATATGCACGCGTAGTTTAAACATGGTAGAAGGTTATATGATGTTTGCAGCTTTTCTATTGCCATGCATTGGTACATGGAAGTACAACCCCAATGTGTTGCACTGAAACTAGATGTACCATGCATTAAAGTGGCTTGTGTTTGCAAAATTATTAGCACTGAAGCAAAACAAGTGGCATTATATCACTTGTTTACCAAACCATTTCTAATTTATGGCGAAGAATATCACCACAGTGGAAAATATCCCCATTCCCTACCACTTCCCAAACATGCCTCCCTCCACAATATTTCCTTTAATGATTGTTTCAACATGTCTGTTATTGCCTCCTTACCCCCTTCACACACACCACTAAAACTCAAAACCTTTGAGATAGCATCTATCTGACTCCTTAGCACCTCCTCGGACTCGGAGCTGACCCCTACCCACAAGGGAGAGCATCATCCTCCATCCGGTCGACCCCCACCCCAGCCAATCATCCCTAAAAATCTCCCTCTCCCCTCCCCCTGTTCATCACCCATATCCTCTGCATCTTCCTTCCATTGAAAAAGAGTGGAAATTCTCATTGCCTTTTTGGGAAGAGATGCCATTTCAAAGAAAGGGGACACACTCACTTAGAGATCCACTGCTCAGCATCCTTGACCTCGGCGTAAAACTGGTGGTAGGTAGTGGCATGGCGCAGGTGGGTCTCCAGGCAGAGGGTCAACTGGAGCAACCAATTCCATTGGGACTGCATGGCGTTTATGTATGCCTCGATGCACTTGGAGGCAGGGTGATGCTGGAGGCACAGCGCCTCGCCCCGGTCCTGCACAGCGCTGAACTGGATCTCTCGCTTCTCCAAGTCACTCATCAGAGACTGCGCAAACATACAAACGCCCAATTAGAGCACATGGCATGCCTTGGCAGCACAAGGGACACCACACTATCTCTGACTCACACACAAATGCCAAGGGCAAATTGTCCTAATTATCCTTAGAATAATTAGAACAATTACTTAGTTTTGAAGAAAATCCAAGACTTCAGAAGGAGGCATCCCACTGCAAGAGCAGAGCCTATCTTTCAGCCATGAGCATTGTGGCATCCCTTTTATGATAGCTCATTACAATAATCTCCATGCTGTCATCTTTTTAACTATAAATCATGAAAATTTAACACATCTTGTTTAATGCAAATATAATGGTGTTCTATGCAATTTACATCTATAATTTTGAGGCCACTTGTAGGAGAAGGTTAAAAACCCCTTCCATACAGATATCACTTTGTTGCTGTTGAAAATCCTCTTTTCCTGTGCCATTTAGAGGTTTTAGAAAATTTGTCGGCCACTATCATCATTTCCATTTTAATGTAAATGCAGACATCTGACATTAAGTTAATATTTATAACTAATGTTACCACACACTGTTAGAAACATTAACCGACCTGACATGGAGTGAATGTTCCACACAGAAATTTTTGATGTGATTGATGGTTGAGGCCAAGACTTTGTGGAAATCCATTGCGAACAGGAGTTTCACTAAATAACTTTGCAGTTTCCACATAAAACAACTGATTTATTTTCAACTAGTTTCGCTACACTGTAGCATCGGTAGGTACGTTCCTGAAGATGCTACAGTGTAGCGAAACTAGTTGAAAATAAATCAGTTATTTTACGTGGAAACTGCAAAGTTATTTAGTGAAACTCCTGTTCACAGAAATTTTTATTCAGTTAATTTAAATGCAGTAAATTTTGTCCCGTCAAATAAGTCCTAAATTCTCTGTTAAATCAACTTTAACCCTATAATCTGTATTCTTCATGTTTGACCTATAATTTTAACAAATTATCGACACTATTTTTGGTATACAAGGCCTGTGCCATCATTTTCCCACTCAAACAAATGCCATCAACCTTGCAACTGAGGAAAGACTGCACTCGAAGCTGACGCCAAGTCATCTATGCTATTAGAAATGCAGTGCCATGCATCATCCAACTGCATTCGTTTTGCCCATTTTACATTCCTTATTCACAATTTCACTCGCTGGCCACCATTTGGAATTTTCCATATCCTTGGTCCATTACATCAATTAGAATCATAATTAGACTCATTCCATTAAGTTTAATGACAAATTGATTGGCAGTGTGAACAATGCACTTGGTGATAAGAATACAAAGAAAATCTTAAGTGGGGAAGATACACCATAAAAAGTCAAAAATCCTATACATGTATACTTCTTGCAAGAAAGCATCACACCATCGGCTCGCCAACGATGCAAAAGCATCAGGTCTGTGAAATAGCTCAATGTTTTTTACAAATTAATGTAATAAATTGAACCCTAAACTTTTGATAAAAAATTCAGGGATCATTTTTGGTAAAAGGTGTAGAATCAGTTGTTAAATGTAGGATTATCTTTCAAAAGTTCTGCAAAATTGGAAACCTTTTTGAATCACTGAATCCAAATACTTTGAACACAATTATAAGATGAAAATGATTTCACAAATGTGAAAGATCAGAAAACACTTAAGTTTTTCCCAAGTGCATTCATAAAAACTGTACAAAAACCAAAGTCAGGCAGCACATAACAAACTGACAGCACTGTGCCCAGGTCTTAAAACTGAAATTAAGATCACACTAAGGCTGAAGGCAGTGTTTATAAAGTATCTGAATGACAAGACAGCAATCTGTGGAAAAACAACCTTTGATATAGATTTTAACAATATTATTGACAATTGTGAGGCTACAAACAATTAACTGGACTGAAATCGCTTATTTTTTCTCTCAGGCATAATGAAAAAAAGAGCATGAATTAGGAAAATGTTTTGCATATTTTTTCAAGGATTATGCTGTTTTATATATGATGAATTGCTGTAGTATTAAGGCCTTTAGCAACATTTAATACATTTACATGGCCAAGCAGAGTGCTAAATTTCCAGGTTATGTCCGTCATTACAACCTTACTAATTCAATTTATAATTATACAGTAGGGCAACATCAATTTCTTTGGAATACTAAGAATTGCTCATAAAAATTAATACTGGAGACTTCCAATTAGTGAAACCTGATATAATGGACTTAACAAATTCTTTTAAGCAAATATTCACAAAAATTTAATTTGTGAAGATTTTTAAGCATACCATTAGCACAGATAAATCACGCTGAAATTTTTAGCATAGAAGAGGAACCAATAGTCGTTCATACAGACAACCAATAGAGGTGAGAAATATAATTTTGAAAATTATTGCCAATTTAAACCGATTGCACATAAGCAAAAAGTCAGCAAGAGAGCATGGCGTCACATTCAGCGCATGGAGAAGAGAGAGAAGGCTTTGGGGAGGGAGATGTGATGAGGGTGGGTGTGGGGAGGGGCCGACGCACGTCCCGTAGAGCATGCACACACAACAGCCAAAGCTCCTGGCTCAAAGACACAACTGACCTTACATCCAGAGCCATACGTGAACTTCACAGAGGGGGAAAGAAAACAAGTGATATAGACAACAATATCTTTGAATTCATAGATCAGATATTCCTACGGCTAAATCATTGCATTTAAACATACAGAGCAACCAGAACACATGGATCTCAAATCATTTACATATCCTCGTCAATCAAGTAATTTTCTCTAATACCAAAGTACAATTCTTATTCGAACTTCATTTTTAGTTCATTTGGAATCATCAATTTTGCAAATCACCCATAAAACTACCCATGCACACATTACCAACCAATACATTGTGCATAGAAATCAGTTTATTTCTACATTTTCCAGAGAAAATTGTCTAAATGAATACTTCACTCACAAAACCCTGGACCTTTTTCTTTCCAATTTTATGAAAAGTAGCACTTGTGATTGGATCTTTCAAAAGTCTCATAACCAATCAATTTTAAAATGAGAAGACCTTAACATAAACATTACAGATTGAATATTCAATTTTCTCAAATGGATTTCTTTAAACTTTACACTAAGGGAGTTTTGTTGCGGGGTAAAATTGATAAATTAAAATTTTGCAAATGATTTTTTCATTACTTTAATTCCTGTTATTCCATGTTTTTCACCTATGATAATTTCACAAGAAAAGTAAAAGAAGTTTTAATTATGGAAAAGCAATAAGGAAGGCACTAACAAAAATAGGAATCTCTGCGTTTCCACTGAATACACATGTTTCTATTTTGGACATAGATCTAATGTCAGGTGTATTGAGGGCAAAAGGGAAACAACAGTTAGAAAAGTCTTAGGTTGTTCTGAATTATAAAATCTGCTTTCTTTTAGTACAACACACTTTAAGGTGATTGCCTACATGCTGTGTTTTTAAATTCACTTCCAGATAGACTAAATATATGCCACATTCCCACATTTGCCTCATTGATGCATCCTCAGGCAACACTCAGTCAAAAACATTTGAAATAAAAATGAACGATAATCGGTGAATTCACAGTGAAGAAGCATATTAAATCATAATAATATATTTTACGAAAATTAATACTTTTTGAGTCTCAAAAGTAATCACAAAAAATACATAATTAGCACATGTTATCCTTACATTCCTAAGAATGTTCAAAGAACAAATAGCACATATTAGCACTCCAAACGGAAATGAATTGACGCGGTTGGAAGATTGATCTTACATGACAAAATATATTGAATTATTAGGCTAATTTCCAATGCAGGCAAACTTGATTACACTGCCCAAACGCTAATAAACAAAACATAGAAACTTTTTCACAATTTTTTTGAAGGGAATTGCTATTATGAATGCACATGCTACTAAAACATCCCAACACATATAATCTTTAAGTGGCATATGCCCAAATCCTAGACACACAGCAAATCCATGGCTTTTAGAATTCACTCCCTAATTTCCTGGTCCCTGAAATCACCTTGGATTATCCCAGTCACTATCCACTAAATTTCATAATATATATTTACAAAGCAACAGGATAATGATTCAAAATTATTCATTGCCTTCAAGTTTCCCATGGTATTTTACGTCACCAAATTGGTCCAGCTCAAAAATGAACTTTATACGTCTTTGTACTTTAAAAAGTAAGCATCAGGAAATAGAACTCACTTCGTAATAGTGTTCGATGGATGGAATGTCAATGTTTTTGTCGCTCCAGTCCCGAGTCACCTCCGTCTCCTCACGCTCATTGAGCCAAATCAGTTCGTTGGTGGCAGACTGGACAAAATCTTGCAATGACTCGAGATCTACAAGCCTCTTGTTGGAGGTTGACAGCAGGTCAGCGTAGTGCTTTTGCAGCTGACCTAAATGCTGCACATAAAGCTGTAATTCCTCACCATGGAAATGGGCCTGAAAAGTGCCAAATGAACAATTAGTAGCAACTAAATATAAGGGTTAAGCACTACAATTCACAGAAAAAAGATGATGGAGAGGGCAGAGGCATAGCCTGGCTGTGTGGAGGGCGCTCACTGGGGGGGATTGGACGCAGGAATATCGGGAGGGGAAAAAGGTGACAAGGGCAAACAGCAATCTCAAACTGAACGGAAGAATAGGACAGGAATTAAAAAAACAACACCAAGGTCGAGGGTTTACTATTTGAAACTCTTTGAGAGGTCATATCAGGTTCATTACCAGAACAATTACATGAACATCGGAGTTATAGCTGTGAATTGAAAATTGGAGCATAATGTCAAAAGGAGTAGTGGAAAACAAAAAATGATATGAAAAAGCACAAATAATCCCCTGCTGTGCAGTGAAAATAATATACCTTGATAAATTTTTACAAATGAAATATTAGCATAAAAACCAATAACAATGGCAAAAGATAGTTTGGAAAACTAGAACCTTATAATGTTGGCCACTGACACAATACCACAACTCCTTTTACATCTACATCTACAAAAACTATTCATGAGCAGCTCGGATGATGTGGCAATCAACAATACCTTGGCCTCCACACACTGCTGTACACGTGAATGATATTGTTCTATTGTTCTGTGCTCCCGCTGGTGGGATTTCAGTTCATCTGTAACACTTGGAAGATCACTGCCATACTCCGCCTCTTGAAGTTGTTTCTGGAGAAAAATTAGTGATGAATCAATTGATATGCACTGATAAGCACCATAAATCAGTGAGCATTCTGTCATTTCTTCCACTAACTGACATACATTACATATTATTTCAAATGACCAAGGCAGCAAAATTGTTGAAGCTTCTACACAGACTGCATACATAGTCTTTCATTTACTACTCTCTCAAATGTTAAACATTCAAATTAATATTTTCCTGATTGTAGGCTGATCGTATAGTCAACCCAAGGTGAGATATGTCCATGTAAAACGAAATATCAGAGACGGTAAACTTGATTGGCTCTAAGCTTGTTTATAGGGAGAGAGGTTGAAACAAAGACCCACGTGTAGCTGTCGCACTCAACCAATACAAAAATAATAAATAACGAAGAAACTCACAAACACTCGATCACTAGGGTGTGCTAAGGAATAAAGTCACACTCAGAGTTTGCAAGGATTCCTCCAATGCCAGGGACCCTGTAAACCCTGAATGAGCGAGTACATGTGATTTGCAAAGGTCCCTGTTTCCAAACACATGCAAATGATTGAGTGAATGAGCGAGATCGTGAGTACAACCATTTTATAATTTTGTGTTCATCTGTGTAATTGACGGGTCCCTGACGGCACAGGAGGAATCCTTGTCAACCCTGAACTAGTGAGTGAGTGCGATTCACAAAGGTCTAACACACCCGAGTGATTCAGTGATTGTAAACATGACCTCGGGCCTTTTGCTTTTTTGATTTTTATTTCAATTTGTTTTCCATTTCTGTGTGAACACAACGGGTCCCCATCATAGGAGAAATCCTCGTAAACCCTGAGTGTGTGTGTTAATGCGATTCACGAGAGATACTGTTATCCCTTAACACACCCTAGTGATCGAGTGGTTGCAAGCTTGTTTCCTTATTTATTAATTTTGCATTGTTTGGTTGTGATTGAAGTACACGTGGGTCACTGTTTCCTAAACACACCTAAGGGACCTCGTGTGGGTTCACTATCTTCCCCTTACTTGTCCCTTAGTCTTTACCTCCCCCCCTTTGAACAAACCCAGGGCCAATCAAGTCTACGGTCTCTGCTATTTCTTTTTCAATTACTTCACGGCTGCAGGTACTTTCATTTTAAATTTATATTGTCCATGTACATAACGATTTTATATCTATTGAGCATTTATTCATGGGATCAAATAATATAATAAATAATTGCATAAAAGTTCTGCAATCCTGAATGATAGCAATAAACATTCACATTAACAAGTGAAATAAATACATTAACAAGGTAACTGCAATGCATGTTTCATCCTGACACACACTGAATTTGGCACACACACATCTGTCCATTCAACTCACCAACTTGTTTTGAACCCAATCAGTGCACTCTTGGAGTTGCCGGAAGTGACGATTTGTTTCCACCAGTCGTGTTTCGAGGACTGTTCGTGTTTGCCTCGTGACTGTTCTCTCCTCGACGGGGAAGGAGAGCGATGCCAGCACCGATATGAGCCTGGAGTGCAGCAAGGAGCGCAAGTTGACCCAGCGTTGGTGGAGTTTGGTCACTCTGGCGGATGAGAGCCACAAAAAAAGACAACATGTATACTAAGTCAGATTTACCACCGGCAAGAAAAATGGATGGGAATAGTTGGTTGGTTCGCCCTCAGAAGGACTTGAAACAACATTCAAAAGGCACTTCAACTCTCTCCATGACAGGATCCATCAGCACTGGCCTCTCATTGGCATGAATTTAAGATAGAGTGCTTTTCCTATGATGTTGAGGTAGAACTGATTTTATAAGTGCCGTAAACTTAAGTAAAAAATACCAATGTAACTTTCCACTAAATTTTTTATTCAGTAAAACTAGTTTCGACACATCGGCGTCATCCTCAGGACCTGGACGATCTTGAATTTAGATGTACCAAATAAAAAAATTAGTGGAAAGATACATTGCTATTTTTCACTTCAGTTGTAATGGATTTTCACAAAGCATCGCCAGAAAATATCAAAGCGCCATAATTTTGAAGGTGTAAGTACCTTGTCAACAGATATATGGCATATTCAGCTTTTAAACTCAATGAAAATGATAAAATTTTACTTTCAACATGATAGCAACTGTACTTTTTACTTTAAAGTGCATCATAGAACACAGATATAGCTTTCTGTTGATCAAACAAGTTATTCGGCAAGAAATGAAATCTTTCACTGATTTCCTTCGATGGCTTCTCACTAACACCACCGACTTTTATTGACATTATTTTTCCAGGGATGTTGCTTACAGAGCCACCCTCACCCATGCAAGACCTACCAAGTGCACAGAGCCTATTCCCAACCCCCTCCATGCACCACGCTTGCCTCACAACACAATGCAGGTCGTGCGAGCTCACCTCTTGTGCAGCTCTGGGGCTTGTGGGTATCGCCCATCCAATAGCGACTGCACATCGTTGAACAGCCCCTGGATGGCCTCCTCCACAGCCCTCATGTCCCGCTCCAGGGCATCCACATTTGCTTTGGCGTCCAGTGGATGCAAGCGATCCAGGCGCCTAGCCTCTTCTTCCACGCGCCTCTCCAGGTCATCCAACCGACTCTCTGACTGCTTCACTTCCCGGTGGACCTTCTCCGCCAACCTCTGCAAGCGCTCCAATCTGCCAAAAGACACCACACACTGCTATACATCTCCCCACACCTCGGTATACACTGGTGCTGCTTCATTTGCAGCAATGGCACCATCTACCTCATGTGATAGTTTGAAATAAAAATGCAACAGCAAGCCAATTACTGGTACTGACTGGATTAGTCAAGTAGGCAATGCCTGGATAACCTGGAAGCCCAGGGTTCCAGCTCCATCTTTGTCAGGAGTGACCTCCAATTGGGACAAACCCTATGCAATAAGACAGGGATGTCAGAATTCGGAGGATCCCAGGGGCAGTCAGGCTAATGCATTCTGAGATTTGGAAAAAAATAAACCAAAAAAATTCTCGGATGCCTCTATCTCCAATGGACAAAAGAGTTTCTGAATAGAATGACTGACTGCATTTCTCTAACAGGTCAGCCCTTCAAAGGCACCAGAAATTCTACTAAAACTGTCTTATTCTCCCATATTCCAAAGGCACTAGATACTGGAGACAATGACTGATATATTGCCCAGCCCATCCCTAGCTGGGCCTCCATTCCTCAGGGAAAACAAGTGAGTCTTACCTCTTTATCTCCTCTTGGATTGCCTGGTCTTTCTCCTGGTGGGCCATCATCAGTCGTGTCCAATTCTTGTCGATGGCATTGACATGCAGCTCAGGGGGGAGGTCAACCTCTCCGATTTGAGCAAAGTAGTTCTGTAAAATAGCCATGCATACTGTTATACTGGTACTGGTGTTGCACAATCAATCCATTGGGGAGAAGGGAAGGCCATTTAATTGGCTGCAATTTTGTTAATTTTGGCAAGTCATAATGGGATAAAGCTCCTTATTCCATTCAATGATGGAAAAATAGGATTCCTATCCAATGGGGTTCTTAGATAATACCTTATCCATACACACAGAGATGGACTGGATTCACCGGATTAAGATAATGTATTTTATTTTGTGATTATTGAGATATTCTTAATTTTTCAACAAATTAGCTCATTGAGGACATTATTCCCAGATTCCAAGGCAGGCTTCCCAAAATCCTCATCCCGCATTGAGAGGAATGCACAGCCTTCCTCAGGGTAACAGAGTATCTGTTAGTACTTATTTCAGAATACAATACTCATTGGAAGAGCAAATCTTATTTAATTTTATACTGTTCTATGAAATGCAGCATGTGTTAAATTTTGAGAGTGAAAGTAGGTGAAAGAGAGTGTGATTTGACACAGACTCTCAAAAACATTACTGATCTTGCTCACACGAAGAGCTAAACCATGACAAGAGCCCACATTGGACACTGATGAGAACGGGCTAGCTAAGTGCTTCCATCTGCGTGATTTGCTCTTGAGCATATGTATACGCACCTCCAGTTCTTGGAACATCTGCGCAAGGCGTTTGCGGTCATGCAGCCGGGGGGGCACCTCTTCATTCCGGAAGCGAGCCGACTCAGCCGCCGCCTTCTTCATCTCAATCAACGTCAAGGGGAATGTTCGATCCAGCATCACCGACAATTTCTCTCGCATCCATATGTGCAAGCTGTTGGCCACCTCACGGTATTCTTCAAGCCGCCTCTGCGAATCCTGGAACCCAAGGCGAGGGAGCATTCAGAGGATGCAAACATCAAGGGATGGATGCTTCCTGGCCATACCATACTCGTGCACATATTATCGATTCCAACAAATCAATCTTCATGCTAAGTTCCACAAATGATAAGGAGGCTTACCGGGTCATAGAGAGGGTGGATGGCAGGGGGCTCTGGGAAGACATCATACAGTGAAGAGATGTAAGTTATCAGAGATTTCTCATCAGGCTCCGGAGTGTCGACATCTGGAAGGCACAGAAAAATTTAGGAATTAAATCAAGGAAAATGTCCCTACCCCAACATTCTGATCATTGTGGCAGAAATAATATTTGCCAACACCAGCCATTAATACTATATGAGGAGAGGTAATGAAGGAAAACCAATGGACTCCCTAATATTGTGGCATCTGCTGTAACTCTTTTAGTGCCACAGATTTTTTGGTCGTTATTCCCAGAAGGTCCTTTGCAACCATTGGCCAGAATGCATTTTGAAATAGAGGCACATAATTGGAGGCGAGATTGGTAGCAGCAGATATTTGGGCCCAGGAGCTTCATTGAATTCAAAGTTTGAAGCATGGGGTGGATCATCATTCTCCCACACTTCAATCAACTCCGGAGAACAAACACTGTTGTCACTTCTACGTTCTTCGAAACTGCTGCTACCATCAATGTACTTAACGCATTTTTGGTTTCTCCTTATGAAGGATCCCCAGTCGGATTCAACTTCCCCTTTACTAGGGTCTCAACAAAAATGCCTCTTTTGTCTTTTGCCCGCCACAGAGTCGCCATCATTATTCGATGAATTTTTATATAAACCATAAAAACCATACACACAGTAATCGGCCCCAAGGTCAGTTAGATAGGTGATGGTAGAGTTCACCCAATACTAAGCCCTATACGGTGTGTGAAATTCACAAATTATCAGGGTAATAAGGAGGGCCCAGTACCTTTCCCTGTGCCAGCTATGGTTTGCCAGAAAGATCTGGTACCCGAAAAAATCACAGCTTGGGTGGAGCTGAGCGTGCCCGGAGATGTCTGCCCGGGAATCAAAACCCGGGCCCTCCGGTCAGTAGTCCAATACTCTATCCCTTGACTACCACAACCCGAATTCATATATATTCAACTAATTGAAAATGGAAATGCAATTATTAACACCCGAAGTAAATACTCTCTCAAATTTGAGGCCATTTTAGAGGTGAAGGGTTTTTTCAACAATCAAGATTCCACTAGGTGTCACAAAGCCAAATGAACACAAATCCATTCGTAATTAAATAGTACTGGCTATGCCTAAATAATTCTTCATTTTGCACAAGTGGAGAAAATGCATTGTGGCAAAAAACAAGATCAAAAAATGTATTTATTTATCCTTGTCAACAAATCTCATTAGTGCCATAGTTACTTATGCTTATGAGGTTTGCAATTGGAGTCATACTGCTGACTCAGCACTCAAACTAACCTAACAAACCAGCTGTAAGAGATAACATGGTAGTAATCACATATCATATTTTCTTTTGACTTTTCTTGCAAGAAATCAACTACTTGACCACAGCTGACCAGTCAACAACAAATTATCACTTTAGAAGCAGCATTGAAGAGAAGATGTCTGGAAACCTAATATTGAATTGCAAGTCATAGGACAAACGGCATTATGCAGCAGAATCAATAAAATAAAGTGTGCCAAAGCATTTGAAAAACAAAGAACGCGCTATTTATAATAACTCTGAGATAAATATAAAGTAATAAATACACCGGAAGAAAGTCAACTGGTTCTTGGCTACCATATCAAGTAGCTTCCAGAGAGTCACTCCAGAAACACTTTCATAGGAGTCCAAAGCTGCGCTCCAAAATCCAATTTGGCATATAAAGTCGTTCATTATTCTGATTTTTGGTCTCAATTATAATGTGACGCAGTAAACAAGAGGGGCATTATATCTTAAGTACACTCCTTAAAGAAGGAGAAAATGATTGTTTGACAATCCTCATCAAAGACAATGTGTGTCATCATTGGCACTTTATTCACATGGAGCAAATGACGAGATATTGCAATATGGCACTCTGAGATTAATTACTGTTAACCCTAAGTTTAAGGCTTCATCACCATGTCCCATATCACAGTTACGCACAAAAAGGAAACTGACTCACATTGGATAATGAAAGAGAGTGTTACTGACTTGCACAAAATTACATGGGAACTACAAGAAACTGTAATGACAAGGGAGGGAGAGAGAGAAACAGCCCCAGGTTCAACAGAAGTAAGCTACATACCCTCTGGGTCCAGGAGCCTTGTGACACCATATTCCCGCTCAACAACATGGAATGCAGTCTCCAGCCTCTCCCGCACGTGGCGCGTCCTTATTGTCCTCCAGTCCACCAGGTCGGGCCTGTCAACAAAAAAAGATCATCATCACCCTATTACATACATTTTTGGTGACAAGGCAAACAGGTGCGCTAAAGGACATGTTTTCTACACCTTCAATGACTTAAACATGCCAGCAGCACTTCCAGAACTGATAAATTATCTAATATTCATACAGTTCAGGTAATTTTAATAAGCCACATAACTAAAGTAGCTCATTAAAAATGCCTTTCACAATGGCTTCCTTGTGAAAGACACGATTGAATAAAAAAGACCACAGAATATTTTAAATTTAGATTGAAAGACTTTTGACAACAACATTTGAAAATTTTGAGGATAAAAATATTGTTCTTACAAAAACACATCATCATAAATATTAGCATGAAAATTAAGAAACCCAGCGAGTGTGGCACTCTGAGATGAGGATCAACCGATGATTACGGTATCAGGAGAGACCGTGAACTTTGCTTGAGGCTTGGTACACAACAGGGTGGATGGCAAGAATAATTAAAGAAATAGGTATAATTGAATCCACTCGCAATTTTTATTTTTTTGAAGATTTTTTTAATGCTAAGATTTCCCATCACAGAAAGCCAAATTGCAGCTTTGTTGATTCCACCTAATGTTTCAATCTTACCACCCAGGCTTCAATACATAAGAATCAAATTCAGGTACTTTTTTTGAGCTTTAACTACCATGTATATATATACATTTTGGTCATGGGGCAAAGGTATGGGGGCTAAATAAGGCATTTTGGGATTGAACTGGTGTCCAACATATTACATTCTCTTCTTGAGTCCTCACATTTCGTCCCTTTGAAGAATTGCAAAGGAAACACTTGGTTTTTCCACATAAAATATTTATTCACCAGTCCAGTGAATTCACCAGTCAGGTGAATAAATATTTTATGTGGAAAAACCAAGTGTTTCCTTTGCAATATGTATCGTTTCCACAAAGTGACGCCTGAAGCTATCTCCTTTATCCTTTGAAGAATGTTACGACTCAAAGAGGAAAACGTAATATATTTTCCAATTTTAGGTGATATGTAAAACCTTTTGCCTCAAAAACCCACCCACCCATTCTATTCCTGTCCAGTCGCTAAATGCCTTCTTTCGCACCAAGCCTTTGCCTCATGACCAAAGGTATACACATCATATACAGAAAGTAAAAGCTCAAAAAAAGTACCTGAAGTTGATACTATGCAGTGAAACCCGTGTTGTAAGTTGAAAACAGTAAGTGGAATGAACAAAGCTGCAATTTTCCATTCCGTAATAGATCCACAAATTCAAGCCTGAAATTACCCATCTTTAAGATTTCCTAAATAACAGTATTTTTTAATAACTACCAGAATATATTTCCACAATTTACTTCAAATGGAAATTGTGATAATTGACCAATCTGGATTCAGGAGTGTGATGGTGGCCATGACCCCAGAGAACCATTCAGTGGGCATTTCCATTAGGGCAGCCAAAGGTTGCCATCACATCAACGTGTATGCACTAATGACCACCCACCTGTTCCTGTGGATGAGGGCATTGAAGGCGAGTCCATCCCTCCAGGATGATGTGAAGTCCCTCACCGCTACCCCTGGGTACTTGGCTGTGGAGCGCTTGGCCCAACGCATCAGGGCCTCTCTTGCTGACACATTCGGCTCCTGGCCCACCACAATGTCCGAGATCTGAGGCAGAGAAGGGAGAAACAACGTCATCAGACATTGACACCAAAGGTAATCGACAATAGACATGCATGTACACGTATGAAGGATGTACATATAATTCATACTAGACATTCAAATGCACACTAACACTACGGGATCAGAAGCAAGTTGAACTAAAGTACTGGTAGGAGAGCGAGAAAGCATGAGAAATGCTTAGAAACTCGCATATAGTATTTGGTATGGTGGGTGACGTTTTCTCTTTTTGCACTTGACTGGCAGCCACCAGCTGCCGACCGACTCAACAGTATACTCCCGTGGCCAATGGCGAGAGAGGGTGAGTACATAGACATTGACAGACAGTTAACATGGAAATTCTAAGCAAATTGTAGAGTCATTGCAACCCCTCCTTTGGGTGGAGCCACTCCCAGGGCAGAGCAACCCTCTCGAAGAACAACACACAGATAGATGCATGCTTCTGGAGTCAATTCCTCCCCAATCCCACATCTTCCCAACCTCAACACTACTCATGCCATAACCCTTCCTCTTCCCAATTCAATCTCGTACTTGCTTCAACATGACTAGCACATTTGAAATGAGGATCTGGTAATGTCCAACAGGCGACACTAAAATGGCCAAGCTAATTGAATGAAACACTCGGGAAAGAACTGAAATTTGTGAATATAATGGTTTGACGCGTCACTTTGAGGAAGCGATTCATATCGGAAAATAAAATACGTTGTTCTTCCACGTATATTTTATTATGCACGACCTACGGTTTCGACTTTCTAGTCGTCGTCATCAGGATGATGACGACTTTTTATATGCGCATAATGACATAATATACGTGGAAGAACATAGTATTTTCTTTTCCGAATTGAACTTTGGTTACCCACAGTAAGTACTCCATGGATAAATCTTAATAAAACTTGAATTATGTTTTCATGCCATTGTTCGCTAGTGTTAAGTTGCCCGAAACATTGGTCAGCAGGAAATGCGGCACCCACTCACCGTCGTTCGGTGTTAAAGACGAAATCTAGGTCATACTGCCGGCGCAACTAATTTGTTTAAAAGTTTGACACTACGGCTATGAAATTCACAGGACGTGATAATGAGGCAGCACATGCTGGTGTTGAAGTTAAACCCAAGCCATTGATTGTCGGAGGACGCATTAGGAGCGCCTATTCTAGGGACCGCAGATCGTTCATTGCCCGAAGGGTCACGGGCGGTGGGCGACGACACCACCTGAGGACGGGCAACGAAAAAGCGACATCCACCCTGCAGAGACCACGACGCCCATCGCAAAGAGCAAAGTACTTCACGAAATGTCCTTAAAGGAGAGCCAAAGCATTCTAAGGGCTTTGGTTCCTCCGGATCAGTTTTTGATCACGGAATTCGTTTCATACAGGGTTGTTGTTTCGGGTGACGAGACGTGGATCTTTGAGTACGACCCGGAGTCGAAGAGACAAAGTGCGGAGTGGCACACCCCATCATCACCCCGTCAAAAGAAAGCTCGCATGAGCAAATCTCGGATCAAGGCGATGATCAGTAATTCGGTAAGCTCAAGAATATTTGTGGGTGAAAGTACTTTGGTCTTCTTAAACCCTGATGCGTCAATTACTCCCAACCCACCCGTAATACAGGGTTCGTCCGGAAAATAAGGGTACTGATTTGATTGTCTTTTTTGACAAAAGGGGAATCAAAAACATCTGGCGGCTGCATCACGACAATGCGCCGTCTCACACCGCGCTTGTCGTGTCGGACTTCTTGGCCAAGCACGGCGTGGCAACGCTGCCGCAACCGCCCTACAGCCCGGACTTGGCACCACCGGACTTCTTTCTGTTCCCGAAGATAAAGAGGAGTTTGAAAGGAACGCGATACGGGACTTTGGACGCCGTCAAAGAGGCCGTGACGACGTGCCTTCGAGAGGTTCCCGATTATGCCTTCGCGGGAGCGTTCCAGGAATGGGAACGCCACTGGAACAAGTGTATCGACTCACAAGGGTCCAATTAAGAGGAATATTAGCTTAAGATATGTAAAAGTGTAATACATTTTTTTTCCTGAGCTCAGTACACTTATTTTCCGGACGAACCCTGTAAAAGTCATCCGCGGAAAAGTGGGAAACCGTTCGAAGTAATTCCTATTAGATGACGTCGGACCCCGCGGGTGACGGTGTCGCTGTGGCTCGTCCAACTCCGGAGAAGTTCGCGCTTTTCGTTCCTCACGTGAGGAGCGGAACGAGAGGCTGTCTCGCCGCCGTTTCTCGCCCTTCGCGCTGCGAAACTCGACGCCTCGATTCGGTTCCGATGGCGGTACACCAGGGAGGGAGCAGGTCGCGTTGCGGAGAGGGACGGCGCAACAAGGACCTCAACCGACAGATTGTCCCGAGGCAAGCACGAGCGCAAATGCTTAATTCTCCTTTGCTGGCAAACCTCGCACCCCGAGACACTTGATCGATGAGCGATCCCGTGTTTACGTGGAGTGACGAGACCAATATTACCCGCGACACCTATTGAACGATAAGTTCCGCAGACGAAGAGACCCGCTCACCTGAACGCAGGGACCTTCGGAAGGAGGTGGGGGGTAGAAGAATTCGTCCGGGTAGAACCACCACGACCACCGCGGTGGAGAGGCCATAGACTGGCGCGGAGGGGGGCCGCGTCAACCGAACGCCCTCCGTCCACGCTCCGGTGGGGGGGAAACGAAGAACAAGAGGTGGGAAGATTGGGGAAGATCATAGGATTCCGAAGATAAGATAGCGGCGCGCGACGAGGCGGAGATAAGAAACCAGCCACCGTCCAAGAGCGACCAACAACAAACACGCACGCACCGCGCCGGGAGATCTGGCGCAGTTGCAATGCTAGTTCGGGATCCACCGCGTCGTGCGGAGCAGGATGCTAAAGTGATCTTCTATTGGAAACGAGACTAACGGCTCGGTGTCTCTCGCTTTTATTGAGGGATGCAAATTATGTAGACATGGCACCATTGTCACCCGGAGAACTACAATCCCACGAGAGGGGTTTTCGAAAGGTGGCTTTATCATTGTCGCGCATGAAGAGTACTAACAAGTGTAGATGGACTTGCGCTCATCTATCGATCAGCGCGCCCCCCTGGGCGTGCATCGCCACCTCCGGGCATCCCCCATTTAAGAGCGAGCGCCTTCATGAACCGGAAGTCGGCCGCCCACCCGTAACACACACAGCCCCTCCTCACCACACTTGCGAAAGCGCTCCGGTGCTTCGGTCACCCCGAGTGGTACGGCAAACATTCTGTCCTTCCTCAACACGCAGGGCCTCGCTTCGCTCAAAATGCTGCAACGCCGTGACTTCAACGCTCCGCCGCCGTCCCGTTGTCGTCGGCGGGATATTAGCGGAGGAAGCGACAACAAGTAGCCAAGTAGGGGATCGAGATGGTGCGGGGGCTAACGTACTGGCTTCCCACCCTGAGGGCGCGGGTTCAAATCCCGGCGGTGTTGAATATTTTCCAGAGGTATCTCGATCCCTACTTGAAGTGCTTTGTGGAGGGCACTTTGAGTGAGTACGCCGTCCGTCGGATGGGACGTTAAGCTGCGGACCCCTTGGCGCCTTTCGTAAAGAGCAGGCTAATGCCGACGCCGGGTTTCTCTCCTCCCTTCACCCTTTCCTGTCCATCCCCTATGGCGCAAATGACCTTAGCTGTCGGTCGCCTCCCCTAAAAACTACTACTACCCCATTTCCTTCGGGGCGCAATCCGGAAGTCGATGGGCCCCAACAAGTGTCTTGATGGGCGATACAGGGGCGACGGGGAGGCCGCGAGGGGACGTGACACACCCGGCATCGAAATGCACGCCCCCCCGTGTTGCAAACACCACGCCGCCGAGCACGGGAGGGCGATTGGATTGATCCCCAGGCCATTCCAAGCATCCAATGCGCAAAGCTTGGCAACGCCGTGGAAGGAATTCACCGCGCACGCAGCATTAGGAGCGCTGCAAAGTGAACCATTTAGCGCGGGGGCGGAAGAGAGTGGACCGAGAGAAAGTTCATTTTGTTTGCGTTACTCCAACGACGGCTTCCTCAAACACTCTCCGTATATTATCCCAGTGACAACAGGCTCTTTATCGCACGCGCCATATTTGCGTTTCGCGAATTGCATGGCATCATCCATCGATGACATCACTTGTCTCTGGGACAAACCAACGTTTCCATGGCGCCATTTCAATCCCCGTGAGCCCTCTCCCCCGCCCTCCAGCTGACCGCGCTCGGCCTCCCCCCACCGTGGGCCTAGGAGGCAACCTCCGCGTCCCGATTGCGGTTCCATCCTGCGCCTCTTCTCCCACGCCCGCGGGGGCGGCTGGCAAATACCGCCGACCACCTACTCGACTCGGGAGTGACCATCAGGCCCAGCGGGGAGGGGGGGGGGCTATGCATTGCCACCAGCAGGTCAAGCGCACCAAAATCTCCAACCGTCCGTAACTGTGCCTCACGACATTCTTGGAGAAATTCTCGAGGCTTTTCGTGGAAATCTGTCGTGTGGACTTAATGGTTCCCTTCAGAATATTTACAAGAATTTCCATGCGAAGTTTAGAGTTTTCACCCAATTCGTATTAATGATGGAATCGGTTTCCGGTTCTCCCCTCCCGGTTCAAACCGATCGAAGACTTCCTTTGGGTAGTTCAGGAGCGACGGCTGAGCCTGCGAGAGAAAACACCGTCTCGGGTGGTTCGTACGGCACAAGTTTCAACGTCCGTGGCTCTGCCAGGCGACTCCACGATTGTCTTGATTGAGTAGTTATCGGTGCCGAACACTGACCCCGTGGGTGGAAGGCTTCTGCTCGAATCTCGGCGCGGGCAAGGATGCCCCACTGCGAAAGTTGTTCTCGCGCGCCGACAAAAGCGGAACGCACCGGCCTCCTGAAAATGTAGTCGTGGGGGAGCGATCGCTCTCTCCCCTCCCCTCTCCAGGTGGGGTTGGGGGGTGGGGGGGGTTGGGTGTGTAAACAGCACCCGCCCATGAGACGGGGTGGCGCCGGTCACGACGAAGAAACACTCATTTTCGTCACAGCCGTTCTCCCCTTTATCTTCGCCAGAACGACGACCGACCGACCTCGCCTCTCCCGGCAGGGGCACCGGCCCTGCACGGAGTGCATTCGCCAAGAAAGCGTATTTCACAACGGCTTCGTATTAGATCTCCGTTCAAGACGCCGCAGAGCTGTCGCGAAGCCCACGTATCTAAGTTTATTTTCCGGCAAAACTATCTTTTTAAACGGGTAAAAATGTCGTCGGGATTGTATTTCAAACAAATATTCCAAGACGCCCCACGCGGTAGGGTAGATTTTTCGTGGTGCACTCCCACAATCCACCGCCGCTTGGCGTACTCAAAAAGGCAATCGCTCTAAATGACGATGGGTACACGCGTGGTACTCCAAAGCGGGCAATGGGAATCGGACCAGCACCAGACCACCCCACAATTCGGAGATAATTGATACCGTAGTGCATGTACCTTCAGTTATCATGATCGACTTCATTTGAGTCATTTTAAATACATACAATACAGACACACACACACAGAGATAGACAGTCACGAAGATTAAGAAAAACTTTAATTGTCGATGCATCACTGGTTAGTAATCGCCCCTGCCAAACACCCTCGCGATGGCTTGCGAGGTACCATGCACAAGTAGAACAACAGAGAGATGCTGTGATGTAAAGGGCTCAGCTCATACCCAAATCTAACCTCGAGAGTACCTCCCGTCACTTATTAAATTAAACAGCCCTTGAGAAGTGTGATGTAACATTCTAATTGGATCTTTAAAGCTTGAGAGTTTTACTTTTATTGATTTGAATACAGTTGCTATTTAAAAGGCCACGTTGGCGATTGCTTAACAAAGGCAGCACTCCCATCAAAATCCATAATATACGACCCAAATGTTTAAACAAAAAGCGCAAAGCGTTCCCCTTCATGGCGATGGATTACACTTCCACCTCCGGCCCCTCTCCAACGAAATACTTAAACCTCGACTGATTCTATAACAATCAACCACTTCAGGCAATCTTCATATATTCTAGTTTATCACCAAAAAAGTCAATAGCCAAATCAATCCAACGGATTTCTGCATTCTACACGAGAAGGAAAAATCCCCTTCTGCGGCGCCTGACCAAGCCTCTCGAGTTGGTACTTCCATCGCCCTAGTCCAAACCCTTCCCCATTCCTCCTCCCCCACCCCGCGACGCCCCCATTTCCATCTCATTCAACAGAAAACTTCCACGGCTCCTCCCCTCCTCTCCCCCCGCCAACTTCCATCGGTGCCTTAATGCCCAACAGAAGAGTATGCTCCCGAAATTTACTTGGGCGTTACCCTCACTCACGACCTCTCTTGAGTGAAACACATGCGGGGAATATGTGGACAAGCTAACAAAAAATTAGCATTGATTAGAGTAGTCCTGGGTAAATGTGATGAACAGGTAAAAGAGAAATGTTATCTGCCGCTGGTAAGACCTCATTTAGAATATGCTGCTTGTGTATTATGGGATCCTCACGAAGTTGGATAGATTGCCGAATTGGAATGCGAGCAGCGAAGAGGAGATAGATTTGTAAAACATTGCTATGATAACCTCAGTAACGCATCCAAAATATTAGAGCAGTTAAGCTAGGAATCACTCGCGTCGCGAAGGTTAAATGACAGATTGAAGCTCTCGCATCAATTGAAAGGATGTTTCTTCAGCAGTGATGTTGAAAATATATTATTACACCCTTTGTGCTATGATAGGAGAGATCACGTCAATAAAATTACAGAAATCGAGTGTAAAAGAGCGAGATTTAAGATGTCATTTTTTCCACGAAAGATAAGGGATCAGAATAACTGTCCGACCACGGTAAGGGTAAAAATATTCGGGTCAAAATTGTCGGGACTGTATTCACACACCTTGCCACACACCCTAGCGGCGGCTTGCAGTGTCCTAAAAAATACGAATGCAAAACAAATAAAAAAATGATAACGGCGACCGAATCGGATTTTGCTTAACTATGGCTGCCAGTCGGGCACGCCTTCCAAGCCCTCTGATGTCATTGGCCACGCACGCCCGCCCGGGTCCAAGACGGAGGGCACCGCTCTGTGACCCCAAAATCCCTCTCGCACGCCTCGACTCGGACTCCAGGGTACGCGCGACTCCCCCGCGTCCGAACCCGCCCCAAGGGTGCCTGCCTACTCCACGGCGCCCCAACTCCACGGCGGCTCCAAGCGAGCGTGGTCGAAGGGCGACACTCGGGCCAGAAGGACCGAAAAACACTTCGTGTTCAATGTTCCGAGTCGCGCCTCGATGTGTTCCGCGGCTCGTTTAATTATTAACAATTAGGTCACGGACGAATGGATAAATAAATAAACCTTAATAATATCCCCGCGGCAATACAGAGTCCCATAAAATTATCTCGTTGTCCGGCCTTTCAGTTCCTTGAGGTGAATCGGAGGAAACGAAAACTTAAAATATGATGTAGCGGAGAGTTCGTAGTCCTCCGGGCTCATCCTCAGTCGACTAACGCCACTGTCACTTTGCCAAACGCAGCGTGTATCAGCCGGGCACATACTAGCTTAATGTATTCATTCACTCTATGATTGAGAATGCATGGAAGACATTTGGGGGAAAATACAGCATGGAAACATTAAAGTTCACGCCCATTACAGTAAACTATGGCGGTAAACACCCACGCAGTTAATAATAGCGAAGTAGCTGTTGCCAATAACTTGTACGTTGATGCATATTTACAAAACATATACACAGTCATGCAACGGTGAAGTAAAACCTACCGCCACGATACCACGATCAAAAACGACATGCAAAACTAATTTCGAATCGCTCCAGCTCAAGCCGGGAGTAAAATATTCCAATGAAAGCGCACAAACCAAATGCATTTAGCTCGCTACTTCGGTGTGACTTTTATTAAAAAATAATGGGATTTAACTTTATGACAACCGTATGCACGTACATTGGCCCACCAGTGATTTACAGGTTAAACGCCTAACCATTGTCGAGTCAGTTTAAGTCGAAGATGGCGTAAGTACTTACAGAGTCTCATCAAAGTAACGTCCCGAACAAATATTTTGAAAGGATTTACCATAAATACGACTCAAAACCAATCGAAAATATCCCCGACATGAATTAACATACGAACGACGTAACCATACATCGTGAGGTATAAAGTGACCCACAACATTCAGGTCAATTAAAAACATTCCCAAGGGCATAATCGGGTTGGAGAGATTGTAAGTAAGTGTGAGGGCTCCGGGGATGGGGGAGGGAGGCCCAGTCGTAGACCCAAGGCATTCGGTTATTCGCCAGAGGTGCGACAATACGCGCAGCAGAGACATGAGGAAATAACAAGCAAAGGAGGTGGCCGAAGTAGTGAGGGCGTTTGAATGGGTGGGTAACTAATCTGCGATTTCTAATTCCAACAAATTCAGAAACGAGCAAATTAGAGACGCGGCCAAAGGGGGGGGGGGATCGAGAGGGGGGGGTCGAGAGAGGGGGGGGGATGGTCGAGAGGGGGGGATGGTCGAGAGAGGGTGGGGGATGGTCGAAGTGGCATTGGCACGCGGAAGAGCCCTCCTCTTTATTCGCCTAAAACAGAGCAATAAACACCAAGGAAGGAAAACGTGAAAAAACCGAGATCCTGGAGGAAGGGGGAAATGAAGATAGAGCTCCGGACAAGAGTGGTCGAGGGCAGAGGGTGCAGAATGGAGAATACCTTCGAAATAGTATCCTGCATCATTCTTTCGCCACCGGCACTTTGAAATATCTGAGTACATCCATTAAGATAAGAGGGAAACCATGAGTTATGTTGAAGGCGAAGGTAAACAGCGAGAAGAGCGGATGGCATCAATTGCGAGCGACGCAGACTGGGTAAAAGAATATTTCGACCGATGAAGATGGTCGAAATATCCAGGATGAGGAAAGGTGGAGCCGTGGCTAGGTGCGTGGATGAAAATAATACAGTAACGGAAAGAGTAAAAGATGAGACTCGTGATTTAGCGGGACGATTGAACTAAAGTCACCATATGAAGCGCCGCTGAAGCAAGAAAACTTTGGCGGAGTGAGGGTGATGTTATCAACCAAGCAAATCGATCAAATTTGTTTCGAACATCTCCGCGAAACACTCGAATCGAGGTCACTTCTTCGCCAAACTGCGCGATAACCGTCGACGCGGTGCGCGGCAAGATGTTGCTGGTGGCGAAATGCGAGAGAGAAATGGGGCCCGCCCCGCCCGGTCTGAGGGAGCGAGTCGCGATCGAGAGGGGAGGAACATCGAGTCGACATCGAATCGACATCCATGCCGATGGCTTCCCTCGCCCGACACATCGAGTGCGAATTTATTCCCTCAATATATGTCTAGCGGTAAATTTGCACGACTGGCGGGCGGTCCCAGCTCACTAAGACGCCCACGCCTTCGAGTCCCACAGGACCTATCACTCTTTAAGTTTTTTTCGGCGCGATGGCCCGCGTCGCTCCCGGCGGAAGGAAGTAGTGTGCCCCACGAGCAGCGGGCCTTCTTCGTCCGTTACGCAGTCCACTCTCGAATCAACATTCTCTCGCCGCCTGCCCGATGCAGGGTCCGACCAAAGCGGAGTTGTGGCGGTGGATATGGAATGAGCCGAGAATGGGCACCGCAAGAGGAGGCAGGGGGGAGGGGGGCACCAGCGAGTTTACCCCCCCCCCTGCCCTCCGCCTTCACGCACCGCGGCCAGCGTGTGAATGGAGTCGGGAGGGGCGGGGGATGGGGAGGGATCTCTCTCTCACGAGGGCACCGTCGGCGGCGCTGGCGTCAGGAGGCGGCGGAGACGAGAGCCGGGGGCGGCCCTCACCCCGCTGGCGGCGAGGGCCGCGGAGAGCCGAGAGGCGTCGGTGGTTAGCCGTTTTCATGCCCTCTGAAGAAACGCCCCGCCTCGGGGTTGGATGGTGACACCAGAAATGCTACAACACAAAGCCATACGCACAGGTAAGGCGTCGGGAATATCGAAAAGGACATCCGAAGACTCGAATGACAACGGTGTCGCTAGGGCGGCGTACTCTCTTTACACGGGCAGCTTGTCCGGAGGCTTCGGGTGTGACCCCGGCGACGGGCCAAGAGAGGGGGCAGGAGGGCTAAGCGAAAGAGCAGCTGGTTCCGAGAGGAGGAGGCAGAGCAGACCGACGGTGAAAGAAGGAACAGGGCGGGGTCTGCGAATTGATAAATCGTTGCTCGGGACGACTTCTCGCATAAATACGCACACGATAACGTCGGAGGACTACACACTAAACACCGCCCCGAGTTTGATTGCGGGGTGGGCGTGGGCCGGGGGGCTTTCGGGATGCACCCGAAGGCCCCAACCGCTCTCTCGCCGTCCTCGGGGTCACCACCTCTCTCATGGGTGGTGAACATCCTCTGGGAACATATGATTTCCGAATAATATTGCGACTGTGCCGATCGAAAAAATACGCCGAGAGATGACCAATAAGACGACTAGGTTTAACTGCCAACCACCGGAGATGCGTCCTTCCCCGAAGATCCGGATTTTTAAGGCTCTTGACCTTGCTATATACCCAACCGGAATTGTTTCCAACGGTTCCGTGAACGGCCCCGTGGGGGGGGGGGGGGGGGGCTCGCGGCACTCTCATCGCCAGAAGATGTCGCTGCTGCCCGGGGATCGATTGGCGGTCGCCCCGTACGAGAGCCTGGCCAACGGAGGGCAGCGTGGTGCGAAACGCTCCTTCGGAAGGAGGGATGTGACACACCGTATCCATATTAGGAAGCCACTGGGCACCATAAACCGTTAATTTCCACGCAAAGACTAAGCGGGGCTAGCACCACGTACTATTCGGGCAAACCACTTCCCCTTGGTATTCCTCCTCGCCCGCACTCGGGGACGGAATGGTGATACCTTTCGGGAGGAGGAGATGCCCTCGAGAGCGGGCGTCGCCCACTGGAGGCTCCAGCGATCGTCCCGCGAAGCGTCGAGGGCGTCGCAGGCGGTCGTGCCGACGGCGGCGTCGCGGTGCCTGCGCACCAGCGTCTCCTCGAAGCTCCTCTCCTCGCCGCGTGTCACCAGCGTGGTCGTGGTGGTCCTGCGCACCACTCTGGTGCTACCGGTGGCCCCCTCCGCCCTCCTCCTCTTGGTGGACGCACTCCAGCTGGAGTGGCCAGAGGAGTGAGTGGTGATCTTGCGCCGGGTGGACACGCGTCGCAGTTGGTCCTCTTCGTCGTCGGGGGAGGCCCCCTTGAGGTCCCCGGGGTCGCCATCCTCCCGGGTGGCCCTCAGAAAGAGGCGAGGGCCCCGTACGAACTGGTACATGTCCCCTTCCTAGCGCATCGCAGATACGGGAACTTGAATCGCTACGTCCTCGTCTATCCGAGACTTCTCGCCTCGACGTCACTCGCGAAGATGAAAGACTCTCCTCTCTCACCTGGCACGTCGCGGGTGGGGGGGGGGAGGAGGAGTGGGGACAGGGAGAGGGGGAGGAGGGGCAGCGTCCAGCCAATCGCGTCCCTCCCCTCTCAGTTACGACACTCGCCGAGAGGAAGCGCCACGGGAAGCCCACCGCACCTGTTGCCGGCGACGATGGCTCCTTCCCTCCCGCAAGAATCTCGCACGGCACACATGCGACTGATTCCATGTGCGCACGAAATTCTTCGCTAAAGAAACGCACGATCTCCGATTTTAAGGGACTGCTCGCGGTAAAATACCGACTTCTGCGGGGAAAACTTGCGCGAAACCATTTATGGTATGGAGAAAAAATATGGATGAGAGCATTTTAGCAAACAGCTGCTGTTTACGAGTCCCAATAGGGCATGGTGATTGGGCGATTGCCTCCAGGCCGGTGGGGGGGGGGGGGGGATGGCGAAAGACCCGGGAGCCCCGACACCACCACCCGACGAATGCAAGGCGCTTCAGCGGTTATCTTTAATTACTGTTGACCTCATCAACGCACCCCAACACACTGCCTTGAACTCAACTTCCCGAAAGCGGCCACAAGATCCCCCCTTCCTTCCCGCACATCCCTTTTCTTCCACTCAAAAACATCTCCTACCCAATATGCCCTCGGCAACATGCTAGCCCTGCGTACTCCTCTTCCATTCTCCCTTCCTTTAATGATTCGCCTTTGTAAGCATTCCCTTCTTACGTGGTCTTCTTCCGTTTTTCATACATTTCAACAGGCATTCCTTTCAAATCATTTTCATTTCTCACCTTTCCACTACACTCAACTTTCTCTACTATTCTACTTAACGGCAAACAAAAACTTGAAATTTTTCATCTTCATTCCTTCGGGCCCAAATATCTGCTACATCCAAAAACACTATCTATCTAATTATCTAAGTATCCCGGTAAGCCACCACCAGGGTTTTGGAAGGGGCTGAATTAGCATCAGACTAATTTTGACCCGAAACACTTTTCCACCTAACCGCGGTCGGACAACGCTATTCTGATCCCTTATCGATTGTGGAAAAAATGGCATTTTGAATCTTTATGCTCTACACGCAATCGAATTACGAATACCAACTTTACGAATGTTATAAACATTTCTACAGTAGCTCGATGGGGCTAATAAAAAAAAGGCCACTCCAAACAAAACATTTGGCGAAATGCTTCTCAATTCCAGTGAGTGGTTGCAGCAGTAAGCATGAAATCTCTCGAAATGGCCTTATCCTAGGTAAGCACCGCTCCCTATTCCCCTTCTTACGCAGCTTCAGGGATCAGCGATTTTGATTGAAATAAGTGTGAATAAAATTTGCTTCCGGTACCAGTTCCATTTCACTAATCTCTCCCTCCGTCCCATTCTTCCCTCAACGCCTTTGCACTGACCCACTGTTTCATACAAACCTTTCGTGCCCCGGGACCTCTTTTAGATTCATCCATTTAAATCAGATATACGTGTATCTTATTGAATCTAACTCATCTTTCGAGATGGCAGTTTAACCTGCACCTGGTCTAAGATGTCGTCCAATAAAATTGCATCAAGCGCGGGGGTCAAACGAAGGGAGATGGATTTGAGGGGGGGGCGGAAAGGACATAACACGGCGGACGCGTTCCTTAAGACCAGCGTGCCGCCGCCGATAATGAGGCCGCGTGGGCCGCACTCGCGGGGCGATTCATTCGGCCGCTGTCGTGGGTGGAAACGATTCTCATTGGTCGCGATGCCGGCGATTCTTAAGGCGAGAGTCCTTATCCCACCGGTGGTGACGTCAACCCTCGGATGGCCAATGGGGATCATCCCCATCGGCTGCACACGGCGGCACGGGAATCACACCGCGACGCCACGCCACCGACAACAATGAGATGTCTTTGGCAATGACGGCGTCGCGTTTAAAGGCCTTCGAAGAGCGTTTACTGTCACACTCTCGGCACTCCCTCGTTTAATAATTTGAAACCAGAAGGTAACGCTAGCCCGATTCGGAGCCACATGGCTGACTTTCTCCCCTCTGTGTGTCACATTCGGAAGATTCATTCGCAATGCAGAGAAATCCACACGATCTCTTTGTGTCTGCTGCTGGGACCTTTTCACACGATACGATGATGGCACGAGTTTCCACGCCAAATCGTTCGTCTCCACTTGAAATTTATACACTGACTTCTTTGGAGCTTAGACGCTTATTGGGTTCTTGCAGCTCGGTTCTTCAGTGCTTCGCCAGCCAACGAATACTGTGGCTTGAAGGGCGGCAATGGTAGAAAAAGAGGGTAGTATGTAAATTCAATTGCCATTATTGTAATTAACCGAAGGTTTCCATGACGAAGTTAGGATTCCATGACGAAGTTCGAATTAATTGCGTGCGAAATTTAATCGCCACTCTCTATACACTATCCAATTATGCCTAAGGTCATTCGACTAGACAATGCATTAATATTCAAGCCACTCTTCCCCTCAAGCTAGAGCGAGTAGACTAACAATGTAGAACGTATACCCATAATCACTGTGCACACAATGGGACGACGATTTAAATGCAATTAAACAATAAACATCAACCTTTAAAGAGGGAGAAAAGAATACACACATGTGGCTTCCATTAAAGTTCTCGTCACCCAATTTCGAGTGAATAAAATCTTGTGATTGTTTTGTGAATAACCATTTATTTGATCCCCAAATAAAGTTGGCATTAGGCTAGCCGTCTCAATGATGCTGTCATATCTCATCGCTAGATTTTAAAAAGGCTTTCTACAAAGTACATCATAGTACACTACTTACAAAACTAGAAGCATATGCCATAGATATAAAAATCTTGTGTTGGATTAAGAACTTTTTAAATGGCCGGGTACTAAGAGTAGTCCTATACGGCGTTAACCCTAATGAAGTAGAAGTCAATTCAGGTGCTCTACGGGCAAGTGCTATCGGACCCCTTTCATTCCTACTTTACGTTGAAGACATTTACTCGGTAGTTAAATAGTAAAATACGTTTATTTGCCGACGATGCAATGGTTTACGTAGATATCTGTAATCCTGAGGATAAAACAGATTTAGTAGATGAACTAGATGCTAAAAGAGGCTCGTTCGACACCTGGTAATAAAAATTGAACTTAAATAATTGGAAAAAGGGAAATTCCATCCAGAACGCCTACTCCATCAGGAATACCGAAATGGAATGTGTCGACTCGATACCTAGGCGTTACCCTCACTCAAGATCTCTTACGAGAGAAAACATATACATGGGGAATATATGGACACGCTAACAAAAAAATAGGATATACTAGGAGTGTGTTGGGGAAATGTGATGTAAAGGACAAAGAGAAGTGTTATCTTTCGCTGGTTAGGCCTCATTTGGAATATGCTGCAGGTACATGTATATCATCCAAACGAAGTTGGATTGATTGCCGAATTGGATCGCGTACAGCGTAGAGGAGCTAGATTTGTAAAACGGTGCTATGATAAATTTAGGAGCGTATCCAAAATATTAGAACGGCTAGGCAGGGAATCACTCACGGAGCGAAGGTTAAATAACAGATTAAATCTCTAGCATAAATTGGAAGGATGTCTCTTTAGCAGTGATGCTGAAAATGTATCATTACCCCATCGCACTACGATAGGAGAGATCATATTATTAAAATTAGAGGGATTAAGTGTAGAACACACAGATTGAAAATGGCATTCCAATGCATTGATTTCAGAGTTCGCCCGGGATGAGTGAAACGTAACCGGTGTCATTTTTCCCACAAAATATAAGGGATCAGAATGACGTTGTGCGACCGCGGTAGGAGGAAAATGCATTTTGGGTCAAATGTAGCCTGGAGTGTAACCACACCCTGTTACACACCCAACCGTTGACGTTCTGGTGCTGGCATTAACAATCGTGACGAAAGTGTAACGCGCAGCACAGTTCGGAGTAATTCGGCTGCACAAGAGGAGGGAGGGGGGAACAACCGCGCGTTGCCGCCCCCGTCGGCCGGATGAGCGAAGGGCAGAGACCACCCCACGGAAGGGAGCGCTAAGGGCGTTCTTCGCCATCCCCCGGGACGAAATGACGACGCGGGTGGGGAGGAAGTGGTAGTGTCCGAGGGAGGGAGAGGCGGAGGCCGCCGGAAGTGAAGTGGCGTGGGGGGTGGGAGCGAGGAGAACAGACGGCGGCCCCCGACCGAGGGGGGCGGCGGATGCACGCCGCCTAGTTCATCACAAAATTCACTCAACGAGGAATTCTACAACAAACATGACCGAAACTTAGCGATTAATTTTTGAGGCAGTTCACGTGCTATTTTGGGCTTATTTTCAGTGTTTATACCCATTTTCGGGACATATTTACGGTTCTGGATAGATTTCTATCTCAGACTTGATGCAATAGAGAGAATTAGTAAACTATTCTAGGCAGCTGAGTGAAAATTTGAATTTTGTCCATCTATTTTTCAATTCGGAACCACACCGTCCTCGAGGTGGAGACCGTCGGAGGAGGCGCGCGCGGGGCGTAACACCACTACGAACTCTCCAGGTGGGAAGGGTTAATGGCAGGGGGGGTCACGCACACCGTTCTCCCGAGTGCCTTCCGCTGGTGCGGGATCAGCACTCGACGGGAGTGGTGCACTGAGTCGGCGGCCATCGAGAGCGCCCTTCGTCAGGACACAATGGCTACGTCAATGACTCACCGTGCGGGCTCAGATGCACCCCCGATGGAAGAAACACCCCTATACCGGTCTATCCGCGTGGTTTGAGCGAACACTTAAAGCTGCGTCCAGACACGTTAAGCATTAGGGAGCATGCCTATACCATCCACTTCTTGGTCGATGCCTAAATGTTGGGCTTCTAAAGATAAGGCACCTTGAGCTTGGATACGCTGCTATCTTTTATTAAAGTTTTCCAATTATTTCTTTTAATTTAGTAGCTTGGGCGATTTTGTGTGCTAGTTTCGCATTCATTTTCTCTTATCGGATTATATTTAACTCTTCATAGACTATCCGTTTTTTTTTAAAGTTTTGCTTCAATTATTACGTCAGATATTTTTACATTTCAAAAAAATTAAAATTTTTATCTCATATTTATATGGTATTTTACCCCCGGGTAATTTTTCGGTCATTAATCCTTGAAGTAAGTGCTTTCATTTATATTTATGCGTATTGAATTGATACTAAGCTTAGTATCAATTGAATATTTATCATACGATCAGTCTTTGTTGGCACTTTTTCATTTGTGTTGGTTTTATTATTGTATTGGTATTGAAACGGTGACTCCTTCGGCAAAGATTTGGCGTACGACCTGACGATCCCACAGTTGGATTCATGCAGACGGCTACAATTTCACTAAGGGCATCACTAAATGCTCACACTCTCCAAACACAACATTTCGCTTGAAGATTGTTTTCCATAATGTTTATGTACCAAAATAAGTTTTAACAAGCACACAAACGAGGTATGGATACAAGCACGATGACAAAGACGATGTTCTTAGTCGTGAAATGAAGCACAAAACAACAACAGAAATGTTCTTACCTCTACATTCCAAATGTTTGCATCCGATAACATGATAAAATTAACTTGTACATTCATGCTGAAGACGCCAAATTTCTCTTGCCTTTAAGAAGCTTTGACTTTTCGACCTCTTATTTATAAAGCACTTCGTTTTTTTAACGAGTTAAAGTGTACTCTCTCAAAGAAATAACAATGTAATTGTGACCCACGTGCATATATAAAACACTCCCGCCAAGGCGATTATTCTTCGGCTAGTTGTCTCGCTTCTAGCACTTGAAATTATGGGGTTGCAATGTGGTGTGTATAGGATACACTTCTGGTGTCCTAAACCCAAATTTGGTGCCTAAATTTGCGCCCTTTCGCTGCCTAACGAGTTTGGACACCCTTCAAGATGGTGTCCACCTATGTTATCACATGATTCATTTTCATAGTCAATTAAAGCAACTAACTTTTGCTTATCTAGAAAAAAGGAAAACAATTAGCATTGTTTGGTGATTAAAAACTTCTATTTAAACGGCTAAGTGACGGAAAGAGATCCAAGGCCAAGTTGGATGAAGTTCATCACACATCTGCTCCCTTGTCGGCAACCATTTCCAATTGGTTTAAGAGTTTGAACGTGGAAGTACATCCACAAATGATTAACATTGTTTGGGACGTGCAGTGGAAGTATCTTCCTCCAACAATGATTGACACAAACCATGACGTGGTGTTGAGCAATCAATGAATCGCAGTTCACGAAATAGTTGAGGCAACAAAGCGTATCGCTAGGTGCAGAGTTTTCAATTTTGCATAAAGAATTTCATTTGAAAAAAATTCCGCAAGATTGATTGAGGCCGCGTTTGTTCTCAATGGAGAATAAACGCAGTCGTGTAAGTTGATTTGGAGGCTGGTTTGGTGGTTTTCTGTTGCAATCCTGTTGAGTTTATGTAAATGAATAAGGAGTATGAAACATGGACTCAAAAGACAAAGAAACAGCCAATTTATAAAGGTGATCCCGCTCAGGAGACGGTGAAATTGCCCAATAAGGTGATGGCCGCCATTTTTTTTGGGATGGGCCCAGAATCATCTACATAGATTACTGGCAAAAAGGATAAACGATCAACGGAGAGTATTATGCGTCATTATTTAAATGGTTGAGCAACGTAATTAAGAATAAAAGTCCTCGATATGCAAAAAAATGTCTTCCATCAAAACAATGGCAGGGTGCACACCTTCACAGTTTTGATGGCAAACATTATGGAATTAAATTTCGAATCATTACAAAATCTCTGCCGACACAGATGTTTCTCTCGAGGACCTTCAGAAATGCTACTTTAAAGACAACTTGAATATACTAAAGAGACGCTGGGGAAAAAGTGCAAGCTAAAAGGAAATTAAGTGGAAAAATAAAAAAAATCCACAAATTAATTTGTTCTCCAATTTTTTCCCACGGCTTATTGAACGACACACGTAAATGCATCCACTCAGGAAGTAGTATATAACTAGAGAAGTCATTACATTACGATAATAATGCACATACGAGCGGTATTTGACCAGGCCCGAAGCATTTATCCTTTGTAAAGATTTAAATTTTGGACATCGGTCGGCGGGAACGATTTGGTAAGCCATCGGAGACATTCGGTGAAGACGCTTTGAAAGAAGAAATTTAACAAGCTGGCCTTTTACAAACTGCTCGTTACTCAATGCATGACACAGTTTCAGGCGTAACGTTTTCAGGAAGATGTTACGCTGCGGCGAAACCTGAGTCGTAATAAAAATTATTCTACGTGGAAAAGCCAAGTGTCTTCTCTCATCATGCTTGTCACTCTTCCGCCTAAGTCGTTTTTGAATGAATTAACTGTAGACCTATTTTTCTGAACCTCTCTGACATTCAACCAAAATACTTTCAGATTCTCTTGCAAATGTTCAGCTAACCTTTTCATTTTGGATTCGGTTAACTTTCCGAAATTCTTTCTTGGCTTTCGACCAAGGTATTCATTTAGCCTTATTTATTTATTTAGCCTTAGTCCGATAACAGCACTTTTTGGCCTTTACATCGGACTATTAACAGTGAAAAAAATGGAGACTATTACAAAAACCCAAGCCCTAGGTGGAGGAAAACCCACCCAGGTGGGGATCGAACCCGCGACCCTTGCATTGGCAGACGAGGACGTTAACCCGCCGCCAACGAGAGCGGCAAAAACAATTCGCCCAACGTGGGGCTCGAACCCACGACCCCGAGATTAAGAGTCTCGTGCTCTACCGACTGAGCTAGCCGGGCAGTTGGGCTATATAATAATCATAGGTGATCTCATTACTTTTGTCACTAGAGGTATCATTTCTTACATTTTTCATCTTCGCATGACATAGCCTTTGACTTCGCAATGATTTTCCACTATGCGTGTCCTCAAACATTGCGCTTCGGGGGCGACACGTCCTCGGTGCGAGGCATAGGCCCCAAATGCTTCTCCCTGGGAGAGCATCGTCCGATCAAGAATCCATCTGCTGCGCGCTCGCTTTGAAAGCAGCGCGAGATCCCGGGCCCTTTTTGGGCAATTCTAATCGACGCCGGGGGCCGCCAACCGCAAGAGAAGAATGAGCGGGAGGGCGACCGCAACAAAGAGCGACGGCGAACGGCTGGCTGACTGCCTACGCCGCGGATGGCCTCCGTGCCACGCCAAGCACCATCCCACCACGAAAGGCAACGATGTCTCGAAAACGCCCACGCATCTTTCTAATGGCGTTTCGCAAGAGCAGCTGCCGCTCGAACGACACTTCTAAATATTATTACGCATAGTCGAGTGTTCCAAAGGGGTTAATTTCAATATATACCGATTCATCGACAATACAAGTACGTAGTTGGACAAATCGCACGCATCGTTCGTCGCCTTGCTCACCCTAAGGGGCCGGATCGGAACGAGGGCCGGCCATCCCTCACCTACGCCCTCGATTCCAAGGAAAGGCCGGAGCGCCGTTGCGACACGCCCCCCTCCACCTCTACCCGGGGGCAGGCGGCGGCAATGTGTCCAAAAAAGGCGAAAAAGGGGGCGCGCGCGCGAGATCCAACGAGGGGCATGGGGGGAGGCGCCCACCGGGGAAGGGAGGAGAGGCGGCGCGGAGTCTGCAACTTTGCTGTTGTCGCCGTCGCTAAGATATGCTCCGAGATGGGGGGGGGCGCATGCGCAGCAGATCGGATGCGAGCCTCAAGCGCACCACAATCGGGCGAGCGAGTACTCGCGCATTCAAATCACCGACGGGGAGGATGACGTCTTTCGCATTTACGGAGCTTATTTCCATGATTGGAAGAATTACCGTTGTTTCGATTACTTGGTTTAAAGTTTCCGCACGATAAAACTACCAATGATGAATTTGATACGAAATGAGTCTCATTTCACCACACCAAAACGTTGAATGCGTTTTAGATTTCCCCGCTGAACCACGGTGGAGAACTACACTTTGGTGACTTTCAAACTGGGGTATCCACTTCCGTCCTCATTTTTTGCCCTCTCCGTTGGTTGGAGTGAGAAAACCGATTTCGCCTCAAGAGCGCACCACAATGGGAGGGTGAACGTTCTTGGGACACAGGGACGATAACGCACACAGAAATCGGAAGCATTGCCGCACTGCGCGTATCGCAGTATGGGGAAAACTTAAGATGGAGATATTTTTTTATTTCTACACGGTACCGCCGAAAGGCACCACTATGGTGATTACATATACACCAGACATTCAACATCGAAAATTAAGTTTTAATTGTTTCAATCGTCTTAATTTGTTTCATATAGCTAGGTTCGCGGATGTTCAAGCTTCAATTTTGGCACTCTGATATGGAGACACTTCCAAGTTTCCGGCGAAGAGTGTCCGCTCCGAGAGCATTCTACCCGTCCACGTTGGCGAGGGAATCGTCCGCACCTCTGCACCCACTACTGGGGGAATTTGGGGGGCACAGGAGCGGGGGGCGACGGAGGCGCCTCTGCCGGCCCCGATGACGACCCCACGCTCCTTTCCGGCAACACATCCAACCGACGAAGAGAGACGCCGAAGATTTTGAAGGACTACTAACGTTCCAATTAGCGATTTGACCAAATTCAACAAATACCCAGTCAACTTCTAAATCAGAGTTTCAATCAGACTTTCCACAAACTCTCCTGGGAACCTCGTCATTCGATCCGTCCGCCGGTGTTCCATTACTATCCCTCCTAAGACGACACTCTCATTTCCAATCTTCTTTCTTATCTGCTGCTGCTGCTGGACAAAGGCATGCGTGCTCTGGTCTCAATTATTGCTTCCTCGACTTGCACACCGAAGGCACGCCACGGCGCACTCCTCCTCCTTTGACCCCCCCCCTTCATCCTCCACCTCCCGAGTCCAGATTTCCACACGGCCACCCGGCCTTACTCCGAGGTGTGGACCACTCTGGAAGGGAGTACCACACACTCCAGTGGCCTTCATAATATTAAGCATTTTATGACAATCGACATTATCGAACGACTAGAAAATGAATTCACTTACAGAAACCAATTCATCGACGTATTCGAATCTCGAGAATGATTAACCCCAGATGCTAGCATGAACCGATTGGCAAATAATCGAATCGAATACCATACGGACTGAAGTTGCATGGCGAATGGAGTCTTAGATTTTCATAATTAACATAGGTATTCAGATTCAGTGGCATTTAAGCTCAAATAACCAATTGCGAAGGAGCGTTGTATAATATTTACTAGACGCATTCGAAAGATTAGTTCGAAAGAATGACATTCACCCGGAAGACTCGAATCCGCCCAAGGATCGAACTCGGATGCGGGCTACGGTGAAAACTATCGCGCATGACACAAAGTCCGCAATTTCGACTTTACAAGAATATCGATATCCATAGAAGCTAACTTCTCGCAGTATCGACGATTTGGATATGATTAGCATCAAAACAAAATCGGAGAAGAAACGTCGATTCGTTCTCGCGTCGCATTACGGGACGGCATGGGAGAGGGGGGGATTGTGGAGGGAGGGCCCCGCAGTCCCATCGAAGTGCCACTCCCGCACCCTCGCTACTGCCATTGCCTAACACCCGCGGCCCGCCAGCAGCACCATTCCTCGCCACAGCCAACACTCCTCCGGGAATTGGCCAAGCAAAGGACGCGCACGCACGCCTACGACACGAGGGAAACGGAGAGTTTCACTTTCGCCCCAAACATCACCATAAACGACGTTTGTGCCAGTTGCCGCCGCCGCGGGTGCGTGGGATGCGCTGCTAGATGGGTGCGGCAGCGTTTTCGTGCGCCGCACATCTTGCGACACGTGCGGCGGCAACTGCGACATGACGATTCATGTGATCATCAATCGATGGGCTTAAAAAATGCATCAATAAATATATATCCATATTTGACGATCGCCAAATGGAAAGAGGGATCTTGCGATTTATCGTAAACAGATGAAATGTAAAAAATACGCATTTTGCGATTGTAACATATCTATTCGGGAGGTTTAAATCGACAACGCTTACACCGGAATCCACCATTAAACGAATCACCAAGTCAGGCAGACATCGATTGACTGACAAATCCATAGATTAACGAATATATGTCATAAATGCAATACATGGATAAGGATCTCCTTGAGTAGAAGTCTTTGCGGGGTTTCCACCGTTTGGACGGGACGTTTCACCTAATCACGTTTCGACGACGGTTTTGTCCATTGAAACGTCGGCAACGGACACTCCGACCACACCGTGGAAAACCCGCAAAGACTTCACCGCTATCATCACCGAATGGAAAAACATGGATAGATAACAATATTAGCGCTCCGACACAAATTCTGAAGCATTCATATTTTGCTGTCGAATTTTGCCCGTCGATGTCACAAGAAATGATATTTTTCAAGATGATTCGGCCAATAGTATACGTGGACTGAAAAGACACGTAGCCCCCATTCTTCTCTGCAAAGCCATTATCTCCCGAAATCACACAATTTGCCCCAACCTTGTTTCCATCGTGTGCCGAAATGGCGTCTGGGGAAGATGTCGAGAAATGCAGGCCCAAACAAAGACCAGAGAATCATGAACACCTCTCGCTTGGCCGTCGAGGCAAACGGATTATCAAAAAAATTCAACGCCGAAGGAACGCACCTCGTCCAGGGCGGGAAAATTACTCGTACTAAGGCGGCGAGGGGGCGCTACTCCACGGGGGACGCGAATGCGGGCAGAATTGAAAAAAAAAAAACATGTGCTCTCCCTCTTCAAAGGAGGCGCCCACAGTCCAAGGTCTCGGGAGCCCCAGTGTGTGGGTGGGTGACCCCAGAGTCCCCGTGGGAGACAGGGGCGGGTGGAGATGCCACGAGCAATCCTTTCCCCAGAAGGACAACGAGAAGCTTCCTAAGACATGAGGGCCATGTAGAGACATATTCAGAGAATTGAGAGGAGGGCATCTCGTACTCTCAGATTTCATCGTTTCGAAACTTGACGGCACTTCACGGGGCAGCACGAGTCGGAGCGGCCGTCGAAGGACAGCGGCGAAAAACTGAGCCGCAGTCCTTCGAGTCTCTTAGGGCAACGGGGATCAATTCTCCGCTACCATTACATCGCATTCATCGCGGGCACTGTCAGTTGCCATGACTTCCCACAGGCAACGTGCAACCACTTCGGTGCGGACATCTTACTGCTATGCAAGCTAACCACGTTATTCACATTTCTAGGGCATATAATATTTTACCGCGCCTCCACCCCCCCTCGGGGCGAGAGGACTCGCTCAACACTGCAGTCGGGACGCGAAAGTGTCAAGCGCCCCTCCATCTGCTTCTTCCCACAGGAATCTAACATCGTCATCTATTCCATAGTGCTCTAATTTGCCCGTAATGTACTTTCAATTTCTCCGTGCATTTCCAGATTTTCCTTACCGCTTCCGGCGGTTCCTGTTTCCCCAACGGCTCTTCCTCTTCGGAGATCGCCTTCGGGGGAAGAGGTTATGGCCGCACCCACGTCCTCGGCCCCGAACAATGCGGGATGCCGCAGGACACGACCACTCCCCTCGGCCCCCATGCGCCCACGCACCTGGCTGTTCTGCGCCCCATCCGACGGACTTAATGCTCCAATGAATTATCTTTGGGGTCATATTTTACGTGTATTCATCATAATTGACCTTCAATGGCTCGGAGGTAGGGATATGACATCAACATCAAACAAACCCATCACATAAATTCGACCCCTTAATCATCGGAACATCTTACGAGGGAAAAATGACCGACTTTCATCCCCTCATACGTAATTGACAACAGCCAGGAAAATACGACCCCTGTCCCTGGTGTATCCAATGGTCAAGAGCACGCACGCACGCCCTCCAAGCACTCGGGGTCGCGTCGAGGGCGTCTGTGGCCGCAACGCTCCACAGGAACCCTCCTACGCCATCTCACGCCGCCGACACGAACTGTGGGAAGCCACTCTCTCGTACTCCCCTCTGCCGGAAGCCTTGCGAAGCTGACGTTCCCCGAGATGGTCCGCGGAGGCCTCCGCTCCCTCTCCCCGTTCCCCGAGGCGCACGGCCCCTTCTGTCCCCCCCTCGCCGAGAGAACGAACCCGCGGGGGTGGCCGCTGACAACCCAGCACGGCACCATCGCAACTCGAGAGCATTGTTTGTTTGCTCTTTCTCGTGGCCATGGCGCGTGCGTGGTCCACGAGTAGGTGCGTAGGAGGGAGACGCCGAGGCAAAGAAGGAGCGGTCTTCACAACAGCTCTCGCCCGTGGTGCTTCACATTCAAGTAGGGTCGTTGCGCGGCCCTACCGTCGATTGTTTCGAAACCCGTGACATCTCCTGGATTATTTGAGCTTCTTGGAGGCTACTCGAAGATTTTCGTCGACGGTCAACAACCTGAAATCGTCGCTTTCGAAGCGACCTCGAGAGCTATGTCGACTTTTCTTTTTCCCAGATCTGTTATGCCGTTTTGTCAACCGAAAAGGGGCAATGATTAAGTCGCCAATCTTTACTTGTGGCTACTAATAAGTTAAGAGCATTTTTTTAACTACTACAATTAGGTATGAGAATGTTCTCATCAATGCTGCTACCAATTGACCAATGATTCATTCGATTGTCATTTTTCATTAAGGAAATTTTTTGTCATTGCAATTATTTCTTCCGGTACTCATTTCTTTCGGAAATTATTCTAATAAATAGTAATAAAGCTCTCATTATAAAAATGGTTAGTGCGATTAAAAATGGTATTATAATTTAAAATTAAAGGGTTTGAAATTCCCCGCCAATTCGCATAAAACTCTACGAATTAGTTTTCTGAAATCTGATTTCGTTAAAAGAATATGAATTGAAATTTTCAAAGCTTCTATTATTACTCGTACTCAACGCTAATTAGGTCACCATATTGGTGAAACATTTACTTGCTAAGAGAAAATGAAACATGAATTATCGCTTCTTGCACAGGGAAAGTTTTATTGAGGTGGAGTCTCGCCAAAATAAATTCATGTGTGACGAAGGCGTGTATCTATGACAAGTAGAGCCATCTAATGAATCATCAAAAGATTTAATTCTAAATTAATAGAGGCAAAAAATGATCATATTTAATTATTCATTTCCAGCATAGGCGTAGTGAAATATTTAATTCATTTAATTGTAAATTCCGACCCTTTTCTTTAACTAACACCCAACTGGTCTGTCTGCAATGCTCAGGCGCGATTGTTTCGGACCGCTATCAAGCCTTAACTCGTTTTTAAATAAAATTAATTGCGTTAAGAATTCGATTTGGGCTGACATTTTCAATTCAATGCGAGTTTTAGGGACGCATAGTTTCATTTTATTTCCTTTCCTATAAACTTCTGAGAAAACACATTTTTGTTACTTCATGCTATCAGGTTCAAAAGTAAAATTATCTAGAATAGATATACACGATTGTTTAAGTATTTGAAACACCAATTTTTTACCGATCACATGTGTATTTATATTTCACGGTAACAAAGGTATTTACAGAATTATTTCTTGTGTTTATTTAATTCACATCGTAAGCTTACATTGAAAGCAGTCGCTATTCATAGATGTTATATTTACAACCCCGAGCAAGCAGCGATAAAAATAATTCCGATTAATCTAGAACATTTTCGACGCTAACATTCGCCATTCCTCCTTCGAATGTTCATTTCGCCTGTGAATGACTACTTCATCCTTCGCACACATGGCGTGGTATTCGTTTGCTGAACGTTTCTCTGGTTACATCACGCTTCTGCACCCTCGCCGACTCATCTCCTCGAAACTTCTTCACGAATCGGATGGATATATGCAAATGGCAAAGCTGCCCGACCGCACGCGCCCCCGGGGCCTTCCACTTTTGCAGGGCCCGAAAGGGGGTGGTGGGGAAGGCGGGGCGACACGATGACTTCACCTCCCTCATTCCGAAACAAATCCCACATTCGTTTTTCCTACCCCGGCGGTCCACTTCCGTCAGAGCCGCGCGTGTTCGTGGAGCACGGGCGGTTCCAAGTCGGGGCGGGCAATGCTTGCTTATCTGAACGTGGCGCGCGCCGGTGACCCGTCGTCACGAGCTATTTCGGTCACGCGCGCCGAGGTGATGCACGCCGAAGGCACGCGGAACGCCCGCACGCTCCTCCGCACCAACAGTTGGAAGCCACCAATGCACGCGAGCAGCGGACTCGCGGGTACAACATAATACGACGCGGGGGAGAAGAGGACGAAAGGGGCGGCGAACTCGTCACGAGGGGAGGCCGCCGCGATGGGGGCCGCACGGCGTCGCCTTCTCCTCGAAGATCACGGAGGGGCGGCAGACGTGCCATTTGCCACACTGATTTCCACGCGAGATCTCCTTGACCCCGGGAAGGTTAGCCTTCGACTTCGTGCGAATTCGGTGTTCAACAGTGACGGAAAGATACGTCAAGCGTCTATATTTTCATTCAACCCCTAATTTAACAGAATAGTAGCTAGAGAACAAATTGTTTTCGAGGGTAATACAACTGTATCCTCCAGAGAATGGACGGCAGGGGCGTCGGGCCGAGAGGGATAGACAATGGATAAACGTCTTTACGAGGGAGGGAACTGGGACGCCGCCGGACACCAACGGCGCGGCCCCCAGGAGACCGCAGAGGTGGAACTAACAAAACCACGAAACGAGTTTAAAAACGCCCAACATTGATACTAATTCATCACCGAGTATTGTTGCAATGCCCTCGACGGCGATCAAGGGAATTAAAAGAATGTATTCGTAACCAAAGGTTAAAAAAATGCACCGATTAACCCTGCGCAAGATTCCTCCAGTACCCCCCCCCCCAACATTTTTGGGTAATTTAAGGCCAAGCACCGGAAGACTTACCGAAAGAGAATCTTCTGTGCGGACGAATGGGTCATGGACAACAACACTCAGCGGGAAACTTTCAAAGCCATTTAACCAATTTCAAAAGAGGGCACATCATTCGCATGCAGAGCGATAGGGGGCAGCACTGACAAAATGCACCCTAAGGGGTGGGCTAAAAGCCTTGCGTGGTGCCAGACCACCATTCAAAGAAAACAACAAATGCACCCGCGCATGCATTCGCGAAGTGCATTCGCCATTTCAGATGGAAGGAACATCCCTTGCGGTCGCGAGCGCAAGCTTGCGACTTCAGCGCGGCCTATGACGACACGCGCGCCTCCCCGCCTCCAAGAGCACGCCCCCGGGGGCGAGGGGCGGGTGGGCACGCCCGGGGAGAGTAGCCAAAAGCACCGCCACCAATTCTCCCCCCATCCCCCTTGCGATTACTAAGGCAGGGATAGCGTGCCACGGTGTGAGGAAGCAGAGCAACAAAATCCATACAATTCATGAACACTTGAGAAAAAATCATACTGGGTGGAAGAATCCGGTGCGACACGCTCGGCAGCACAGCACTTGAAGAGACTGTGGACGCGAAGGAGGTCGCCCCCGTCCCTGAATGAAGTATTTGCACTCCCCCTTCGCCCAAAATCGAGAGTAACGTCACCCACGCACTTGTATGGGATCATTTCCCTCCGCTGGCACGATGCCAAACTTCCTGGGAAGCCCAGGGCCAGAGGTGATGGCAGGATGGGGGTCAGATAATTGGGCAGTGTGGCCCAAACGCGTGACGTCACTCTCAGCCTGGGGCGCGTGCCACCGGTCCGTGCGCCACCGTCCCCGTCCGAGGTAGGGACGAGGCGCCGGAGCACCACGTTGGAAGGGGGGGCAAAACAATCGTCCAGGCAGGCCTCGCGCGCGCTCGCCGCCGGCAAAAGACGGGGGGGGAGGGGGAGCGTACATGGGGAGAGTGAGAGGGGGGGAAGGAGATGGGGGGGGGGGGGGAAGAGCAAAAATGCGCAAATGAGAAGGAAAGCGAAATTTGTTTGCTGAGCTTTGTGGTGGAATCGTGCTGCTTACCTTTCTCTCCTATGAGCTCGGTCGGAACGCCACAGGGGAATGAGAGCACAGAAAAGAGCCTTCAATTAGTCAAAAGTGCCGTGCGGGAACAATGTCTCTTCTAATTATAACACTACAACAAACAACAACTACGACTACAACACACAACAACACAACAACTATGCACAAAAATGGTGAGAATGTGCGTGTCCGTGTGCGTGGGTGCGTGAGTGAGTGTCGGGTGCGTCGCCGTTCGCATTCGAGGGTCATCGAGTCTTCCCTCCGACCCCCCCCCGTCATGCGGGGGTGGAAGTCTCCTCCACTTCTTCTTCGCGGCCACTCGCCAACGGAACCAACCCGAAAGCCATCGACGAGGACATGATGGCGTGTTCACGCGAGCCAATTACTCATTTTTCACACATTCTTGCGACGGAAATTTTTCAGAGAGCATTCTTGGTGCATATTTTAACGATAAACTAAACATGAGGGTCCGGGGTTTACTTAGTCGGAATCCTAGGCAAAGCAAACCAAGGTCCTGGAACAACAAGCACTCACTTCGGGAGGACGGAGGGCCGGGGGGGGGGGGGTGCTACGGAGTTACTTCAGCAAGATAGTGGATGACGATTCGCGACGAGCGACACATCTCGGACAACACTTTCACACGAAACCCTCCATCGTTCCAAAATATAAGGTGCGTCTACTCAGATCCTCCGGGTGCGTCTACTCAGATCCTCCGGGTGCGTCTACTCAGATCCTCCGGGTGTGTCTACTCAGATCTTCCGATTGGGAAATCTCCCCTCTTTCCTCTTAGGTCCATCACACTAAGAAACAAAATTTACTTCCAGTTCTAATGCGAACTTATTGGTGACACTCTGAATGAATTTGATATTCCTTCCCGAATAATGCATGGCTTCAATGCAACAATTTCAGAGTGTAAAAATCATTCGCCTTGACTGGGATTCGAACCCAGATCCCTCAATATCCGGTCGAGTGCTTTAGCCACTTAAGCTACCGAGGCAAATGATTTTTACACTCTGAAATTGTTGCATTGAAATGCACATTAGCGGATGACTCCGTTAAAAGTTACTGTTGCGGCATCTCCCGCAGTTTCTTTGGAATGCATGGCTTATTTGCAAAGCAACATCCATATTGTGCGCCAAGTTGCTTCGACGGTTCCATTCATTTGACAATCCCAGGGCCACCGGCACCCAAATCCGCCTCGTGAGGGCGACCACCCACCGCCAATGAATCGACAACCGTTCGCCCCCGCCCCTCGGCCCATCCCAGCCAAGGAAGTAAGGCTTCCGGGGACACGAGGTCCAAGCGCCGCCCTGGGTATTCGAGATTAGTGCGAAGGACAACCGACGGCGCCGGACGTCCCCAAACGGGGCGACGCCCCCCCCAGTAACACCCCTGGAGTCACTCCATCGTCAAACGGTGCCCCCCTGCCCCTCTCCTCGCGAATATCTCAAACGCCACGGCCGCACTCGAGGGAAACCCAGAGAGGGTGCGCCATTTGCAGTTCACCCACCGAGTAGAGACGCAATTAATATCAAAACTGAGGATAAACGGATCAGGAGTGTGGATGAAGGCAGTTAGCCCTCTTATAGGGAACCGGGAGGGCTGCCGAAGAAAATACGGGAGATGAAAATGCGAATGAATTCCAAAGCCATGGATCAAAGGAGAGATGATTATGCGAGCGCGGTTGAGAGACGGAAATGGAAGTTGGCCAACATGAAGTCGGGGAGAATAATGCATCGAGCACTTAAGAAATGCACTTAGTGGAGACATCACCGGGGCCAGGGAGACGCGGTGGAGAGAGTGGTGCGAAGATACGGAGAAAAATCAGCCAGGGAAACATCAAGGGAAAATAAATGCCGGGAGGTAGGTAAAGAAGAAACTAGTACACCAACCATACGATATAAAACGGTAAAATTACAAGTGACACCGATAAAATTAAAAATGAAGGGTTATGAATAGAAATGTTATTCTAAAAAACTACCCCGACTAAGCTCATTGGCAGGTGGAGAAAGAGCCTTCGAGGAGGAGAGAGCTTCGAAGCAGCAGTAATAAAGCATACCCGCGCAGAACAACCAGCGTTCGGGACCGACAGGGGCGTGCCCGTTCTCGCCGATACTTGTCAACCCGTGTATGTACATGCAGGGGACATGCTAAGGGGGGATAGAGGAAGGGAGTGGATGGCACTCTCCAAACACCCGGATTTGCAGGCGGAACTTTCAAGGGCGCGATGCTATTGTGGATTGCTTAGGGAGGGCTAATGCGAGAAGTGAGGGTTGGATATTGTGCAAAACGAAGCCAAAATGATGGGTATGACATTAAACATGAAATTGGGAAGGAATGTACATGAGTAGGTGGTTGCCGCCAGGAGAAGAATTGCTTTGGCAAAAAGAAGAATTCGCAAGAAGAGAATGGCCGAGAGTTATGCCAGAAGTTACGAAGAGAGGGGAGGATGAAGGCGGGAAATCCGAATAAGGCAGAAAAGGGAGGTGGGGTGACAAGGGCGCCAGAAGAGTGCCTCAGAGGAAGGAAGGAGTTTCTGGAAGACATGAAGGGGAAACCAAGAATTTCGCATAGACTCACACTCAAAGACAGGGCACGCGATAGGAAGTCCATGCGAAGAGCAATGGCCCGCCAAACCAGCCTTCCATTGCACGTGGCTTCCCATTGACAGTGACATCGGCAAAGTCAACGGATAGTAATCTCGCAGTACTCTTAGGGGAGCGGGGAATGGATAATTCGGGTTCCGATCGGAGTGGAGCGGAAACTGGGTGAGGTGGGACGGAGTATTGAGTCGTGGGGTCGAGCGCCCCGAGGTACGTATCAGGAGGGTGTACAAGGAATGGTTGCTGTGGTGCGCCCCTGGCTCGTGAGGGGGTGGGGGTAATTTGGTGAATGGGAGGTAAAGGAATGGTGGGAGGTGCTTTCGGCGATTGCCTTTCGAGGGGTTTTAGGGAGCGGTTGCCTTGGTTCAGGGGCTTTACTAAGAAGGATAGAAGAACACAGCAATCAGCCCGAGGATCGGTTTGGCAGGTGGTGATAGAGTTCGGCCAGTACTAAGCCCGACGGCGTCTGAAATTCAACCATCAGGGTAATAAGGGGGGCCAGTTCCTTTCCTTGTGCCGGCTTTGGTTTCCCAGGAAGATCTGGTAGCCGAAAAACCACATAGCTTGGGTGGAGCTCTAGGTACTCGGAGAGCCTTGCTCGTGAATCGAACCCGGGCCCTCCGGTCAGTAGTCCAAAGCTCTACCCCCGGACTACCGCGACACCCACTTAGAAGGTTGCTATTTCATGTAGCGTTCCACCTTCGGCAGGGTGCTCCCTTTCTGCCCGTACAGGCTTCAGTCGCTGACCTTCCAGAATGACCCTGGACTCCACCCCCTCACCGAGATCCCGTCACCTTTACCCCCCGCCTCTCTCTGCCCCCCTACGCACCCCCCCTCCACTACGCCCACCCACTCTTCCCACCACGCCCCCCCGCCGGGCAGTGGCCGACCTCTCTCCGGCTGGAAGGGGTAAGACGGCGACGGGCGTCCTCTGTCCACCCGTCGCAAGGTGCACTCGAGAAGGGAACGCCGACGCACACGAATCGGTGCAGAGGCGTCTCTCGGCGAGGGTCGTCGCCCCGGTTGCGATTGGATGGAAGGATACTGGCAGGTGGTGTGTGAGTGCGGAAATGGAGAGCAGTTAATTGTGATGCGGGGTTTCATGTATTGTCTTTTTAAGAGAGGCTAAGATATGTACGATTCTAAGTCTTCTTTCCATCCATAAATCCCTTCCTTAAAACGGCAGACTGGTGAAATCGTCACGACCACGAGCAGATTATGGGAAGAATATGACCACAATCGAGAAAGCAGAAGGGGCGTCCACACAACCAGTGTTCGATCGGAAATTTCACTCGCAGCAAAAAGATAACGCCTCGAGCGATCGAGTGGATGTTGAAGTGGGGGCGCCGGGGAGGGGCGGGGGTGGCGAGGAGGCAAGGAGGAGGAGGGGATGGGGTGGGCAGGAGGTGACACCAGAGGACCAAGCGACGGGGATGAAGTCAAGGGAGGGAATCAACGGGAAGAGAGGGAGACAGGGCCGCGTGCAAAGCAGCAGTGAAACAAACAGCGTGTGCGCAAGTGTATTTAGCGGGGGACGTAGGGGAGGATAAACAAAAGAATTTGGGACGTGGGAGGGGGGGGCCCGGAGGGGAGAACTACGGCCCAAGCATCAACCCATCGATGAATGAACTCCAACCAGAAGATACTGCCATACACCGGCAACACTTTCGATATGTGATTAATGAATCAATTTGTAACATAAGATGACATACTACAAATCTACCATTTGGACTGATTTAACATTTGGTTGGACGCCATGCCCCAAATCCGTCGAGGAGGACGCCACTGCCACGAAGAAGCCGTCCGGCGCTGCTCTTCGCGAGGGATGGCGTGAACGTTCTGAAATGCTCGCGGTGGATGGCCCAAAAGAATGGGGAACAGCCGAAGCGATTCATTCAATGAAAGAGGTGGAGATATACACATGGAGGTGGATAGAACTCGACTCAGGGGGCAGCTTGGAAGTTGAGAGACGGGGAGAATCGTTGGCCCCGCATACAAAATGCAGAACGACCACTCTTAAAGTCCTCTCGCAACAGTCTCCAACGGACGAGATGCTCCCTCAGAAGAAAGTCCTCCTGAAGTAACAATTAGATACAAGTCCCTTCGGTCGATGCCAACGAGACGACCGGAATGTCTCGCAGGTTCGAGGAAGCGTCGTCCCCAACGCCCGGCGTCACCCAAGGTCGGAAGCTCGCACGGCCACTCCACTCATTCCCCTTCAACTTGGATCATACTTCACATTAATGCTTCGGCTATCCACCTCGTAGAGAGCAATGCCATGTAAAATAGCAGGAATGTAAGAGGAAGACTCCACTCCTAGAATATACCGATGACTTCAATGGAATCGAGAAACTCCCAAGAGCTAATCCAATCGGTCGCCTCTCCGGCGCAGACACACAGTCCGGGGGCGTGGCCCGACGTCAGCCGGGAATGCGAAGACCGAAGGGTGAAAACCTACCCTCTTCGAAAATCACACATGCGGCCAAGGTTGTTGACTGAGTCCCGCGAAGGAGGGGGGGGGTCCCCGCGAGAGGGCGAATAGAGGTGAGTGGGAGCCCCCTCTCACGCGCCCCCAGGGGGGGTTGGCCACCCATTCCCTTTCGGGCATCCCCCTCGTCCACCTCGCCACCCCCCCTCCCCCCAGCCGGGCCTCGCCCCACGGTTTGGCCTGCTCCGCCACCACTCGCCACAATTTGCCATCTTATCGCACAGTTCAGAATCCGCATTACTGCTTCACGTTCCATTCGGGTTCCTTCGCAAACTCAATCCACGTCTGCATCTGCATACTTCGGGGTCCTACAATCCTCTGTCATCTTTAGCCTCTGTCGTTTCCTTGTTCTCTCTTCCCTCGCTTCGGTTGTTCCCATTTCATCGAGCATTCCACGCGTTCCGTTTACAACTTCCATCGCTTCTTCCCGTTCTTTAAATTTAAGTCCAATTGCTTCAAATTTTAATGTGTTCGATGCTTAATATTTTACGCAAACAAGGTCACTCCAGCCGCGAAACAAATGCATCAAACATTCCTCCTCCTCTCCCTCTCGCCCCTGCCGCCGGTCCCTCTCACCATCCGTCATACGAGCCTCGCTCTCTTCTCGATGCGAACGCCCGCCCGCCCCCCCAACTCTGCTCACTCAAACTACGTGGTCCAGCACGGCCCCAGGCGCGGGGGCCCCTCCACGATCTGGACCACCCGAGGAGTACCTTGGGCTTGAGAGAAACTCAAAAGGGCAGGAAATAAACCTCTTGTGCGCACGGCTGCCTGCTTTTTGGCGCACCGCCATTCCCATCGAACAACTCCGCGCCCCCTACCCCCCCCCCCCCGGCGAAGGTTGGTGTCAAGGCCATGGACATAACATCATCCTCCCCGACCAAGCGCGCCAAAGGTCGCGAGAACTGTGAACTACTTGTCCTCACCGAAAAGTTTGCGAATTACTGAATCGAGTTGTCAATCGACACAGACTGGGACTCTTGAATGTGTGATTATTAAGTGCTCTAGTCTAGTCTTGAGGCAAAAGAGGAACAGATGCCACAAATATTACACCGGGTGATGCGGATGATTAGGTTGGTTCGCGAATAAGCGGCGAGGAGAGCGGGGAGATGGGGGCACGCCAAGGGGGATGATGTTCACCGGTTCCCGACTGCCACTCATCCCGTACTTGCTCACGGTTTGTTGTTTGAAATCTACTTCCGATTCACAGACGCTGAGCAGATTGCGGCATCCATCGAAGGATGTACGGGGAAATGAAAGTGCTCGCGCGCGCCTCGGTCGGCGAAGACGCTTCCGACATTCGGTGGCGAGGGGAAACAGTCCAAGGTGGACCCGCGCGGATCTATAAGGCGAAAGGGGTCCACGACGAAGAGTACGAACTTGATTCCCAATGAGGAAAACCTTGTGGGCACAAAGGGACCTCCGATCGCCAAAACAACTGCCAGTCGCCGCGGCCGGAAGACTCGGCCCCAAGCGAAGAAACTTCGCGCCAAACAAGGTCAAAAAAATCATGCTGAATTTTTTCGGCGAAACTTGAACCTTAAAGTGAGAGAAGTTTGTTTTCGGAATCGGGTGCATTCATCCCGAGAAAAAAGGTAGAATCTCCGGCCGAATGAAGACTAGCAAATTTCCTACTTTTCCTTTAAACTAGAAACTGAAAGTCCAAATGTCTATTACGAATCAAAGGCACGGTACTGACGGAAGGAAGGAAGGAAAGGGGAGCAAGAGAAGAGAGAGAGACGTGTGGGCGCCGGTGGAACGCCGTCCGCCCGTAGTGTTCCCGGAGCACGTCGCCGTGTCCAGTCGACCGAGGGCCCTGGGTTGGGGCGAGGGGAGAAGGCCAGGTCCAACGGCCGCCGCACGAGTTCTCTTTCGCCTCTTCTCTGGGACGCGCATTAAGCCGAAGCACGAAACGCGTATTTGTGATTTATTACTCAGGCAACTCGGATGCTTCGGAAATGTGAACTGCGGTGTTTCAAGGGGAACCGGCATAAATTAGGGCGACACTCCACGGGGACGTACACTGTTGGGTCCGGCCCTGGATTTCCGATCCTGGCGAAGTGGTCAGGGGTTCCCAAGCGCCGTGCCTGAATTGATTCACCCATGGCGGACAAACGCCCCTGACATAGTCTCTTCCTACCAGGGATGGGCAAATTAATCGAAATTATGGATAGGCTTCTATCGATATATCGGAAAACTAAACCCATATGATAAGTACACCATGGACCTACTGTTTAAATATTGCCGATACGATGCTATTTACAATCAACGTATCAGTCACAAAATAAAATATGAAAAAACAGTTTTACCAGAACCTCACCTAGCCTTTATACTAGGAATAATGATGCATACCTATTCATAATCCGTTTTGTTGTTACGAGAGTACGTCACATTACAAAAACATTATGATGCAACGAATCGAGACACACACACACACACACACACGCACGCACGCACTCTCGTGCCAATGTTCCGGCTGTGACCACACTGCCCCTCCCTCGGCCCTGGCTTTCATTCGGCGTGGGGGTTCGCCCCCCCCCCCGCCCCATTCGCAGGCCTAACCTCTCTCCTAATCCCAGAAATTTCCCCGCATGTTCAACCCTTAACCACTTCTCTTGGTCCAAAAATGCGCCACGAAACGCGACGTGCCGCCTGAACGGTCATTCGGCGGATGAGCGCCAGGTTCCACCCCACTTATCTCAACATGAATATCTTATCTGCTCTATTTCATATTCCGCACGTCATTTATGGCCCGACAAGGCATCATCCGCCCAGAAAGCGAATACGAATTATTCTTTTATTTAAAGACCCGATAAACAAGTGAAACATCGAAATGAAATTATCGATGTTTTGGAAAATATCGGTGAATGGAAAATGAGAAGGACCGCGACAAGCTTCGACTAGGGAACGCCGGCGTTCGTAGCCTCTTCCACTTAATCCAATTAGCACCGCGATGATCAAAATTGAAATGACGACAGATTTCTGGGAAAGCGTCGCACGTATTAATTTCAGCAGTCACCAGGGAGTGCCGTGGACGTGAGCTCGCCGAGGGCGCGTTTCTTTGGGCCCCGGGGGGAGGGGAGCGCAGCCGGGGTGAATGTGACCCCCCGCAACACGCGGACATCAATTTGTGGCGCGTGTTCAAGGGAGCACGCACGCACGCCGTGACGAGCGATCGCCATCACTCGGGTGGCCGGCCTTCAACCCTGGAGCGATGGCGGACGCGGGACGCCGGGGAATGGCGCCGTCGCCGAATGGACCACTCTTGTGGTGCGGTGGGGGGGGGGTGACGTGGTGCGCATTCGGGGCAGTGTGTCCTCGGGCGGGGGCCGCATTTCGACCGTTACACGGGGTCGCACCCCCGTCCGCGCGCGTGTATCGGTGGGGCGGGGGACAACTGACCTGGAAGTGGAGGATGATGGTCCAGATGAGGCCGAGGGTGAGCTTCGGGTTGCCGTCCACGATGTCCTCTGCGCGGATGTTCACCAGTTTGATCTGCGGGGGAAGAGAGAGAGGGTGGAGGCGTGAGTGGGTGGGTGAATGGGAGGGCGTGGTCACAAAGAAACACACGGGCCCGGGCCGGGGGCGATTTCTATTAATGACCACTTAACTCACACGTTCGACTCGTTCGACCTTCGAAAGTTATTAGTACAGGTTCCGCGTGTTTTCAAGAAATGTGACACACTTCTGTGCGTTGGTCAAAATATTTAATGTATTTTACAAATATGAAAGCAGCGCACGTGTCCTCAGAATTAACTCTAAAAAAAGCGAAGGGATCACGTGACAAACCATATTTTCTTGCGATGAGGCGCGGTTCTCAAGTAGTCGGTGCCTCGAGGAGACGGGGGGGGGGGGGAGGGGGGGCTCACCTTTCTGTAGCGCAGGAAGTCTAGGGCGATCTGGACGTTCTGCAGCATGTGGAAGCGCATCTTGCCCCTTTCCCGCGGCTGCGAAGCACATGAAAGAAAGGGAAACATCAGTCTCGCACCAATGAGCACCTCGCAACACCAATACCCTGCTCGACCCTTAAGCGTCGATTGACCAGGGATACATCACTACCCTAAAAGTAGTAGTAGCAGATATAAGAAGAGCAATGTCCTAGTAGTAATAGTAGAAGTACCCTGGAAGGAAGGGTGGTGAGAAACCCGGAGTCGGCATCAGCCTACTCTTAACGAAAGACACCAGGCGCATAGTCAACAGCTTAACGTTCCATCCGATGGACGGCGTACTCACTCAAAGCGCTCTCCACTAATCACCTCAAGTAGGGATCAGGATACCACAGAGTCACTTTCATCTCCGGGATTCGAACCCCAGTCATCGGGATGCAAACCATTACTTTAGTCACCGCATCATCCCGATTCCCTCATCACTACCCTTCACCGTCGAAGAGCACGCCCCTTATTTCCCCCGACGTCCCCATCTCTGCGCTCCGATCAACACCACAGACACTAGTTTGGAAATGCTATCGCATTCCGAACCTCCACTCGCGTTAAGCACAACCATCGCATTAAAAAAACAACACTAGGACGAAGAGTGTTCCCGAGAAGAACAACGCTCTATTTAGAAAGTTTGCAGATACACCGGGAGCAATTTCCACTAATGGTTTTATCTTCGAAGGCCTCGGTTTCGTTACGACGCAATATTATTAGGGGACAGTGCATTAAATTTCATCAGCATATGTATTTACGTACAGTCATCTGATGATGCCGCGTCGGTCGCAAATAAACCCTGGCCGTAGGAGAATGAAATCATCAGTGGAAAGTGAAGAGTTGTTTTTTCCAAAAACTTTCTCTGATTGGAATACTTCCATAAAGTTACGCGTAAGATGGTTTCTCCACTTAAATTGTGCTCTAACACTTAAAAACAGCATAAAATTGAAAAATTTTAACTAAAAATTTCCCTTGATTAATTCTCATGAACATAAATAATTAATTTATAAAAATAACAATATAATTTCGATTGTGATTGGCGGATGGGAACGACACCAAGTGTCGATTTTCCAGACCTGTGACAATGTACAAGAAGTATTAGCACTATGTACGTATATAAGTCAACTCCTGATTAATTTACTACTTCTCTGGTGATCAATATCTCGTTTATTTCACAGGCATAGCATTTTTACGATGGAATTGCTTTCCGTGTCACGCCTTTACACGCCGTTTACAAATTGCTTTCCGTGTCACGCCTACGTCGGCTATAGAAACATAGCTCACGAGATGTTCTTGTGGGCGGTGGGTTTCCTCGTCGCTCTCTGCGAAATCGCGATTATCTCGGGAAAATCAATGAGAAGTGTTTTCCTCGTCCTATCCATTTCATATGCCCCACCTTGCCCCATGTGGATTTTTCCCGTAACCCAATGCGAAGAGTCACATTCGTGGAAAGCGTTTTACATCATCTGAAATAGGCGAACTAAATATGTTGCAAATTGCAACGGCCTCTATTAATGCAATATCAGTGTTCAGTCCATGAAACTTGTACAAAACATACTCGCTAAGCTTCGAATGTGACATAAATTTAATTTTTCCACGACAAATTACCAGAATTAAGCAAATGATTACCCTTTATCGAATGCCCTTCCTCGACTATGGTTTCCATTTATTTCTCCGAATGATTCCCTCAAGAAACTCGCATCTCCCAGCTTCTCTGCAATGTTTTCCGATATGGTTGTTGTTCTCCCTGTCGTATGACCTCCATGTTTGATACCTCATCTATTCATTTAACCCATTGCAACCCTCAATAGTACCACCATAACCCCTCCTCCCTGTCTTCCATTGCTCTTGCATTCGCATTTCACCATTTCACAGCAAAATGCACCGCACAGCGGTCTTCAAGCGATTTGATTCAATACCGTTGGTTGTTAAACATTTATTTCCATTACCAAATCACTTGACTGATTCTGCTTACACAACACCCTTTTTTTCTTTCGTCAATGATTCGTTTACTAGTTATATGAAGAAATGCTTATTCACCAGGTAGCCCTCATTACGTTATGTCCCCATCTGTGTACTGTACTTCGTATTTTTCTCACTCTTGATGATTTTTGTAGGTTCAATTTCATATTATCACTGATATTCGACGAGGTTTCCAATTCCTCCTGCATTTCCTCGTACTCTTCCGTTCTTTGCCAGGATCGCCGTACTTTCCGCAAATGGAATCATGAACCCTTCGTACATTCAATCCTTTTTCTTCCCTCGGACAAGCATCTTTCCGCCTTTCCACAGCACCTACATCTTTTGGAATGATGAGCACGCTGGGTGAGACCCACTCCTATTTCTTCATTGATTCCTACTTTGAAAATTCTCCCCATTATACTCCGCCTTTTCATCCGCTCGCAAACCCAAATACGTCTATTTTTCATTCAAATCCAAACCCACCCCTCCTACTTGTACCGCCAGAGCCTCATCTTAATATCAATTAAATCAATGAAACCAACCTTTTCATTTCATATTCTCCTCCACAATACGAGCGAGTGGAATTCCTGCTCATTGGGTTCCTCTCCTCGCCTTAATCCAAACTTGTTTCGCTCAGGTGCCTCGATTTAATCTTCTTAACTTGGCGGCAACATTGAAGAAACACTTCCGATGGCATATCAATTTCATCTTACAGCGCGATAGTCGCGTGTTGGCCGTGGACTTCCTTTCCGTGAGCTAGGACGCTCCGTTTCTGTCAATCAGGGGACAGCATACGTACCGACCATCCAGTGATTGCACACGGTACTTTATCCAGTGCATTTCTTAGATTCTCTTACGACCTCCGCGGGCAATCCGTCGAATCCAGCTGCCTTTTCAACACTTAGCCTCCAAATGTATTTGCGAACTCGTCTTCCTGGCAACGATTTCAGAGTGCAGAAGTCATGGCGTGCTTTAGCCAGTTAAGCCACCGAGGCGTCCTCTTCCACTGCTGACGCCTCGAAAGCTTAACTGGCTAAAGTATTCGGCAGGACATCGAGGGATCCGGATTCGAATCCCAGACGAGGCGAATGCTTTTCACACACTGAAATTGTTGCATTGTAATGCACACTAAGCGGAAGTCTCTTTTAAAAAGTTACTCTCGCGAAACTCGTCTTTCTTCGCATTGTTCCCTTTTTCCGTCCTCTCCCCTGCCTGCTCCTGGTTCTACATGGCTCCCAAATCCTTAAGACTTTGCGTAGTCTCTCTCTCTCTTTCCCCCTGATCACTCCTCCTCCCGTTCTCCTCTTCCTCCTCAGCTTCGCTATCCATTTCCTTCATTTAAACAAATCTGCAGCGACCTTAAGTTGCTCTCAAACTGCCACCCAATCTCCATTCTCAGGCCATTGGCCTCTCCCATCGCCAAGATTGGCTTTCCATTTCAAGTTTTGAGTGTTTTCACTTAATTTAATGTTTTCATTCGTCATCTTCTCTCCGACTTCTTTCTCAGAGCCTCACAGTTAAGCACGCACGCACTTGGATAACGTCATGTTATGGTCGCTGTCTACATCCGGCCCGCAACGACATCTGCAATCTTTCCGCCGATTGCGAAGTAAACACCTCACTGAGATGGAGAGCATTTGATAAGCCCTGCGGTCACCCGCTGCTCGCCGCTCTTTTCTCCCTCCTCAAAACGATGTCGGAGGCCAGTGTCCTAAGCCACGGCCTTATTTCAGCCGCGGCTCCCCTTTACCGCTCCTTTTCCCCGCCTTAGAACCCACCACTTCTCGCTTCTCCGACGACTACGTTAAAGTCCCCGATGAAAATTGACATCAGCATATTTTCTGACTCTTTCAATTACTTCGTACTTAGTCGTTCATTCTTTCCACTCCAACCTAAAGAGAAGTCGTTGGCACATAACACGTCTGTCTAAAAATAGTAGGACTGAGTCGATTTAAAAGAAATCATTACCAAAATTGATACATTCACTCAAAAGTCTTCGAAGTAGGGCCCATGTGCGTCCACGCACCGCTGCCAGCGGGTTTTCCATCTCTCGTACCCGCCTTCTGGAAGGCAGCGCCCGGAATGTTGCCAAGCTCCCTCGTCACGGCCTGTTGTAACGCTCCCACCGAGCCGTGGTGACGTCCTTTCAGCACGGATTTGAGGCGGGAAAGAGGATGAAGTCTGGTGGGGCAACGTCAAGGCTGTAGGGTGGCTGAGGCATTGTTGAGAAGCTCTTGGTAGATATCCGCGTGCGAGGTTCCTTTTACACGTCCGAGAGCACTCGCGGCACCAACTTCGCACACACCTTTCTCACGCCCATTTATTTGGTCACAAGTCGTTGCATATCACTTTCAGGCTTGCCCGGTTCATCAGAAACCTTGCGAACACTCAATCTGCAATCCCTGTTCAAAGAAGTCTTCACCATTGAAAGACTTTCGCCACTTTTTGAGGTAGAAGTGCATCCCGAACGTTTGGCATCCTCAACATCTTCTCTACCCTCCCGAAACAACTTGTGTCAATCAAAAAAAACCAGATCTACCCATGGCGTTATAACCACCTTCTGCCTAGAGCTTGTCATGAGTCTCTTTCCCGGTTTCACGCAAAATTTGATGGCGTAGCGCTATTACATTAACCGGTTTATGACGGAGCGTCAATAGGTCACGTCAGAGAGGTTTCGCAAACGAAAGATCCGCACTCCGAAAAGGCTGGGAGCCAACCGCCACCGGTCTTTCCTGGGACTCCCTTCCTTCGAACACAGCCAGAGAAACCGCCGCGTGTCCATCCGTCTATCCGGGAAAAAATAAGTCGTACAACTTTTGGGACAAACATAGTAAGTAGGTATTGTAATTGTATCACAAGATTTTATCTTTGAATTGATGACAGTTATTCTCCCATCACAATGCTACTATCCCCAAATTCTTCGGCCACCTCTTAGGTCAACATCACAGACATTCCCAGGGCGGCCCTATATAGCCCCCGCGTCTATCCTCACTCCAGAAGTATCCGCCTCCCGGGTAAAGGTCACACCCATCATAACCCTCGCCTTGCCCACGCCACCCTTGGGCTCTCCGGCTTCCCACTCGCCAGATCCAGGGGTCCGTAACCCCGCAACCATCCCCTGCCGCCAGCCTCCTTCCGAACCACGAGGCCCTCGCACAAGGCCTCACCCGGAGGACTATTACTCCCGTATTCTACGGTTATTCACAAGGGCCGGACGGGGCGACTGCACAGTGTGCGGATAGGGTGGCATGGTTGTGGTGGCGATGCGGTTATCCGACATAATCAGGCTAATTTCTTATCATCATCATTTGACAATTATTTCAAAAATACAAAATATTGGAAAATGCAATGTGCTGGCCAAAGAAGAATGCTTACAGCTTTAAAATTACATAACATGTACACATCAAGGCCGGTATATATATATATATATATATATATATATATATATATATATATATAATGTATAACACTTAGCACTAATGGACACAGACAAAAACACAGAAACACACAAAAAAGAGTTCTGTCCCTCTCTTCCTTGATAAAGGTGGCCACGACCACCGAAAATTCGAAAAATAGTGAGTCTCTTTTTTTGTGTGTTTCTGTGTTTTTGTCTGTGTCCACTAGTGCTAAGTGTTATACATTATTATTCACGTCCGTGAGACTTTCAAAAAGTGTTATATATATATATATATATATATATATATATATATATATATATATATATATATATATATATAGAATATTACTTCACACAGCATAACATTAAAAATATTAAAATTGAAACATACATTTTCAATATATATCCTTTCACTGCCTAAATATGCCATTTATGATTAACAAATACAGTAGCATTTTACCACCTTCAGAAAACATTTTAATGCGTCGATTCACGTGTAATGCTGAGGAAGGCGAACATGATAGATAAAGAGTCAAACGATTAACAGAGGAACTGCAATCATTCAGCCATAAATGGAAGAAGCTTTCCAGTTCAACTGAAGCCTCTCGAGATAACCATTAAAACAAGTTTCGGACGAATGCTCCGAACTGTCCTTTCCCGGGTTACTTCGAAGGTAAATGTGAGAAATGGAGGCTTCAGGGGGTCCACTTGGAAGCATTTCACGGAGTGGGGCCGTACTCACCAGGTGCTCTGCCGAGAGGACTTCCAGCAGCGAGATGAGGTTGTGGCCATCGCGGAGGTCCTCGAAGAGGTTGTTCACGTGACGACTTGCCTGTTGGTGGGGGGGAGGGAAGAGAGAGAGAGAAAAGTGGCGATTAGATGGCGTCACAGATGTTCCGGGCCGCACGCACGCACGCACACACATACACACAAACGCACGCTCATGCAAGGGAGAGGGGGAGTGAGGGGGGGGGGGAAGAAGGGCCGGCCCCTTGGAGGCAATTCGTTCGCCGCTTGCACCCTTATATCAGCAACACCCCACAACTCTCGGGATCAGGGGCGCACGCTGCGAGGGGAGGGGAGTGGGATCAGCGCCAGCCGACGACCGAGCGAGTGGTGCTCCCCGAGTTGAATGAAAGGGCAAGCGACTGGTGCGGGGTGGCCACCCGAGGAGGCCTGCCACACTCCTCTTGCGTGCCGGAGTTGACGGATTCCGGTGTCACGAGCCGTCAACTCCGAGCGCGCACTAGCGGGGGCGCTTCGAACGATAATCCCATCACCGACGGCGCGGGTGTCTGAGAATCGGTCGACGAATTTCGCCATTCAATTGACTTGCGCTTTTGTCATTTCAATGACGACCAAATGCGACGACACGTACACTCGCGGTTGCTTCCGCGCGATCTGATTGGCAGAGTACGAACTGAGAGCTGGGATGCTGGATGAGGAGGTGGCGCTACACCGTCAGCACCCCCAGCGGCCCTCCGCTGCCCTCGCACCGCCCGATATCGAGAGAGAGAGAGATGGCAGAACGATCGAGGCACTGATCACAACGTTATTTGCCCAAGCGATTTGGGCGCCAGCTAGGGTCACGTCACCCGGGGTCAAAAAATCGATACTTCGTATCCTCGTTTTTTTTCACCATTCAAAGGACGTCATTCATTCACCCTGGCTCATTCGGGGAGTTCAACTACAAATTTGTACAGAAACAAGGCACGCCAAGGGGTTTCGTCGGCATCGCACAGTCGAAATACGGCAATTTTCCCGTCTTGGTCTGTGACTACAATGAAATTCTACGCCCTATTACATTGTTTTCAAGAGGAACATATCAGCTAGCTATTCTTTTGATTCCTTGCGAAGCAACCATTTTCTTCAAAACGGATAAGTTTTTCCGATGACATCTGACACGTTAGGAGCCTCGCAAGTGCAAAGAGATTTTCCAGGGTGGATATTTAAGAGGCAAAACAACGGCGTAACTCGCTTAAAATGAATATCGCTACGATTCCAAAGTGGTAGAGTCAGTAAAATGAATAGAAAGCCTCCGTGGTCAAAGCAGCGCACTCAACGGCGATCTTCAACCCTCCCCGCACCCAGCGTCGTGTGCGGGGAGTGGTGCCAGGGCCGGCCCGTGGCGTCCAGTGGTCTCGCAGACCCCCTTCCAGCGCCACCCACCCGCATGCCACGCCGCCCCCCCCCAATCCCCTAAAGGTGTGGCGTAACAATATTAGCATAGTTGGGCGGATTTACGACTCCGCATTAATTCCGTTGAAACCCGAAGCGCGTCACCGTCCTCAGACAATTTCAGCGGCAAAGTCACAGGTGTTTCTTTCTTTAGTTGTGCACGAGTGAAACATGGTCATACATTATCAGTTTAAAAATCAAACAAGGACCTTACAAACCAAACTATCGCAGCGTTTTTTTTTTGTTTCATGGCGAAGGCTATATTTTATTCTACGATTTAACCCTTTCCATTTATATTAATTGAACAAAGGGTTTCCAATATAGCCAGGATCGCGTAACTCACCCCTTTCCATCTGGCAAAATTAGGCCTGAAACACCTTATTGCCGTATTTTCAAATATGGTGCGGATTCAATCCATGAGATAAATTTCAGCGCAACGTTAAAATAAAATGAAGATATTTCAAAACGTAAAAATTACTCGCCTTGACAGAGGGATTCGAACCCGGATCCCTCGATGCCCAGTCGAGTGCTTAAGCCAGGTAAGCTAGCGAGACGTCCTCTTACACTCAGACATTTTGGATGTGACATCATTTACGCTAGCAAATACGTTCGAGAGGGTAGGGAAACATCCTTTCGGTATATTTGAGACTGGAACAAAGAAGCGGCGGCTGACCACAGGACATAGATGGCTGCACCGTACATTACACTTGAGTTCGCATAGGCACATTTAAATTGAAAATCGTTTTTAATACTTAACATGGCGTCGCTTAGTGTAAGAGAACAGCGCTTCAAACATCTCCACATCTCAAACATCTCCACTTACGTGGTTTAAAAACTCTTTTGAATCCATCGTCGATTGAGTGCGAGAGACATGGTGTGGAAAGGGTGCGTGAAGTACCATAAAGAGCCCCTTAAAGAAGAGTTCTTCGCGGCCATGGAAACGGTGTCATAGAAGAATGTGCACGCCTACCCGCAGATTGCGCCGTGAAGAAGCCGGAATTTCAAGCTTCTGGGAAAGTAGTCTCAGGGGACACAATCAGGCGACTTTTAAAAGTCGAACGTACGACGCGAAAGGCAATCCAAAACTCGACTTCCAAACTTGGGTGTTCCCGTCCGAGTCAGCGGTCACTCAAAAGAGCAACACCCCCGTTCAATCCCAACCGCACGTCGACGTTCAATCCTAAATAAGAATTCCAACTCCCTCCCTGCAAAAACACCTCGTAGGATATAACCGCAACGGCAATTCTCCCCGAAATACTGCACATCCTCCCTAAAAGATCAAATGTGGTCGAGCAAATCGAGGCAGAAGGCGGACTCCGAAACAACCCTCGGTGACGAGAAATTGCATCCGAAACCCTCCCCACACCTTTCCGAGAAAACACACTTGAGGAGAACAAACAAAAATCAACCCTTCAACGCGCCTGATTGTTTTGTTAATCCTTCAACGAAGTAAAGCCCGGAAAAAATTATACATTGCAAGGATATTAGGTGTATTTGTAGGTGCTGGTGTATTTATTTTATTTATTTATCGACTTAATTGGGCGAGGTTGGGACTAATAGTCCCTTCTTCCACCTAACCCTACATTACAGACATTTAGACATTTGACGACAATCACATACAACCAAGCCCTAGATGGAGGGAAATACACCTAGGTGGGAATCGAACCCACGACCTCTGGGTTGGTAGGCGAGGACGTTACCCCGCCGCCACCGGGGCCGGCGTATAGGATATTAGGTGTATTTGTAGGTGCTGGTGTATAGGATATTAGGTGTATTTGTAGGTGCTGGTGTATAGGATATTAGGTGTATTTGTAGGTGCATGTTAGTTGGTAGTTTGAGTGTTTTCATGTGTGTGGGGTGTATGTGTTCTGGCATGAGTGCATGCCATGTTTTGTTTGCGGATGGTATGAATTGGTGGCTTATGCATGTGGTTTTTTTCTTTATTAATTAAAATGTCCTAACACCCCCCACCACACACCCTCGCGGCGGATTGCGGGGTATTAAATAGATGTAGATGACGGCCTGAAACCGCAGAGTAGATTTTCCGCGAGAGTTCAGAAGAGTGACTCCAGAACTGAGAGGACAGCGACCCCGAAACAAGTGGTTCTGAATACGTACGAAGGACCGACCCGTTATCGTTCGTCCCCCACAAGTTTACAGATTTCAAAATCGAGGCAATCACATGATCTAGAGCTGTTTTCGCGAATTATAAGACAAGTTGAAATTGGAACGCCATAAATGGAGGCAAATTTGAATTCAGCCCAACATCTAATTGCAGGCTACCGATTATTCGAGTGGAAGTGTATAATTGCATCAATGACTTACTGAACAAACCTCTCGCATTCATTGAAGAACATCATACTACGGCAGGAGAGATCATGTAAATTACATTCGAGATAAGAGGGCCATTCAATTAAGTAAAGAAAAAAATACTGTCATTTTAAAACCAGATATTCAAGGAACCTTTACCATTTTTTTCAGGGGTGTCCATTGGCAACCTTGAGATGAGCTCTGATCAATTGTGCGATTATTTTACGTCAAAGTAACCACAAAATCTTCATCCGTATACTTACAGAAAGACCCTCGTATCTCGAATTTTATTTACATGATCTCTCCTTCCGTAGTACTTCGTGTAGAGCAAATAGATTTCAGACGTAATTTTAACCACGAACGACAAGGGAACCGAGTAACGTTATCCGACCGCTCCACGGGAAAAGTATCTTTAGTTTTTTTTTATTCTTAGCAGCCTAATGTGTCGTCTTCATCTAATCGAGCTCTAGTTACTGCCGTCCTTGTCACCTACAGCCCCCAATGTACGCGCAGAGAAGGGTATTTCACTAGGATACCACCCCTTCACCACGATCGAATAGAGAAGGGCCTTTAAGGAATCCATTCCCTTGCGCGCACGCATCAGCCGACCGCTGACCTCGACGCTCAAGGTTTTACCACCACAGGAATCGTCAAAGAGCACCCTGGCCCCAATAAGCCGAAAACATTATCATATTTTTAAGTATTCCTGGAGGACACAGACCGAGAAATTGACTCCCCGCAGTTGAAAGCGCACGGCGGGGTGAACATTCAGATGAGCGAGTTCATTCAATCCCTGCGCAGTCCGTTCAATGCCAACGCTTTTGGCTCACACATTCTCGCATTCCAGTGGAGCAGACTATGTGGGGAAAATCGTCCCCGCCCGAAGGCCCGTTATGCATGGTGCTGTAGCTGCGGTGGTGCCCACCGCGGCTGCCTTTCCTTCCTGCCTGGCAGCCGAAGACGGCAAATCTGGCATCGCACCACCTTCGACCACAGCGACCGCCATAGATGGACAAGGAGCTTCACCCACGCCTTCTATCCCCCAACGTGCCTTCGCTTGGTTCCTCAACCCCAACCCGCGCGGCCCCTATTGTAAACCCTTATTATTAATCCCAGCGCCCCCTCTGGTCAAATCCATTTCCACCCCTCCCCACCGTTTCAAAGCCCAATCCGAAAATACTCGAGATTTCTGCTATTCCTCCTCCCAAGACCCGCCCTCTCCAGACTCCTCTTCTCCTCCTCTTCCAAGTCCAGCTCTCTGGCAACACTCGGCGTCTTCCTCCCCTACGCTGTCTCCAACACGCTTACCTCCTCCTCCCACCCACCCTCCCTCCCTCCCTCTCTCTCTCCTTTTCTCTCTCATTCTTCCCCACACCACTACCGGACCATTCTCGCCAGATCTCCAATGGTCGCTACTTGTTCGCCAATCACCACTGCTGGTAATCAAAATGTCGCATTCCCCAATTCCAGAGCGAACCTTTTCCTCCAGCTTTCTCCACGCTTGCCTCCTCTCTTCTCAATCATGGAATTAGTTGGTTCTGCGTGGAATCTCCCACCTATCCCTTCTGTCTGCTTGAACCTCGACGGAGTTCGCAATGAACTGAGCGAATTGCACACCTACTCACTTCAATGCACACCACTGACATTATTGACTCTCTCGGAAACACATCCGGCCCCTCCGTCTCTGGCCGCACATCCTGCGGACTAGACGGACGGACAGGTCCATCAGTGGAGGCGTTGCAATGCCTATCATAACTTCATTTTAACACGCACACACAATAAAAACCCAGCATAATCGTACATTAGAGCTACACTGGCATCTACCTTCAAGGGCATCCGGGCCTACAACAGCATTTATGTTCCTCCGAAATGAAAATTGAGACAAACAACTGAAACACCCTTCAACTGCTCCACCATCGTCGCTGGCGATTTCAATGGTCAACAAAGCAACTGGGGATGTAGAAGCTCCAATGATTTCAGCAATACTCTCTTAATATGTCCTCGGGACTTTGACCTCACACTGTACGCTCCTCCGAACACACACCCCGGAACACAACACGGACACTTCAGATATCTTGGGCATTACCATTTTTCTCCATTAGCCTTACCATGATCCCGGAAACGTCATCCATCACTACTCCCCAGACCATCTCCAGGTGGGCTTCTCATTTTAAACTGTCAATTACATCCCTTCCCTCTCAAGAATTCACAATTGGACCAATTTCGAAAACTTCGAAATTATACGCCTCTTCCCATCTAATCCTCCTGAAACATTTTTAAATTCAATTCCCCGCTGACCAAAAGAGCTAAGCGTTTAAACACTCAATCAAACCCAACCCTATTCTTGCATTATTTTCTTCTACTCTCCCAACGTACATTAAGTCCCCCATTTAAGGTAGAAATAGACTTAAAACTACACAAAAAACTAGATCCCATTTCATCAAATCGCAGTTTAACAAACTTAACCGTACTTGTCAAATCAGCAATTCCAAGGTTTCGAGGCATCAGAATGGAAAAAACGAATCTTCCCTCTGCCGCACCCATTACTCCTTTTGGAAAATTGCCAGATCTCTAAGAATTCACTTTACACCGATACTGCTATCGTAGCGCAACGATGGCATCCCAGTGAGACCGACGCTGCTCTGCAAGACCATCTCGATCTCAATGAAGAGAGAGTGTGGAGGTCAAAGGCCAACCACGATAAATGTACGAAAACCTGTGGAGGTCAAAGGCCAACCACGATAAATGTACGAAAACCTGTTTCGTCCGTCCACCTGCCAAATCCACCGACACCTACCTTACCCTTGAAAATAAAATCCTACCCCAGAAAACCTCTGCTGCATTTCTCGGCGTTATCCCTTTCAGAAATAAGTCCCTACTCTAAACACGTAAATTCAAAGCTCTCCAAAACCCGCTCTTCCTCCCTCGCCCTTCGTCCATTACAGACCCGCTCCTCAAATGCCTCATTTCACTCAAAACTAGAGACCTTCCATTCAATCCTTGTTCCACAACTCATCTCTGCCCTACCCCCTAAGTCTCCCGCGCAGCGCCGGGGTGTGTATCCACAAGACACCGGGCGGAGGGACACGAGTCGCCCCCTGGTTCCCTCCAAACGCCACCGTCCAAAGAGAACTTAACTTATTCAACAGTCAAGGAATTAATTACCCTTCAGCTAAAGGAATTCAATTCATTCGTCCTCCGTCTCTTCCCTTCGGTCCTCCCCACTCCATTCCCTAACATTCCCCATTAACCAGCAATCTCGGACAACAAAAAGAGAAATGGACCAATATTCACTCAAGAAATAAACCCTTCATCCCGTCCTCAATCGACCTTCCCAACCCTTCAGCCGCCCACCGCCACCCACGTCAACTTCAAATCACTATTCCTAAACCTAAGACATACAACCCCCTTCATTAAACTCCCCCCTGAGCAGTTACCACTTTTCGATACGACCGCGCTTCCCGTGGGATAGTAATAAGATTACAACCATTGCCCTGGTCTTCATTTCACAGCAACTATAACCCGCACCAACATTATAAAAACAATGCTTACTCCATCGCACGTAAACCCAATAAATGGCGATTGAAATATAGACGACACGATTGTTATAATTCGCGAGCGCAAATAGACGGTAGGAAAATCATGTACACGTCAAGGGAACATTTCATAATTGTGTACATATGCAAATTCAAGCACGTTTATGCCTCGAATAAACTGAATAATGAGAATAAGCTCAGTGGAATGATCTCCGAAGGTCATCATTCAGCAGAAAGAGATCACATAATTGATTCATCGATCACATGACACTTTAAATGATCATTTAGCAATGGAGCTACTGTTGTTTTGAAGCATCAGTTGAACCTTGCTTCGTTCATTCGATGACCTCGTCTTTATGGATCTGGAGATGTCAAGTGTATGTCATTTTGATGAAATTCCCTCCATTTGCAGCTCTGAATGTTACCCTCCCCATCAGTTGGCGGAAACGAAACAGACTTCGCCTGCAACTTTTCATAGAACTCGAAAGTCCAAAGTTTTATGAAATAGCGGAGGAGGACTAGCACTGGAAGAATTGTGGATTAATGGCGCACGAATTACATGCCACTCTCACGAAAACCTGATATTACGAGCGCATTAATATCCGAGTTGTCATAGAACCAACGAAAGAGGACCTACCCGCCCTAGAGATGTAGCTTTGTCTCCAACTGAGAAATGGAGCAGGAACAGGAATTTTATAAGAGCGTATTTCCTGGATATGTGGGAACGGGAATGGGAAACATTAGAAAAGGGTAAAACAACCAGACAATTTTTACCTAGCGTGAAGGAAAGAATGAAGATCAACTTTAAAACTTACAACGGTATTACGCAAATTTTAACGGGCCACGGGGAGTTTAGATCATACCTCAAGAAAAAAGGGAAAAAAAAGGAGGGGACGTGTGAATGCATGATGGAGGAGGACACGGCAATAAACAGAGTCCTTTATTTAGTCCCAATTTATGCCGAGGAAAGACGCGAACTGGAGGATATACTTGGGTATTTGCATAACGTCCAACAAATTGGGCAATACCTACATGAGGAACCGATTAGGGCAATATTGGAAAGATTTATCAACAAAAGATAAAGTAAGAACGGGGAGAGTAACGGAAAGGAATGGCATGTAACTCATATTTTGTATTTTGTAAAATTAACGAAATTGTATTGGGGGTTTAAACATAAGGCACCCCCCAAAAAAAAAAAAAAACTGAAATTGAAACAATAAATTGCCCGATCCTGCTCGAACGGGCCCAATTATTATTATTACCCGCCCTATTTCAAGTGACATTCATTATCTCTTGTAAGGGACAAACAGCTGAAATCCCATGGTTTCAAAAATTGACGCTTCGGAAGTAGTCCAAGATAAGTTTCACTGCACGTTTCAAATGTCAATGATGACCTCAGGGTGCTTAAAAACCGTGCAGTCACACTATGTCAGTCATTTGCCTGAAAAGACAAATGAATGGACGTCACCTTAATATCACCGCTCGTCCCTAACACACGATCAAAGATGCACTTTCGACTCGTGATGTCACGATCCAAACTCCTCGAGTAGCAAAACACAATGGACGGATTGCTGGGACATTTTTGAAATGGCACGCCAAAAGATGATAGTGGAACGCCGCCGTCGGCGGCACGCCCAAAGGAGAGATGGCGAAACGAAGGGAGTCTGTGGCAAGAGGCAAGAAATCCAGGCATACAGAGGGTGAGTGGAGATAAATGCGAAGAAAGACTCATGTGGCCGCGTTATGTTAAAGAGATTTCAGGGGAATTCATGGGAAAATATAGTGAAAGAACGCGAAGGAAATCGGAAGATGCTTAGTACGAGGGACCACGGGCGATTAAGACTCGCAATACTGTCTGAGACGAATGCCGAGCGCGAGACAGCGTCATGGACTCGCTCGGAAAATGATGTCCGTGTAAATGTGAGCCAAATGCGATGGATGCCGAGATTGACTCTCTTTAATAACAGGCCAGGAGAGTAAAATTGAATTCGAGAATCATAGAGCGACTGGGTTTTATGAGCACACCGGGGAAAGTGAGCGGTGAGGTGAACCAGGGCCGGTGGTCCAGCGGATTAAGTCGGGTTCAACGCATTCTATGACTGCAAATGCAGCGCTGCGGAGGGACAACTTAAGAAACATTAACCCACGAAATATATGGACGCGGGACGGAAAGTACTGGTTTACGACCTCTTTTTTAACGTTTCTGTGCAATGTTTCACAAATAACTATAGTTATTCAACAGAGGATCAGGTTGGTGCTGTGGCTAATGCCTTGGCTCCTTATCCAGAGAACCCGATTCCGAATCCCGGAGGAAGCAGGATTTTTGTCATATCCCGATCCCTACTTCGGGTTCCACGTGATGAAACGAGACACTGTAAACCCCTTGGCTTCTTTCGTTAAGAGCAGGCTAATGGCGCGGAGGAAAATAAATAGGTTTACCACCTATCGGTTGGTCTCGTCGACCATCCTTCCTTCAATCCCTGAACATTCTATCCCTATCGATTCGTTCTCCCATCCCTAAAAGCGCAAATGACCTCCGTTGATCGCCTCCCCCAATAACTACGTGCCAGTCATGGCGTACTTTAGGGACCACAGTTGGATCACGTGGCACATTAGTATTGGGGGGAGGGAGTCCCGCGCGGGGGGGGAGGGGGAGGCAATGGAGGCTGGGGTGGGTGGATCCCCCGAGGACGGAGGAGGGCGTGCCCCGCCAGTCGCCGACCTCTGGCAAGCCGGGCGCGGTTCCAGCGACGCGCTCACGGCTCGCCTCGATCCGAGGGCACCCAGGCAACGCACCAACCACCACCTGTCGCGAGTGGAGCCAATCCGCGCACACCACACGGATTCTAACCCCCGAGGGGGGAGGGGGAGAGAGAGAGAGTGAGGGATGGTGTAAGGATGTCGGCTCTCCACCAGGAAATCCGAGGGACAGGCGTCGAGCCAAAAGGTTTAACAGCTAGCTCCTCGTCATTCACATGCCAAAACACTCGTGGGAGCGCAGACAGAGGTGTGGGGAGGGGAAAATAGAAGCAAGCTGCATCTACATCTAAACGGATGCAAGTGGAAGAATAAGTGTAAAATAAATAATAACGCCATTCCACGGGAAGGAAAACAACCTTCAGGCAAACAACCAGGCAAAAATAATACTCTGTCATGCACGGGAGAGGCCGGGGGCAGTCCTGGGGGGGGGACACAACCCCACCCGAGACGCGTCGGGTGCGAGCGGCTCGAAGCGCTCGCGACCCACGCGACCCGGACGGCGATCGAGCATTCAAGTCTCCGGTGGGGATCGGTCCAGGGCGCCGCCGTCTCCCGGGGAAACAAGCAACCGACGACTAGCGGCACAAACAAAAGACAACGACAAACCGCCACACACGCTTACGGACACTTACGGTGGGTGAGCAGCAGGCGGAGGAGGGCGACTCGAGGCACACGTGGAGGCAGGTGTACGCCTGCGCGCCGGCGACGAAGGACGCGGACACGACGGGGAGGAGAGGGGTGGGGCAAAAACAGAGAGAGAGAGAGAGAGAGAACGTATTAGATAAGAGGAGGAGGGGGGGGGGGGAGAGAGACAAGGCACACCGCATTCATTCATCGGTGGGTGGACCCCACGCGTCGGATCGGCCCTGGAAAAGCAAGCCATGCGGAACGGTATCGCGAGTCTGCCGTTACTGCTCATCTCGTAAACCCTTGGAGGGCTACTCAAGTGTTTCGAAAGCGTTTGCTAGAATTCAACCGGGCTAAACCGTTTAAATACGTGTTTCAAAAATCAATTCTGTTCGCAAACAAGAGAGCAAACCCGTTGAGCACAGTATAGTTTCCTTTTGCAACGCTAGGATACGAAATGGCAGGGCATGCCTACGATGGAACCCTGGACGTTCCCTTTACTCAAAAGTCGTCACTTATAAAGGAGACTACCACCCCCATTCCTGCAAAGTATATTTCGCCAAATTACATCCTAAAGAGTCGAGAGCAAAGGAAGTAGAGCACTCAAGAACATGTCTTTGGCGATTCCCGCAAATTTTATTGTTATTCTCATTGATAGTTCGCCGTTTTAAGATACGTTTAGGATGGGCATACCATAGACTTGGAATAGCTACATTTCTCCTCTTGGTCCATCATCAAGATAAAACCCAACGGCCCGAACTACAATAAACTGCTCTTCAATTCAACCGTAAACTTCCTTCCCGCCTCCATTTCGACCATCCTTTTCCTCTCCCCATCTCGCCTGCCCCAACCCTCCATCCATAACTCTCTTCATATATTACACCCCCAATAAAAAAGCGAATTTCATTAGCGTCGAGTTTCCGCGGACGCTAATGCGTTATTATACCTAATGCAATGCCACCACTCGTCATCTACGCCTCGCGCCTACCGTTTCGCCCTCGTTCCGCAAGTCCTCGAGTTAATATTTACATCGAACCACTACACTTGAATGGTATTCAACACTCGTCTGAGCGTGCGTATTGTTTCATAGCTCCATGGTCTAGAGGCGTAAAGGGTCGGGGTCGGGATTTCGAAGACTGGTCAGCATATCCCTGACGTCACGCAACCCGCACACCCACGACCGTCGTACTGGTTGCATGGAAATGGCAACTCGCTCGACAATTCGTTTCGTAAATTAACGTCCATTTTTTATTCTGGGAACATTTCGAGTCGGCTCGAGTGAAGTGCATCTGCAAAGCATCACGATTACCAACTCCGCAGGTCTCCGGGCGAAAGCAAAAACAGAGCGAAGTTCTCCCGGGGCGCGTCACGCCCCTCCCCCTCCAGGCACGCCCCATTATCCGCTCGCCCGGATAGAAGGCCCTGAGCGGGACATCGAAAGGTCGCAGCGAGATTCTTTGTCAATACTGCTCATCTCAGCAGCAGCACGACGCCCGAAGTTCACACCCGACTACTTCATAATTGCATTGGAAAGTATTGCAGCATTTTAAATATACGAGTGTATTTTGTTAAGAACTAGGGAAACTACAAAATTCTCCGGCGCTACCCGGCGTTCGCTCAAGTTTGACCATGGCGTCCTCCCTTCCGGGGGCGAATGTGGCGCCGGTGGGCCATTAATGTACAATTATGCGTGGCATCATTTCTGGTTTCCTTTACCCTCTTCCCCCACCCCACTTATAAGGGGGGGTCCAACGAGACATATGGACTCTCCCTCCCTCTCACCCGCAGCCAATTACAACGGCCTTATCTTGCAATTCAAATAGGCACCCATCTCTAGGCGTCATTACCTTTAATTATTACCTATATTGGTTAAACTACAAGCTGATGTTTATAAAATGAAATATTTTCAAAAGCTCACTTTACACTTTAGTGCTATTAGAACACACACGCACTGAAAGTAAACGAACACATCCAATCCACAACCCTTTTCGTGAAGTGATGATCAATTACTCATAAATTCTGCTGCGAAATTCCATCAGTGAATCTTTTACACGCTTTCATCGGTGGTCAAGGGTAATTAAAATTCTTTTCCACAAACACTGATTGGGAAAATGCAATATTCCCCTCGAACGCACCCCCCCCCACCCTCTCTGAGGGAACATAATGAAATGGGGCAACCCCACCCAAATAGCCCATTTCAAAGCCCCCCACCCCCCTCCAGGGATGAGCATGCCACGCCGGAGATTATTCTTTCGCTCCAGGACACTGGAGTCGACATTAAGACGACGGCATCGATTGCCGAATTTGCGGAATGAACCACGAGACTCGAAATCGAGCTAGGTTGCCAACGTGGATCGGAGCCCTCATTACGACGGTGGGAATCCTATCGGGAGAGTTCATGAACGCGAACAGAGGACAGGTGGTCGCGACCTCCAACACGCACACTAAACCTTTCTGCACCAATGCATTGGTGTCCCTTGGTGATGTCACCTGATACGCAAACAAGCGAGCCATCAAAAGCGTGGGCGCATGGTTCCTAATCCCAAAGGGCAGGGCAAAATAAAAAAACCGTTTCAACTCTACGCAGGATATATTTGGAATTAATGGAATCATTTTAGCGGAACGTTTGACGCGTATAAATTATAATTATCACGCGGTCAATTCCTACGCCCGGCTGGGGAACTCATTTGCATATATGAACGTCAAAGTCGTAGCACGTACCCGACAGGAGAGAGTGAGTGTGTTTTGAACGAGCACAGTATTCTAAATAACTGACGGACTTTTATTCGCCAACATGGATTCATTATTCTATTTGAATATTAAATAAATTATGAAGTTAGCGGAAATTTCATGAAAGGTGATCTATTTACAGAGTATAATTTAAATAAGCCTCAAGTGAAATGTCTCGCAAGGCTCAGCCTTTTCATTATATTATTATTATTTATCAGACTTGTCTTCAAATGACGGAGAAAATCCAGACGTCAACTGACGACCGTTTCAATGCTATTTTGTACTTAGGATACTGTTTATCCTACTATGCTCAAGTAAAGCCAAATCTGCGCATTTACACATTCAGTGTTTACACTATTCTTAATCCACGCACCTAGTATTGATGTGCTATTATAGCAATAATATAGCAAGAGGTTTTTAAATGACATTTTTCAACTCAAGTGCATTTTTCTTGTTCACATTATTCATACAACATTGTTGTAAACAATTGAAAAAACACGGATTCCATAAAATTGTAAGGTTTTTAATTGCGCACAATGTGTTAACGGACTTCAAATATTACTACTCAACTTGACATGACTTTAAGCCGTAAGTTTTGCCTTAATAATTTTAGCATGAATTAATTAATTAAAAAATTCAAAAATTGAGTCGGAAAACATAGAAAATTTAAAATATTATCCTTAAAATAACAAATTACACGATTCTGGTCTATTAAACTATCTGCTAATAAAACTTATTGGTATAATGAATTAATTTTCAATAATATCACGTTATGTAAACAATTAATTAGTTAAAGAGTAAACAATTGACCAAGGCAAAAGCCAACACTCACAATAAGCCGTACAATTGTTTATCTCTCATTGTTTTGATTAACTAAATATAAAGGTTAAACCAACAACTGAATCCAGCGACCTTGAATGAGTTCCGGAGAATCCCTCGCATAGCGATTGAATACAGGCATGTGCTTGAAAGGTAAGTTCCCTAGAATGTAGAGTAATTTTACGGATGGATTTAAATTACAAATAAAAAAAATAATGTAAAATTCGAAAGGAATTCGCACTTTCGTTATTTATTTTTCTGTTCTGTATGCTTCACTATTTTCCCACACATTAATGTATTCTAAGTTGAAATTTTGACTGGATTCATAAGAGACTCCAAAACATTCCTAAATTCAAAATTTCAGGTAGATTTTAATAATTTGCATACAACGTTATCTGTCATTTTTAAAGCGCCCCATTTTTTCCCTCTCGAAAATTGGTCCCCAGTTTTGTAATCGTCAACCCTGAAAACCGTCCTACACGCAATTTAGTTACCATTTAAACACGCCTTCATATTTGGGCCAACCTATCGGGATTTGGGGGAGCGCCACTGTGCATCGCCTCCGCTGGTGCTCGACGCCGCGCCTTCCCTCTTTGATTGCCCAACGGCCGCGAGAGAGGAACGCGTCATCTTCGCCATCCATCTGGACTTGGCGCCATCAAAGCGAACGACCTCCGGGGGTCTGCCACTCCGAATTCGTTCGCTTTCGAGCCGAGAGGGAGTGCTGACAATTCGAGCGGTGGGTCGCACATGGTCCGTGGTCCTCCGCGCATGCCATGCAACCAACCATCCAAGAGAGAAAGGGGGGAGAGGGGGCATGCGTGTAATCCGCGAGGGAGGCGGCAGACTACTGGGGAGGGGAGGGAGAGCCGGGGAGGGGGACAACACCAAGGGTAAATGCTTAATAGGACAAGGGTGCAGTCCTCGGCAGACATAAGCCCTTTCCCAGGACCGACGCCAGTGATTCCGGTCATCGAGGGAGCCGGCAAGAAGTCCCCTGGGGGAGTGATTGGGGGGCGCCACGGGGTTGCCCCCGTCGCGTGCGGCGAACCCACCCGCCCAGTCCCCTCTCCCACCCCCGAAGAGTATCTTCTATCTCGTGCATTGCGAGAAAGAATTTAATTTCGACTCATCACTTCAAATTGCTACTAGTCATAACTACACTCACATTAGGGAGCGAACTCACCTAAATTAAAAGGTTTAAAAAAATCAGCTTCAACGTCTTGGAGTTGCTGCAAAATTTTATCCATTCCCAGCATAACTTCCTTTTTCTCCCTAGTCGTTCCTTTCATTTTTTCCCATTTTAATCCACATCCGAATCAAAGGGCATCCGATCTACGCTTATCCTCCAGCCTCAACGACCAAGGAGTCATGCGAAACTACGCTCCATTTGAGAGATTGCACTGGCACTTAATTTACAACTTCGCAGAAGGTAGTCCCCATCAATGACTGGGCAGCATTGCGGTGACGTTGCAAAAATGACTCCAACCACGAGCTATTCCTTTCATCAACGACTTAAGAAAGCCGAGAGGAATGGTGGCCACAAGTGATTTCAGAATTACGCAGCGTTGCCTCAACATCTCCGCGGCAATCGTCAACACGAAACTATTGCGGATTCGGCGGACGGGCCCTCCGTAAGACACGCGGCAGTGCCCTTCGACGCCGCGGAAGGCCCTCCCCAATGCGTTTGATGCCGTCGACCCACACCAAACGCTGCCAATTGGGCACCCCGACTTTTAGCATTTACCTCGGCCACCCAGTTTCGTGATGCACTTGTTACCGTAGGCTTTCTCTTCCATAATTACAACAATGGCTTTGCTATGCGATCAGCAATGATTGAAATCCCTTCGAAGTCTTGCAAACTGAAACTTGATCATGATCGAAGCAAGTGACTAGATCGATTCCCCGCTCGCTGTGCATTCCTACCCATTGCCCTGTCAACAGGATATTCCGCTGAAAAGGACTCGAGGTCATGAACACAGGCCGCCGGTAAAGTCTTAGCGCCGGGCCCATCCCGAATCACCACTTGTGCAGTCTTGAACCGCACGCAATCTGGAATACAGTTCACTCCAATTCACTCCTATTTTCCGCAATACAGCATTTAACTGGCCTCAATTTACTTCTCTACCAAACACTATCTCGACATGTACGAAGTGAGCAAACACGAATACCGGCAATATTCTAGTCCCGTGGACCTGTGAAGATATAGATAGATAGAGAGGAGCATGCCACACCCACGCAAATACCGAATTGTTCCACGCCCGGGTGCCGAGGGACTTCCATCCATAGCAAGCGAGCAGCGACTCGGGACTTCGCTATCTTTCCTCGCGGCTGAGGATTCAGGGGCCCTGGAGATTTCGCGAGGAAGACTCGGGCGAACCAAATGGCTTCGTACCTTGAATATTAACAGGTGGCAAACATTCTTCCGTCGAATCCCCGAGGGGCGAATCGAAATCCGAATGCCCCAGGCTTGGACTGCGCATGAGGAGAGGGGAGTGCGAGACCCCGCGAACGAAACCGCCCTCCAGTGACCCCCGACTCTAACCCAACCTCTCCAGTTTCACACTCCCTTCGAATCATACGTCACAAAAATCGTTAATGTACACATAAGTATGGACCACTAGCTTGCTTGCTTGCATTTGGCAACCAGGTCTCTCCGATACATTTCGCACGCCTATGATGCCATCGACAAAGATAATCCACGAGATTATTTTAAACAACACTCTCGTATTTAGAGCGACCTGGACCGCGTCTTCCTCGCGGAGGACACAGATGATACCTATTGACATAATATTCCAAACACCACACACGGGCAGAAGGTAAGAAAGGTGCAGGAATGAGTATAAATAGTGAGGCCATGCGGACGTCTGAATGATACTGACCTTGACATATTTCCAGTGCTTTCGGCAGCGTGCAAGGGAAGAGAGGGAGAAAATTGTTTTAGAGCGAGAATCATGAAGGACATACACAAAATACACCATGGCACACAATCAACAAATACAAGTGCCGGCCGAGGGGGGCTCGAGTCCCGGCCAGCATCGCTGAGCCGACGGTGCATCGTTCCAACACGGGAACGTTCACCACAACCACCCGACACCCATACTATTTCTGCCCGCTTCAGGAAGCAGGCAACGTGTAAAACTTAATGGGACGATGATAAGGTGAGACAAACAGTGGGACCTCATACGCACACTGATGGGTGGGAGGAAGGGCAGATTGAACTTGATTCAATCGTCACTCCGAAAGCCCACAGTGGGCATGGCGGACGAAGGGAGGGCGATACGGGGGGGAATCGCCCAGCATGCAGTCGGGGGAAATTCTTCACGGGGGATCCAGCCCACCTTCCCGTGCACCACGACAGCGATTTCTCCCAGGACCACCGTCGTCGTGGTCTTTAATGCACTATACATGTCGCCCTGCAGGCCACCGCTATGGGTGTGTGGCAGGGGATGATGGGTAACCAGACTACTTTTGACACAAAACACTTATCCCCCGGCGCGGTTGGATAACGTCATTCTGATCCCTTTTCGATCGTTGGCTAATCCATCTCCTCCACGCTTCACTTGATCCAATTCGGCAATCGATCCAACTTCGTGAGGATCCCATATGCTTGAAGCATATACGAAATGAGGCCTAACCAGCGAAAGATAAGATTTTTCTTTGATATTTTCGCCACATTAACCCGTATTCTTCTGATTTATCCCAATTTTTTGTTACCTTGTCCACGTATTCCCCGTACGTGTTTGAACCAGGAAAGGTCATGAGTGAGGGTAACATCTAGGTATATCATCGAGTCAACACATTCCATTTCGGCGTTCCCGATGCAATAGGCGTTCGGAATGAAACTCCTCCAATTCAAAAAGTAGAGATGGGCCAAACGCATGCTTTATTTTATTTCGGATTGCAGATTGGTCATCGCTCCAGACCCTCAACGTTATGCTAAGTTATTCGGAGTCACCTTGAGAAGAAATAGTGGGACAAGACGGGCCGCTTGCGCGAAGACAGCGACGGAAATCCGCCATCAGTCTCTCAACAAACGTGACATTTAATTTAAAACTTATCCTTGATTGTTCGATTAAGAGCCGAGGATTGCACTTTAAAAGCGCATTTCGACATTTCAAAGCCTGACAATGGAAAAGACGAAAACGGTTCCGCCACGAAACTAATGCCTCGCAATAACGAGGATGATCGACTCGTGCCTCGCCCGCAGCGCCACGTCTCAATCAGCGGCGTCAAGAGTTTCCGTCGAGGCGTCTTCCGTTTGACGAGAGGCGCGGGGAGAACAATGGGCGACAAGCGCGCCCGGCGTCGATGGAGCGAAACGACGAGCGCCGACGCAACAATGTGCGCGCCGAGCGAAACGGGCGACGCGTAGGATGAGGCCGCCACCGTCGCCCTTGGGGACGCGGAAGGAGACAATCGCCTCCGGAGGCGGGCGTTTACGTGTCACAGAGGAGGGCGGGCGGCGGTCGGCGCGCCACCCCGTGAAGCCGATTACGAGGGGCGAGGCAGGCCACACCCCCAAACGCACCCCCGACGGCCCCGCCGAAACCGGAGGAGTGACGGCGCTTTTGGTTCGACCCTGCGGTAATTTAACAGACACGGATGATTCCATCTACAACCCAATTAATTACATACCTATCAAATGGAATATGATGGTCTCATGACGAACTGAGTTACTAAATCGGAATTATCAGAGGAACTAGGTGGGGAATCACTCACAGAGGGAAGGTTATATTACAGATTGAAGCTCTTGCATAAATTGGAAGGAGATATCTTTAGCAGTGATGCTGAAAATGTATCATTAGGCCCATCGCACCACGGTAAAAGTGATCGTGTGAATTGAATAGAGAGAGATTAAGTGTAAATCAGATAGATTTAAGGCGTCATTTTTTCCCACAGACGATAATGGATGGAAATAGCTGTCCGACCGCGGTAGGGGTACAAATATTCGAGTCAAAATTAGTCTGGTGCGTAGTCACCATCTGCCACAACTCCCCATCGGTGGCTTGCGTGGAATTATGTACGCATAGTAAAGTGAAGAATATCTACGAGATGTACCTCACAGGATTTCGAGGGGGGAAATAGGGGGTAAAGTGGTGGGGGCTGGAGAGAGGGTTTGAAACCCTATCCCCCTTTAAAGGAAAGGGTTTCAAACCCTTTTGGACGTGGCATCACGGGATACCCAACAGACGAACAACCCATGAGCCACACCAAGGAGGGCGCAGGCGCCGGCAGGTGTGGTGGGGGCGCCACCCGCTCCACTCGAGCGGCTCGCCAACAACCAGGTCTCACCTGTAAAGAGAGGAGGGGGTCATCAGTGACAAGCAGCGAACACAGCCGACAACGCAAGAATACCCTCGGGCGCAACACAACATTAACAATTTAGTCTAACATTAGAGAGAATGTTGCGCACGAAGCAAGTCACGTGTCAATGCAAACCTCCGCCGAATTAACAAGAGAAAAGGAAGCCTTGCCTCGACGTCTACTTCACACAGACACTTAATATCTAGTGATAAGGATGACCATTAAATGAAAGCAAAATAGTGAGTATGAAGACATGGACAAATCATAAATTTAGTTTTGCCATTAGTAGGTAAACAAGCCTGCCACTAGCTTATCTTTAAGGATTACTTCCGCAGAGGGAAAGATGTTAAAACATTGCATTAACGAAATAATGTAACCTGTCGGCGAATTGATTTTACATTAATTTCATGCACGAAATAGAGCTTATGACGACAGAATATTACAGTTATGTCAAGTGGGATATTAACGCGAAATTAACGTTGGATTCTTGTGTTGGCTAGCATGGCAATAGCGTTCGCATATTCCGCCAACGCAGTCGTCGGACCGTCGCCGGCATCAGTTGGTGCACTGATGCATCAATCAAGTGCTCCCCCTTCCCTCGGACAATACACAAATCGTACAAATTCACACGAAGGTAACCACTTCTACATTCTCAATCCAAAGAGGAACACTTTAACCTTTACTCAAGGACAATTATCACATGAGTGAGGGCATCCTACGAGCGTCCATTTGCGGGTGTGCCGGTGTATTTTTAGTACTCATGCACGAGTGAGTATTTATTTGGGCGTCGAGGCCTTTGCGGAATACAGTATATATTGTTAATGCTTAAAAGTCTTAAAGCTTGAAGGCTTTAAAGTATCTTCAAATATTCATGGATGGCATTTTGAATATGAATATCTAAGGATTAGGAAACAATGGTGGCAGTACAATGAATAAATAAATGAATACGACCCGGCTCGTCCACGTTCCCAAGATAAATAGGTATAAATTTAACCGAATAGAAATAATTTACTCGATACTCCATCCAGAAGTACACGTCCACAAGTGAATTCGCTAAGTTCCTCGCCCTTACTATTTATGCGACGTGCCCCCTTCATAAGTGTAAACTGCTATGTTGACGATACATTTTCAAGAGACATCTTACGGGAGAGTTTTCAACTTTTCATGATTTTACCTCAAGCACTGACTTGATAGAAACACATTTACATATATACAGGGTGCAGCAATCCGGATAAACACGCGTATCCTCGGATGAAGTTTCCGGTCCGGGTTAGCGAAATGTTCCCCACACTTATCCGAAGCATTTACTTAGCCAAAATATTGTAAACAGTTGATCTGGGGTCCCCAGAGAATAGAACTATTTCGAAATATAGCGCCCAGCGCGAACACTTTCGATAATAGCGGCTGTTTGATTATACTCCGCCCTTGTTCGTAACATCTCGGCGATTTTGAGGTTATGACTGTTTACTAGATGCCTACGGCTTTCAAAAACGCCAATCACGAACTCCAGTGGAACTACGATATGGCGGAATATTCAAATGGCAAGGCACTCTCGTCGTGAGGTGCTTTAGAATTAATAATTCTTAGTACAAAAATAAGATGTTAGTCGAACCATCTTGCTGAGGTAGCATTCCCTCTCACCAGGAGGCGGAAAGGATAACCTATGCGCCACCGTCCGCCAAAGAGGTGTTTCACGATGAATGGATCTCGGGACTTAGCGGGAATTAAATGAAATTAATGGCCGATGAACCATACTTCACTCTCACAACGCGTCGGAAAATAACGGTGGGCGCGGCTTCCATATATCGGCACCCCTCTCGCTCGGTGCGGCCCACCCGGGGGTCGTCCGTGCGGCCCGCGCCAAAACACATTCAATCGACGCGACTGGGTCTCATTATTCCACCGAGAGAGTGCGTGGCGGGAGGGTGCCAACACTCGCAATGTCGACATGGCGTGATCGCGATGGCGCCCCGGCCGACTGCCCACCGCCACGGGAGGACGGGGTTCGAATCTCGCGTGAAACCACGGGGCACTCACCAACGCGTCGAAGGCATGCCGTTCCGCATGAAAAATGATCCCAGGTTAGAAGATGGGCGATGCATTATCGCAGATTCATTTCATTTCCAGGCTATCTCGATGGAAATCGGAAACTGGTCGTCGATCCCGTTAATCGACGGAATCGATCGCCGCCGTCCAGTTATCATTATGCTAATGGGGGGGAATTGGCGATCCGATGGCAAACAGCGCACGCCCAAAGATCGAGGAGGGCGAAACGAAAGGAGAAGACTCTAGGCGGGGGATGGGGTGCTCTCGCCTGAGAAGAAACCCCCCTGCTGGGGGAAGTATTGCCGGCGATGACCAATGCGATGGCGCAGAGCCCACCGAGTTCGCCTCCTCCTAACGGGGCCATCGGGTGCGGGATTAACGGGGGGATGGGGGGCGAGGATAATCGAGAGTCGAGGCAATCCGGATGATTGGCGGGCGAGGGAGGGCGGCCCCTTGCCATTAGGCAGATTGCACGTTCCCCGCGGCCCCCAGAGACTCCAACGCCACGCACGCGAGGAGGGAGCGGGGAGGCCCCCCCCCGTGGTTCGCGGGGGTTCCCTCACTCCACCCAAGAAGGGGTGGGGGGGCGCACGCCGCTTTGCTTGGGTAAACAAGGGGGTCGCATTGCGCTACCAGGGGGCAGGAGGGGAGGGGGTAGCCACGCCCCCCTCCACCAATGCGCCGCGATTCCAATTTAGGCCCACGGGAAGTGATTTCGACCGCTCGGGGATAAACGCTCGCATCGGGAGGCGTTACAATCCTCCGGTCTGGAAAGACATGTTCACATGGTTTGCATTTAAAGTATCGGGAAAAGTTTCGGAAAAAGTTTTATCCTAGATATTGTTACAATACCGTAAAATTTTTCAAATTGCATCCCTTGACCGTCGACACATTATACCGGTAGCTTTTCCACGATTCGAAGGCACGCTGGTAGGCGGATTCCGGTTAAGGGGTACTCTTTGTAAGTGTACGCGTGCAAGGTCCTTTGACGGTACTTAGGGTCCTAACATGGCATTGTCCTTCGAGTGAGGATTTCAATGTTGGGAATGAGAAACAGTCCGCTGGTGCCAAGTCGTCAAAGAACGTATTCGCAAGCAGACAGTCGACTCTGCTCTTTTGATCGTCCGTCCGAGGACCTTCGGGAGGACGAATTTTCAGTGTGCACTGTCACCGTATCAATGCCAATTCTATCGTGCGCACACTTAACTGACGTTCTGAATTCAGCACTTCACGCATACATCAGGAAAAAACTGTTACCGATCGTTTTATACAGACATTTTACTACTTGTATCTGTCGTCGTCCTCCAGGTTTTTGGCGCGCGTTCCTCAACTGAATGTGCTATGATTATGGAAAAAATTAAAGAAAATGAACGACTTCAATTAGCTACCTCATACACATGCCCCACAATAAAACAATGTTTCTGAAGGAATTAGCTACGCATCAGTCACGGCGGCCACGCATGACACGGGCGCGGACGCAAAGACGGGTCCCCGCTCGTCCGTTCCTCGTTGGGCGAAGGGAACATTCTTTTAGTCATCGTCCACGGAGAGGCTCTGCTCCGACCCTCCGTCCGCTTTGAAAGGAGGGAATACACCCAGCTCCCCTTTTAACTAATCACCCTCCGATATTGCCCTTTAATTCCCCCGATGGAATTCGCACGGTAGAAAGAAGGCTCGAGAGAACAGTGACATCAACCCGGCACATTCAAATACTCATCTAGCCAGGCATGCGTACTTGTGGGAACTGTGTTCCGCTGTATGAAACCAGTAAATCGCAAATTACTACATCACAGATACGAATAGAACGTGGTAACACGTTCCAAATAATGCCAACCTAGCTTGTTAAACAACGTAAACGAAAGCACTTAACGATAACGCCACGGCTTCTACTTTCTTTAGCTTACTTTGATGGAACGTGAAACATTAATTGAAACGGCATAACAGGTTTAGACAACATCTCATAGCATCCCATGCGATAATAATCTTCTCGCGTTCAATTGAAATTTATTACGATGTTAATCATCCAACTTATACCACGTAATATTTGCGCACCAATAATGGCGTAACTGTCAAAATCCCTACGATGAATCTACGAAATCTTAAGCGCGTCTAACGCAATTAATCACTTCGCCTTCAGTGGTAACTATGAGGACTCGAAATAAAAGTGAATCAGCGAAATAAACATGTGCACTAAACATAATCTTTTGCTCACGAATGATATGAAAACTACTTAATCAATTAACAGACGGTGTCCTTTAATTCCTCGAGATGGCTGCTTCAAATTGCACGATGACGTGAATGACCTTCGAGCAACGTAGTGTCATTAACTTAACGGCGATCTGGCCATTTCATCCGAAATGATATCTCGCTCAAAAATGGAAATAATGCCATCGCGAAATCTAAATAAAATTTCTAATTGAAAACAATGTGTACTGCGCAGTTCCAGACATCAATTGTAATAACTTGTAATTCCAAAATCATTGCTGTTGTTTCCACATATGCATTCCACTGGAACGGGTTTACGAATGCGGTCATGGCGTCAGCGAGGAGGGAAGAGCAGGAGGAGGAGAGGAGCGGGGGGGGGGGGGGGTGAGAGGGGGGGGGTCACGGCATGACCCCCGAAAGAAATGAATGAGGGAGCATTGCTCGAGTCAAAATCGCCTACGAAACTCAATGAGGGGGTGAACGGGGGGAAGGGAATCAGCGGGGGTTGTGTTGCCAAGGGGGGGCGGAAGAAGAACGTCAAGGGAATGACGAAGGGCCCGGAATGCACGCCTCCAACCCGTGGAGAGAGATTGCCAGCTGATAAGAATTGCTGGTTTCATAGAGACCAATACATAACATTTCAGGTGATTAAAATAACGCTGCCACCCTCTCTCCCACGGAACGCCTTCGGTGCTCGAGTGATTACGAACACTCAGCTCAGTTCCAAAGGATTTTCATTGCGCAGTTAAATAGTGCATACATAACATGATACCATGAACTACGCAGAAAATACAAAAACCGGATTTCCCATTAAAGAAAACGGTTCCTCTCCCGCGGAGAGTTATGACGTCCAATTCTATGGACGGTTGACATGATCCATTCTACAAGGTATCCCACAAGCCACCGCTAGGGTCTGTGAATGGGGATTACGGAGCAATCATGCGACATCAAAAATTCAGTTTTTATAATTTTTAGTTATAATATATTTCCATTACAGCAATTTAAATAAGGACGATTATAAAAAGTAAAGCTACAACACTACGATATGAATGAGATACACACCTCCCTACGCAACCGTAAGCAACAAGAAGAAAATGAGATATGGACAACACACATATTACTAAGAATGAAAAAATAAGACATTTCTACCCCCTGGCGCTGTATTGGGGTGTAGGAGTGTATTGCTCGTTCCGTAACGTTCGTGGGAAAAATTAAGAATCAAATCCGTCTCTTCTACTTTAATTGATATGATATCTCCTACCGTATTACGATGGGGGTAATAATACGTTTTCAACATCACTGCTTAAGAGACCTTCTCCAATTTATAGAGGAACTTCAATCTGTAATTCAACCTTCGCTCCTCCGTGAGTGATTCCCAGCCTATCTGCTCTTATAGTTTGGATACGCTACTAAGTTTATCATAACAACGTTTTGCAAATTTAGCTCCTCTACGCTGAAAGCAATCCAATTCGGCAATCCATCCAACTACGAGAGGATCCAATATATGTACTTGCAGCATATTCTAAATGAGGCCTAAACAACAACAGATAACATTTCTCTTTTACCTCTTCAACACATTTACCCAGTACTATTCTTATACATCCTAATTTTTTATTAGCTTGTCCATAAATACCCCGTTTGTGTTTCACCCAGGAGGGATTCTTGTAATCGAAATCCCCCAGGAGCCGGCTCGATATAATAAGTATTAACCTACAAGGTAGCGACTGCGCAGGGTTATACGATTATATATTATATATATATATATAATATATAGTATAATCGTATAACCCTGCGCAGTCGCTACCTTGTAGGTATATATATAATAAATATAATATATATATATATATAATAAATATATATATATATTTTTTTGCAGGTTACCCTTACCTTTCCCCATCCATTTGAAAAACCCTAACCCCCTCATCCCTTACCCTTTCCTCCTGGTGCTGCACCCCCTGCCACACACCTTTTTGGTGACTTGAAGGGTATTGATGTAGATGTAGATCGTGAGTGAGTGTACTCCCACGGTATTTAATTGAGTCTACACATTCCATTTCGGTGTTCCAAATGCAGTAGGTATTCGAGAGGTTATTGCTCTATTTCCAAATATGCATCACTACGTTCTTTTTTTAGTTTAATTCTAATTGCAAACTGTCGCACCAGCGTTGTATAGCATTAAGGTCATTTGATAAAGCTGCCTTATCCTCCGGATTACGGATATCTCCGTAAACCACTGCATCGTCGCCATATTAACCCTGCTGATTACTGTGTGGTACTTTGTCTAAAACCTTTTTAGAACTAGAAAACTGAGTCCACTGGAACATTCCTCTCCCTCAACCAAAGCTATCATGAAGAAACAGCGAAAGGTGCCTCGCAGGTTTTACACTTTCGGGAGCCGTACTGGTTTTTTTATTAATAACTCCTGATTATCGAGGTTTCTAACGATCGAATTACTAACTAAATATTCCATGTCCTTGTATGAAATGGATGCGAGGTAAATATGTCTGTGATTGCTCGGTTCCTCCACGTCTCCGACTTTACTCATATATACATATATATATATATATATATTTATATATATATATATATATATATATATATATATATATATATATATATATATATATATATATATAAGTGCTACATTAGACGTTTTCCAATCTCTGGGAACTCTGATGATCTACCAGCGATTACTTAATTATGATTTCTAGATACGCAGAATTGCCCGTCACTAGTTCCTCATACATACGAGCTTGCAATTGATTAAGCCAGGAGGATTTATTGGGATCAATGTTTGTCGGAATGCGTTCCATTCCATAATATGAGATTTCAATTTTGGAGATCGTTTGGCGGGAAAGAATTGGTAAGCTATCGGAGACATTGGAGCAAGATGCTTCGAAAGAGGGGATTTGATAAGATGGCCTTTTCCGAACTGCTGATTGCTCTTTCGCCTTTATCATTTTTGAGTGCATCAACTGTCGATCTGTTTCCCTGAAACTCTCTGACGAGCGACCAAAATGCTCCCGGATTCTCTTTCCAATTTTCCGCTAATCGCTCTCATCAAATTTTCTCGTTCTTTTTGTCGCTAGAGAATTCATCCCTAATATTTTTTATCTTGGCGTGTCATAGCCTTTGACGTCGAAAGGCCTTTCTAACATCCGCGTTGTACCTTATAGGTTCCGAGTTATCTCTTATAAATTCACTGGGAATGAACTTGTTGGCTGCTGAGCACGTGATCTCAAGTAAGTGATTCCACTTATCCTCAGTATTTCGGTGATTACTTCCTTTCTTAAAACTAGCAAATTGATTCTGTAGCACGCACTTTAGGCCACTCTAGCCTATTCTTCAAACAAGGCAATTTTCCTTTTAGGCTTTTTATTTCGGACCCCATGAATCGAAAACTTAGCGTTTACTGCCCCGTGGTCACTAATTCCTTTTATAGTTTCTAGAGCTATGACTTTTTCGGGAATATTCGTTACTAATAAACGATGAATATTATCGCCCCGACTTGGTGAACTGGCAACTTGATTCAATGAGTTCAACGTAAAAGAATCCAATAGCGATTCGCAGATATCTTTGTCTATACCGCCCGTTTTAAAGCTACATATATGTGCTCCATTCAATAGATGGGATATTGAAATCTCCACCGATTATAGCGTCGCGTTCATTCTGTTGGGATAAGAAACCTTTGATTTGCTGATCTAATGCCAGAATTGAATTCTTCCGATCAACTGGCGGTCTCTAAAACGCACACACATACATTCCTTTGGATTGAGGACTTTTACTTGAGAACCAACCGCTTTCCAAACCATTACCCGAAATTACCTCGGCCCTGCTGACGCAAAACATTTTAACTGCAATAAAGAAACCGCCCCCGATTCCATTTGTCCTGTCTTCTCTATAAATGGAAAAAGATTTTGGGAAAATAGCATAGAGTATTCACACATATACCCAAGAAGTTATTGGTTTTTTGCTTTTGTGTTTGGTCAGTCTGAGTCGTAGGGTGAATCAAACTCGAAATATCAGTGAGCCGAAGCATCGTATCGCATCGCGGCTTCTCATTAAGTGGGGCAATGCGAAACACTCCACTTCGTAATCCACCAGGTGGAGCTGAAGCGTTGAACCGAAGAGGAACATTTCTTTATTTTAATGTTTTATGCTAATTTGTGAAAAGGATTTTTGAATGCACACTTTTTCCGTGACATCGTTTCAATATTTTCCCTCATTAAATTTTTTTTAAGATAATTGAAAATATGCACGGGCATAAACTGCCATAACTCAACTATTAATGTATATAAGAGACGAATGACTGAATAAAATGCACATTAATGACTATAGTAACTCGAGAGCAAAATCCACCCCCGACCTCGCGCCATGAGTAGGATAGCGGGGGGGAGAGGTGAGCAGGCACCGGGGCCCTCTATCGCTCGGGGAAGGCATTATTACCCATGGCGCAGCAGGGCTCACCCCAGCGACAACGCGGCCATATCCCAAAACAAATACCTCAATTTTAGTTATTAGTTTTTTTAGTACCCTGGAAACCACCGATAGCGCGTTCGGCAGGGGGTGTTGACACAACATACAACCCTTGACCCAAAAAACCTTTCCTTCTAAGTGAGGTCAGACAAATATTATTTTATTTGGATCCCTTATCGCACGTGGCGGCGGGCAACAAATTAAGTAAAATTAGAACCGTGGGAGACTCAGCTAAAGTTGTCCTCAGGATCATCAATGAAATGACAGAGAGTAGAGTAGGGCAAATGATTACTTAGGGGACGAACACTTTGGGTTTAGGAAGGGGAGAGGTACGCGCGATGCCACTGCAATAATGAGATCACTAATCGAGAGGAATATAGAACACAACCAGGAGGTATTTGCCTTTTTTGTAGATTTCGAAACAGCATTAGATAAAGTGAATTGGGAAATACTAATGAGTATATTGAAGAAAATAGGAATAGATTGGAGGGACAGGAGGCTAATCCGCAACCTGTACATGTCTCAGACTGCACAGGTGCGAGTGGGGAACGGGGAGTCCGGATGGGCAGTGTTACGAAGAGGTGTAAGGCAGGGTTGCCCATTATCACCGTTGCTGTTCAACCTGTATGCAGAGGAAATGATCAAAGAGGCGTGGGAAGAACTCGAGGTAGGAATGAAAGTGGGCGGGGAGTCCGTAAAATCAGTTAGGTTCTCTGATGACCAAGCTTTAGTTTGTCAGTCAGCCAAGGGGTTGCAAGCATTGCTGAGTGAATTGGAAATTCAGTGCGACAGGTATGGGATGAAAATCAATATTAATAAAACAAAGGTTATGCGATTTTCTAGAAAGAAAAAGGCTAAGCTAAACATTAAAAAAAGAAGGCAAAAACTATAGCAGGTAGAACAGTTTACGTATCTCGGAAGTGCTTTGGACCAGGGACGGACGTAATTTGGACAAGCAGCAGGGACATAAGGAGAAGAATTGCACTCGGGAAAGAGGCTTTCACAAGGAGGAGGGAGTTGATGACAGGGACGTTGAATAAGGATGTTAAGAAAAGGCTCGCGAAAACTATGATATGGAGCGTCGTTATGTACGGCGCGGAAACATGGTCACTGAAGCAGTATGATTGACGGAGATTGGAGGCTTTTGAAACGTAGATGGTGGGCGGGAAGAGGGGATTGTTGGGAGAAATCCTAAGGAGACAGGATAGAAGGATGAAGGGCGCATTGGTCGGAAATGGGATTTTGCAGACTGTAATAGAGGGGAGAATGTTAGGTAAACGAAGACGAGCCAGGAATAGAAAAGAAATCATGGACGGGAGGAAGGCAGTACACAGAGTTGAAGAGGGATTTGGAGAGTAGGATGTGGTGTTTGAAAATATAGCACGTGAGAAAATGACATTTTAAATCTATCTATTCTACACTTATTCTATCCAATTTTATTAACATGATATCTCCTTTCGAAATACGATGGGGGTAATAACACATTTTCAACGTCACTGCTAAAGGACCGCCCTTCCAATTTATGCACGAGCTTTAATCTGTAATTTAACCTTCGCTCCTCCGTGAGTGATTCCCAGCCTATCTGCTATCATATTTTGGATTCGCTACTAAGTTTATGACAACAACATTTTACAAATCTAGCTCCTCTGCGCTGCACGCGATCCAGTTCGGCAATCAATTCCACTTCTGGAAGATCCCATTTAACCAGCAGTATATTCTAAATGAGGCTTAACCAGGGAAAAATAACATTTCTCTTTGACCTTTTCATCACATTTTCCACATACTCTTCTGATAAATCCTAATTTTTTTGTTAAATCGTCCACATATTCCCCGTATGTTTTGCACCCATGGGACAGTGCGCATATGGGCTAATGGGGGAATTCTGGGCCTTTAACTAAAGAAACCCATCACTCGTAAATGTTGACATAGACGCCTGTACCCATCACTCAGCAATGTATGCAGTAGCCATGCACTTTAATAAATTAGCGATTGCCGCTATGGTCACTGCGTAAAAGCAGTCTAGGAACGATTTAAAGCGAGGTAAATTGCAAATGGATTACTCGCGGAATTTTGCTAAATGAATGTTGACAAGGTACACTTGATTTTCTCTCACGCACGTGCACACGTAGCAAGGCAGGTTTCACATCACTCTTGTCATGACTAGGACACTCCTCGAAGATTACTTCCTGTTGGCTGTGACCTTGCGAACTTTTAGACCGGTAGATTCGACATAACCGCAGCATTAGCGTTCGAGTCACGTCGGGGGTACCTCAGGAAAGTGTAATCGGTCCGTTGCTTTTCTTGATTTTTGTTAACGATTTGAACCGCGAAGCAAAAAGTAAAATTAGGATGTTCGCGGATGACACGGTGATCTATCGGGAGATATCTGGGGATGAGGATCGTTTTATTCTAGCACAGGATTTAGATTGCATTACTAAATGGTGTTCTAACTGGGGATTGACACTAAATTATAATAAATGTTCGGTGGTAAATTTCTTTAAAAGATCAACGGGATTTGCTTACAAATTAGCTGGAGGTGACCTAGCAGTAGTTGATACGGTAAAATACCTAGGTGTACATTCACAAAAGACTTAACTTGGGGGACTCACCTACGTAAAGTCTGCGGTCAAGCATATAAAAAATTGGGATTCATTAGACGCATTGTCGGCAAAAGTGACTCGAAGGTCAAGGAACATTGTTACCACGCTCTTGTATGGCCTCATTTAGAATACGCATGCAGCGTGTGGGATCCGAGTGAAAAATACCTCATTCGGGAAATTGATAATGTTCAACGCCGGGCAGCCCGTTTTGTTAAAAATTCTTACGATAAAACGCAAAGCGTCACCGAAATGCTCATGGATTTGGGGTGGGAATCATTGGCAGCGAGACGATTCAATGCAAGGTTGAAATTGTTAAATAAATTCAAATCCGCATGTTTCAGCACCGAGGTCTCGCAAATTATTCGTACTCCTACATACATTGGTCGCTTGGATCATGCATATAAAATTCGGGAAATAGATGCCAGAACTATCCGACTCAAGGACTCCTTCTTCCCACGGACAATACGGGATAGCAACTGCAGGGTTATAGATAGCAAAAATTCCACTTGCCACCCTCAGCGTCTAAAAAATAATTAGTTGTATTTAAATGCATGCTCTTCCACTAACCTTATGTGTTTTGTTATAATAACCTATTCTTTCCGAATGACCTCATTCGTGTTCTGTTCATCTGTTTTTAAGTTTCCCTTACAGTCCCTCGTCACTCTCCGCGGGGGGAAATTCCTGCTACCTGCAACGTTGGGTCGCATTCCCAGCCTTTTACAGACTCTTCGGGGGGTAGAGTTTTTTGTGGTGCATTTTCATGTGGTAGTGATGTTTCACATTCTTGCTTGTGTCCTGGCTTGCGTGTTGTTGGATGGCTATAGTGCTGCATCCTGGGGTGCAGTTTTTAGTTGTTTTGCGGTATATGTGTTTGCATGAGTGTTGGATGAAGGGATTTTTGCATGAGTGTGTGCGCTGCTGTGGGTGTAATTTTCCGTGTTGTTTTTTTGCATGTGGTATTTTTCCTTTTTACGGTTGGTGACCTAACACCCCCCGCCACACGCCCTTGCGGCGGCTTGCGGGGTATTATGTAGATGTAGAATGAATGGACCGGAGGAAAGCTAGCCACGGAGGGAGAATTCCCGCCTCCCGTTCCGCCCAAGGGCTTTTAAAGAGCACCACTGGGAAAAAAAGAAGCCAACCGCCCTCGACGAATCCACTTGACACGCGGCCGGGTTTCGTCGGAGGCGAGATCCTCAAGGAGACACCAATCGAGTCGATTCTCGAGGAGGACCTCTCGCTCCGTAATACATTGTCTGTCCCATAAGTAGGAGGACTAAGTCTATTTAATAAAATTCATTGCCAGAATTGATACATTCACTCAAAAGTCATCAAATCAGCGCCCTTGTGCGTCCGTACACCGCTGCCAGCGGGTTTCCCGTTCCTCTTACGCTTTCCGGAAGGCGGCGCCCGGAATACTGCAAAGCTCCCTCGTCACGGCCTGTCTTAACACTTCCAACGAGCCGTGGTGACGCTCTTTCAGAACGGATTTAATGCGGGGGAAGATAAATAAGTCTGGTGGGGCATTGTCTAAAAAAGTTGTATCCTCCCTCACATGGTCGAGAAGCTTTTGGCAGATATCCGCGTGCGAGTTTCCTTTTGTTCGTCCGAGAGCACTCGCGGCACCAACTTCGCACACACCTTCTTCATGCCCATGTTTTCGATCGCAAGTCGATGCATATCACTTTTAGGGATACCAAGTTCTTCATAAACCATGCGAACACATAATCTATGATTCCTGTCCTACAAAGCCTTGTCTATTGCAATATTTTCGTCCCTTTTTGAGTTTGAAGGGCGTCCGGAACCACCGGCGTCTTCAGTATCATGTCTACCCTCCTGAAACACCTGGTGCCAATCAAATACGCCCGACCCATCCATGGTGTTATCACCATAAGCTGCCTCGAGCATATATCATGAATCTATTTCCCGGTTTTGCCCAGTTTCAAGCAAAATTTGTGGCGTGTCGCTGTTCAACTAACCGGTTATGACGGAGCGTAACGAAGTCACGTTACATAGGTTTCGCAAACAAACGATCCGCACTCCGAAAAGGGTGGGAGCTAACTGGCACCGTCGTCCAAATTTTCCTTTAACTCCCCTCCCAAGAACTCAGCCAGAGACACCGCTGCCCGTCCGTCCGTCTATCGGGGAAAAAATAAGTCCTACTATTTATGGGATATGCCTTGTACTTGGAAACCGATTGTGCAAACGACAACAGCAACATAATACTAGAACGATCGGATTCTACCGGCGAACAAGGAGTGGGACGAGACGTGTGACGGATGGCGCCGCGCCAGACTGGCGCCACCTCCCCGAGATCGATCGCTCGAGCGGATCGCGACCCCCCGGGGGGGGCAACCGCGGCTCGCCGTCGTCCGCCACGCTCGATTTGATCGACCCCAAAGACTATCCGGATCTCAAACGAGGAGGAGCAGAGTCGGCCATTGAGACCGCAATCCTCTTGGCAGGGCGTTCGCGGGCATAATCTGCGGTCAGCCATGGCCACACGCGCCCGCCATCCTCGCCACTCGTGAACCGACTGGTCCAAATTATTAATAACATCCACCTTCATTACGAATTAGAGGCGTGGCCGAAAACACAAATACCTACGTAAAGGAAGACACTGGAATGGTGGGGGCTCAGCTGATTTAAAAATTGGTGGCAATTATTTACATCATACCCTGCAGCCTCATCGCTAGGCGTCTCAAAAAGAGCGGAGTGATATTTTTTGGAAAAAGTCCCTCCCGAACACCTACTGCATCGGGAACACCGAAATGGAATGTGTAGATTCGATTAAATACTTCGGCGTTACCCTCACTCACGATCTCTACCGGCTGAAAGGCATACGGGGTATATGTGGACAAGCCAACAAAAAACTATGATTAATTGGAAGAATATTAGGTTAATTTGATGAAAAGGTCAAAGAGAAATGTCATCTTACGCTGGTTAGACCTCATTTGGAATATGCTGCGAGTATATAGAATCCTCACGAAGTTGGATTGATTGCCGTTCGCGTGCAGCGTAGAGGAGCTAGATTTGTTAAACATTGCTATGATAAACTTAGTAGCGTATTCAAAATGTTAGATCAGCTAACCTGGGAATCATTCACGGAGCGAAGGTTAAATTACAGATTGAAGCTCTTGCATAAATTGGAAGGATGCCTCTTTAGCAGTTATGTTGAAAATGTATTATTACCCTATCCTACTACATTAGGAGAGACCATGTCAATAAAATTAGAGAAATGAACGGTAGAAGAGATAGATTTAAGATGCCATTTTTTCCACGAATGATAAGGGATTGTAATAACATTGTCCGACCGCGGTAGGGGTAAAAGTATTCGGGTTAAAAATAGTAGTAGTAGTAGTAGTTTTTAGGGGAGGCGACCGACAGCTAAGGTCATTTGCGCCATAGGGGATGGACAGGAAAGGATGAAGGGTGGAGAGAAACCCGGCGTCGGCATTAGCCTACTCTTTACGAAAGACGCCAAGGGGTCCGCAGCTTAACGTCCCATCCGACGGACGCCGTACTCACTCAAAGTGCCCTCCACAAATCACCTCAAGTAGGGATCGAGATACCTCTGAAAAATATTCAACACCGCCGGGATTTGAACCCGCGCCCTCAGGGTGGGAAGCCAGTACGTTAGCCCCCGCACCATCTCGATCCCCGTTAAAAATAGTCTGGTGTGTTTCACCTCCTGCCACACACCCTATCGTTGGCATGCAGGGCAGTAAAAAATAGTTATAGCTCGCTCGAGAAATTACAAAACATTGGTGATTAGTTCACTGCAGCACAATGCATGAAAATACGTCCAAATTAATAACATAAATGTTTCCTTGTAGTGCCGATATAAAGCATTCCTACGATTAAATTCGCCAGCAGACATACGGGCGTGTCACGGCACACGTCTTCGCGACAGTTTCACTCCAATCGAAGTGCTGAGAGTGGGAACGGGAAACTCAGCATGGGAATACAAAATATCACACTCCTACAGCAAACACGCAGAAAGACCACTCCCTTCGACCGACTGACCATAAGCTGTCCACCATAGTGAGGGCAACGCAAAAATGGACGTGCGGAAACGTTATTTTGCATGCCCGAATACAAATTAAAATACACAGTACACCCCATTAGGGACTTCAGAAACGATGAGATATTTTCCCTACTCGGACCCTTTTCCCTTTACCTTTAGCTCCTCATAATCTCATCATTTTGACGCGGCACTACAAGCCACCCGCTAGGGTGTGTGGCAGGGGGCGATTCAACTCCAGGAATGCAAGATCAAAGTGTTGGTCATGTGATAGCGTCCAATAGAGTGTTAACTGAATCTTAAAACCGAAACATTAATTTATCTGCAACGGTTATGCCGCAAGAGAGGCCGAGAGCTAAGGACTCCAGCTGTAGGTCCACTCCCCAATATAACTACTACGTACCACAGGCGACGACAATGTGCAATGATAGAACACTGATGCGCGTGGGATAATCGCATCTCGGCTCAATTGGATCAACATGGAGGGAGAGTCGGAAGGGGGAGGGGGGAGCGGGAGTGGGAGGAAGTTATCTGCGTCAGGAATGCCGCCACCCGCGAGGGAGCAGTGGGGGCGGAGGGCTGCCCGTCACAGACACTCTAAAAGCGGCCGCCCCGCCCCCGGTGACGCCCGAGGAAGTGATTCACGCCTCTTCCGAGAGATGGAGCGATAATTTCATAGGGGAGTTCACGAGAGGAGCCACTCATCGGGACGGCGTGTGATACTTTCGGGCGGCGGGAGCGGGCGTCAGTCGCCTGCCCCCGCACCCAAGACTTCCCCGCGCGGCGGTGACTGGCGGCAGGTGCCTCGGGGTTCGGCATCCCCCCCCCACCGCCCGGAGGCGACACGCACTAAGGCCCGGTGATGAACACTAGTAAGCCTCGCCTTGGATTCGTACAAATAGGGGCGATCTCTCCCACCGTGGGACGATGGGGGTAATTATACATTTTCAACATCACTGCTAAAGAGACTTCCTTCCAATTTATATAAGAGATTTCATCCTTAATTTAATCTTCGCTCCGCGAGTGATTCACAGCTTAACTGCTCTAATATTTTGGATGGACTACTAAGTTAATCATAGCACCGTTTTACAAATCTAGCTCCTCTACGCTGCACGCGATCCAATCCGGCAATTAATCCAATTTCCTGAGGATCCCATGTACTTGCAGCATATTCTAAATTAGGCCTAACCAGCGACAGATAAATGTTATCTTTGACCTTTTCATCACATTTACCCAGTACTCTTCTAATACATCCTAATTTTTTGTTAGCTTGTCCACGAGAGATCTTGAGTGAGGGCAGTGCCTAGGTATTTAATTGAGTCTCTATGCATTTCATTTCGGTGTTCCCGATGCACAAGGCGTTCGGGAGGTACTTACTTTTTTTCAAAAATTCATCTAGTTTAATTCCAACTGCCATGAGTCGCAAATAATGCTCTTATGTATTAGCATATTTATATCCGTCCTACGATTTCATTTTTTGATTAAAAATGATGATAATCTCAAGGTTACTGACATTATAATAAAACAATACCTCCACGAATACGTTGATGAGTTCTGAGAAAAGCAAAAGCAAGCCAGGGACGACGTTCCAACACGGTATCCTCAGTGCCAAAGTTCGTGCATTACAAATCAGGGCGAAAGTAAAATGTCGCCAGTCTCTTTTCCATTCGAAGCAGATGTCTGACGTCGGCCTAATTATGTATGAACGAGAGGTGCATAACGAACTACATCAAACTCAAAGAAAATTCGTTCGATAGGCGAAATATTGATGCAGAAGAGACGAGCGCGGGAGAAGAGGGGGGGAAGGACTGGAAACGAGGTATCGAACGGGTGTGGGGGGGAGGGGGGCAATCGATGCGAGGGATAGGGTGTGGACACCGGCGCAACATAGGAATTGGTAACTCAACCGGAAAGATCGATACGGCTACATCGACTATCGGAATTATAATCTTAAATACTGATCCAATATTATCGATATAATATTACATGCAATGAAGCACCAAAATGCATTACAAATGAATTTATTTTCTGGACTTTCTGTTGCATTCACATTCGTGTACAATAGATCTCACTAACAATACGTACATTCTTATGACTCATTGGCTAGGAAAACACAAAACTACATTTAACCATTAGAACATAATATACCGAAAATCACGCGCCATCAGGATTAGTGCTCAACATTACGCAGTCACACGCACGATAAGTCGCACGCGTCACGACACACCCGTGCGAACCTCCGGCAAAGTAACCCATCTATCCCCTAACCTAACCCTACTAACAAAGTTTCATTCTATCGCGAATGTTTTCTCGGCTTTTATACCCCTCGCATCGATTAGGGTCCACCCGGAAGAGCGCCGAGACCCAACAAGAAATCACCCCATGCAGGGCTAAGGAACATCCATTTGAAATGGTAGAGATGCGTAGTAAATCAACGTATCGAATTGGGAGTATCACCGTCGCCGATATTAGGGCAACACTCGACAAGATCATTACGAACTGATTATCGAATTAAATCCGTCGATATGGGTAAAGATCGAAACAGCAGTGGGCACATCCTTCCCGCACGATGCCCCCGGCGCGGTGCTCTGGTGCTGCCCCCAAGAGAGTCCGACCTCGGTACGAGGGGGCACGGCCGCTCGCACTCGAGAGGCGCACCACCCGTGATAAGAAGAGACCGAGCCAAGGGCGGCGAGTAAGAGGCTTGGTGGGGGCAAGGCTCTCCACTCGGGACACACGTCAGTGGGAATGAGAGGATCCCCGCCGGGATCGAGCCGCGCGACGGGCAAAATCGGACCGATTGGACGACGGGCAGCAATGCACCTCCTCGCGGGGCATTCAATGCAATGGAATGAGCTCTTCCGTACCCTCTCGCCGAGGGCCCTGTCCCCCCCCCCTTGACCTCCGCCCCCCGCCCGACCAAACACATGCCAAATCGGGGGCACTGACGGACGGGGGAGGAGGGCCTTTCTCCCTGCGGCCCCGATGACCACGCCTGAGAACGAAGAGGGCGAAGCCGACGACTGAAACCCATGCAAGACAATGAGGTCAGCACCCGATTATCCGCGAGCGCGGAAAGAAACAATCAAGCCCCATTTTCCAAACCACCTTCAAATGCTTGATCGGGATTTTGGGTAAACATACGTACGCAAACAACGCTGAGAATGTCCTCCGACCTATTTCGCTCTTTCCTTTTGGGATTGCCTAAGACATAACTCGAAGTGCCTTCCCGGATAACTAACGCCTCATGTTCCCACATCTTCCCAAAATATGCGTGCGTCCCTTGCAGACTCCGTGTGGAACCCGTCCTCGGCAGTCGGGAGGCCAATCGCACTTCCCAGCAGGGCCACCCAATACGTTCGTAGCATGCCTATGGATCATCCCCTCGGGAATCATTTTCTTTAGAAGAGAGGTTTTTGCGTAGGGGTGGTGATTGTATTGGAAGTGTAGCAAGTGTAGTGAGTTGAGTTGCGAGTGGAGTGTAGGGTATGATGAGGTTTACGGATTATCATAATTTTTATAAGATAATTTGCCGGCCTCGGTGGCGGCCGGGTAACGTCCTCGTCTGCCAATCCATGGGTCGCGGGTTCGATTCCCGCCTGGGTGGGTTTTCTTCCACCCAGGGCTTGGGTGTTTGTAATCGTCTTCATTGTTATTCTTTGTTATTAGTCCGATGTACCGGCCAGAATGCTGTTTTCGAACTAATGGCTAAATAAATAAATAAAATAAATATCAATTCTAATACTTGCTGTATGAAAATTGGATATATTGATGGATTAATTTGTTATTTTTTATTATTTACATATTTTTTATCATTTTGTCATAATTATTCAATTTTTATAGTTCCTAAAAGGAGCATGTGGTAGGTCAAGTGCTGGGTGGATGGTGGGGGCAATAACGGGGGCACTGCTCTCTTTTTTCCTTTTTTAGATTGCGAGTCGGAAGGAGCCTATTGCGCAGAAACGACCTGTTGGAAGGGAGGGTATATAAGAGAGTTTTTGGAGGCTTTGATTGATTTACTGTACCAATGAAGTGATTTTTGCATTAACTTTTGAATTCCGGGGATATTTAATTCCTTATGTATGTTTCCGTCGGGGATGTACCAGGGGGGAGGGGGCGCTGATTCCGCGGACCATCACATGCTGCGATACCTAAAGGGGGGTGATGGAGGGAGGAATGGCTGACCAGGAGGAGGATGCGCAAAGGAGCTGTGGGAGTAGGATGGAATGGAAAATGTCAAGTTTGGATATTAATAGAAATGAGCTCTTACGGCTAGTAATATAGTATAATAAATGTGAAACTCCAATAGCCGTAAACAGTTTACCTTTCTAAACAAAGTAAAAATGAAATTAGTTGGCTAGCGCCACAAGTCAAGAAGGGGTAAAAGGTAAAAAAGGATAATGAGGTGGGTAAAAGGTAAAAAAGGAGAGGATAAGAAAGGTATTCACCTTTCTTTTCCTCATTTAATTTCATTTTTACTTTGTTTAGAAAGGTAAACTGTTTACGGCTATTGGAGTTTCACATTTATTATATGTCAAGTTTGGAATTGAGAAGGGTTATCGAGGAGCGGATTAATCGAGGTTGAAGAGCGAATGTTGTTTCCCGTATTTTGGAAAGTTTAGAGGATATATGGGACCTGAATGACAGTTTTTCATCAAGGATGACTCCGAGGAAAGTGATATGGACTTTAGGGGTGAGATTTATTGATTTAAAGTTAGATAGGTATTCGTGGATTTCTCAGCGGTTCTTGAGGAGCCGATTTTGCATGGCTTTCCTTTGTTAACCTGTCACCTCCATTCCGCAAGCCAATCTTCGAAGAGATCGAGGTGGTCCTGCAGAGCATCATCTGTTGGCCACCAACTCTGAGCGGCCATGGCGCTACCGTCGGCATTTAGAAATAGGTGGTTAATGGGGGACGTCGTCAATGGATAAATCGAATAAGAGAGGACAGAGAACAACACCATGGGGAACACCAGAACGGATGGGATAATAGGGGGAATGATAGGAGTAGTGAGAGATGGAGAAAGATCGGTTTTCAAGGAAGGATTGAATGATTTCAATAAGGTAGATGGGAAGATCTTTTAGCCAGAATTTGTACAGCAATCCCTCACTTTGTCAAAAGCCTGGCTGATGACAAGTAATAATGCACTTGTAGTTAAATTAGTGTTGAATTCGGATGTAATTAATTCGGTGAATATATTAATTTGGTCGACTGTTGAGGTTTTGTAGGTGAAGCCGAATTGTTCGTTGCTATAAAGAGGAAAAGGGAGTGATTTAAATGGGGCTGGAATGATATTTCCAAATACTTGACTAAGAGCTGAGGTGACAGAGCGTAGGAATTGTAGGAATTTATTTCAGACGGGATTTTACCGGGTTTTGGTAGCAGAACAATGTCGGAGGATTTTCAGGAAGAGGGAAAGTAGGGTGATGCAAGGTAGGCTTTAAAAAATGTGTGAGGCAGTGAATACAAGGAGCTGGGAGGAATTGGAGAGCCGGATGGAGCCTGCAATGATGCCGTGATGTCATTTCGCACCCACTCCTGTTCCATTGCAGCTCCGAAGGCTGCCCTCCCTCCCTCGCGAGCGCCATCTCACTTCGGGGCCTTTCAGCGGCTCCTCGGCGCCACTCTGCACAACGCATTCCTCCCAACTCCCTTTGCGGACGCACTCCGGATCGAGCTGCGTTCGGCCGCAGCTGGTTTGGATGCGGAACCGGTCCATTCCATTACCAAAGGGTGCTGACTTGAAAGGGGCGCTTCTCGAGCTCCGACGAAGCATTCACGTTTTCGCGTTGCGAGACATTTCACGAGCGCTTTTTATTTAGCGAGGTTACAAGGAGCGATGATCACCCAACCATAGCGTCCTTCTTTCGCCCGAGTGGGGCTCGGAGGATCACTTCCGCTCACCGCTAGCGCAAAGGCAAATCGGGTCGAGGCAGATGACTCGGGGCGAGTGTGGACATGCACACTGAGGGGCGGACTCGCATGACTCCTCCGTTGCGGCCCGCCCGCCCGCGTCTCTCCTCCATCCGCGCAACTGGCGACACCTGTCGTTTGAACGGACTCCGAAGTGCGCCTCTCGACACCCAGGGAAGTTATCTCTCGGCGGACTTGTTTGAAGACTGAGGCGCGACTAATCTCGAAAGAGGAAGTAAGACGTGCGATTGTATTCACTGGCTGCGGCACACAAAGGAGAGGTGGCAGAAATTAAACAACAGGTGGGCTATAAGGAAGGTTAAGTGAAGGAAAACACCACCAGAGTCAATAGAGATGATTCCGTAGATACATTTCAAGAGTCATAAAAAAAGGAGATTTTGAAAAAATACGTCGTAAAAAATCTCGGAATGCTTGCCGCAAGTTTACAAAAAAATACGTACTAATAAAGCAGGGAAACGATCTCTTGATATAAACGCAAATCTGAAAAGCGAAATTGAGTGCAACAAAATAACTAAGAGCAATACACTACGGGAAGTGATAGGATGAATAATGTATGTACTCGAGGTAAATGTATGTGCTACAAGGGATGAAGGTTTACATTTTACGAGTTTATCGACATCATACGCCATTGCATACATTCATCAAAGTGCCAATTGTCACGTTGGCAACCAATGTAATTAAATGAATATGTGCAAACAGATCCAACAGAACGGCGTCAGGTTTCCTGGCATGGCCAGGCATTATCAACGTTGATTTCCGCCCTATTAAGGGTCTCATTCCATCCACTGGAAAGTGATATTTTTAAAACTTGGTCGATCCCAGCATTGTGCGAATTCTATCGTTTTCCATTATTAACCTAAAACAATTTAAATTGGAGCAACCGATTTTTTTGGAAACAAAGAGAATTTTAATTGAAAGGAGTAACATAGAAGTAAAAAGTACAATTGAAGAATATTAGGGATTCTATTTTGTAGATTTAGCGGCGTGCAATTAAGTGAATTTGGCAGCTTCGATGAATGTATGGCAGGATAAAGGAGTATTTCGGAGGAATGCAGGCATTCACAACATGCACTTGACTCCTCAGCGAGGCGGAGGGAGCGCGGGCAGCGTTATCAATAAAAGAAGTCTGCACAACATCAGCAACAAGTAGGGACACTTGGGAATTGATACCGTTCATTTCAATGGAAACGGCATTCAATTAGCTATAGGTGATATTTTTAAGGGAACATTTCAAAATGTCTTTTCAATCCAATAAACCCGTATTTTAATCTTTTTGATCCTAAATACCCACATTCAAGCCTCCTTAAGGCACCTAGATAAAACCTATTCTACATTTTTCAAAACCTTCAGATTCTCATTCCACTGGTAGTTTACTTATACCATGGTGTCGGCCGGGGCTCTCGCATTCGCGTGCTAGCGACACCACACCATCCCCCTCTTGCCCTCCCTCCCTCCCACCAAACTGCAGAGCGCACCGAACAAGGGCGGCCTCTGTTCGCACTGCCTAACCCCTTACCCTCCTGCTCTCCCCCCTCCCCGTGCGGGACACCGCTGCTGGGTGGTCGCCACCCGCTATGTGCGCGAAAGAGGTTTAAGGGAGGAATGGACGCGTGAAGAGATACATGAACATGTACAATATATATATACACACACACATATTATACATACACACACACACACACACACACACATATATATATATATATATATATATATATATATATATATATATAATATAATGTATATAATGTATAACACTTAGCACTAGTGGACACAGACAACACAGAAACACACAAAAAATAGACTCACTATTTTTCGAATTTTCGGTGGTCGTGACCACCTTTATCAAGGAAGAGAGGGACAGAACTGAAGGGAATACGATGGCTGGAGCGATGGATGGAAGGGGAAGGTGGGGAGAGAATTCCGAAGGGATGGGTTTGGAGGGGCAGCGTTAGAAGGGTGGGGAAAATGTAGAAGGTGATGGGGGTGGAAGGGGGATGAAAATATAATTGGAGCAGGGTAATTAATGCCTAATATTGATTCCTGGCCAATTCCAGGACTCCAAGAGCCAGATGAAGGATTGCTCTAATGTTTTCAGTTTCAGTGGAGGATCAGAGGGTGGGAGGGATGCTATGATGGATACACTATAGCATTTATCAAAGGGAATGTTGTGTTCGGAGGCGTGTATGGGGATAGGGAGCATATCAATTAGGGAAGAGTTTTTGCATGAGGCTCGGTGGTTGTTGATTCTGATATTGAGGGGTGTGGTGCACTGCCCAATATAATAGGCAGGGCAAAGTTGGCACTTCAGAAGGTACACTACATTGCTAGATGTGCAAGTAGAGGAGGGAATTGTTGGGAGAGAGTTAAAAAGCGGGTGGGAGAGGGATGGGATTTTGGTTTTGAAAATAGGGCATGTTTTGCATCTAGGTTTATTGCATGGCGGGGGAGTGGTTTTGGGACTGGTTGGGGATTTAAGGAGTGGATTGCTTGATTTGAGGAGATCGGATAGGTTGGCCGGGCGTTTGAAAGTAACAGAGGGACATTTGGGAAAAACAGGTTTGCATTGGCATTATGATTTTTTCGGATAGGGTAGAGGTCTTTTAGGATTGATCGTAGAGATTCTAAGCCCGGAAAGTATGTGGTGCAAATTGAAGGAGGGTGGGGTTCCGCGGTGGAAGAAGGTTTGGGAGTGTACGCATGTTTTCGGATTCTTTTGTTCAGGAGGGATTCGGGATAACCTCGTTTGAGGAGGGAACAGTGTAGACTTGAAAGGAAATTATCAAGGGAATCAGGGTCATTGACAATTCTGTGTCCTCTTATGGACAGGGAGTAAGGAATGGAGCGTTTTGTGTGATATGGGTGACAACTATTATACGGTAAGTATTGCTGTTTGTTTGTGGGTTTTATGTGTACAGAGGTGTGAAATGTTTGGTTTCATAATGTTACATTTACATCCAGGAAGGTGATTTTGGAGGAGGAAACTGTAGAAGTGAAGGAGACAGTGAACGAAGCATTGAGGTCGGAAATGAAAGTTTTAAGGGAATTGGTACCATGTGGCCAGAGGAGGAAGATATCATCGATGTATCTGAGCCACAATAGAGGTTTCAGTGGTTGTTTTACCAGGAATTTCTTCTCTGCGAGACCAAGAAAGGGGTTTGCATAGAAAGGGATGAACCTGCTACCCATGGCACAGCCCTTGATTTGCAAGAAGAATTTGTCGTTAAAGGAAAAGGAGTTGCGGGTGAGGATGAACTCGGAAAGACTAAGGAGAAAATCTGTGCTGGGTATGTGTGGCTCAGGGCGTTGGGAGAGGTAATGTTTGAGAGCGGAGATGCCTTCTGAGTGGGGAATCGATGTGTATAGGGATGTTAAATCTATAGTGGCCATAGTAATCTGGGTATCTGGAGGGAGGAAGGTTGATTTTAGCCTTTCCAGCAAATGGTAAGTATCTGGTAAGAATCTTTGGTGAGTGACGGTAGGGAGTGGACTATCGGCTGGAGATAGTGGTCTACAAATGCAGAGATTCTTTCGGTTGGGGAGTGACGGGAGGATAAAATCGGGCGACCGAGATTCCCAGGCTTGTGAATCTTTGGAAGGATATAGAAATGAGGGGTACGTGGGTGGGGAGGGGAGAGGAGGTCCAGGTCTGAAGGAGATAGACCCTCATTTGGCCCGTTGGACACGAGAAATTCAATGCGTTCCTTCTGAAGTGCGGGGTTTGGGTCTTCGGGGATTTGCCGGTATGCAGACGTATCCGAGACTTGTCTGTCAACCTCCGTTATGTAATCAGATCTGTTTAAGACAACAACCGTTGAACCTTTGTCCGCGGAAGTAATGATTATATTAGGATCCTTAATTAGCCTTTTTAGTTCTGTGGATTCGGTAGGAGACAGGTTGGGTCGAGGATTTAGGGTCCTGAGGAAAGACGGGTTGGAAATTCTGGACAGGAGTAGGTTTATAAAAATCATCCCTTTGAAATTTTTATAAACCTACTCCTTTCCAGAATTTCCAACCCGTCTTTCCTCAAGACCCTAAATCCTTATATATGTTTATAAAAATTTCAATTGGATGATTTTTATAAACCTTCTCCTGTCCATACTAGACGATGAGATAGAAAGGGCATTAAGGGAGATGAAATTAAATATGGCCGTGGGGGTGGATAACATTCCCGCGGAACTATTGAAATGTTTAGGCAAATGTGGGAGGAAGAGGCTATATGAACTGATTCGCAGTATCTATGAGGAAGTAATCTGGTCGGAAGACTTTGTGAGATCAGTTTTAGTTCCTATTCCGAAAAAGGTAAAGGCTACATCATGTGAGGACTACAGGACAATAAGTTTGATATCCCACGCAGCTAAAGTTGTTCTCAGGATCATAAACAAAAGGATAGAGAGTAGGGCAAATGATTACCTAGGGGATGATCAGTTTGGTTTTAGGAAGGGGAGAGGTACGCGTGATGCCATTGCAGTAATGAGATTATTAATCGAGAGGAATATAGAACACAACCAGGAGGTATTTGCCTGTTTCGTAGATTTCGAAAAAGCGTTTGATAGAGTGAATTGGGAAAAACTAATGACTATTTTGCAGAAAATAGGAATAGATTGGATGGAAAGGAGGCTAATCTGCAACCTGTACATGTCTCAGACTACTCAGGTGCGGGTGGGGAACGGGGAGTCCGGATGGGCAGTGTTAGGAAGGGGTGTAAGGCAGGGTTGCCCATTATCACCGCTGCTGTTCAACCTGTATGCAGAGGAAACGATTCAAGAGGCATGAGAAGAACTGGAGGTAGGAATGAAGGTGGGCGGGGAATTCGTAAAATCAGTAAGGTTTGCTGATGACCAAGCTTTAGTTTGTCAGTCAGCCAAGGGGCTGCAAGCATTGCTTAGTGCATTGGAAATTCAGTGCGACCGGTATGGGATGAGAATCAATATTAATAAAACAAAGGTTATGCGATTTTCTAGAAAGAACAAGGCTAAGCTTAATATTAAAATAGGAGGGCAAAAACTAGAGCAGGTAGAACAGTTTACGTATCTCGGTAGTGTTTTGGACCAACACGGTCAAAGTAGTAGGAACGAAAGGAGAAGAATTGCGCTAGGCAAAGAGGCTTTCACAAGGAGGAGGGAATTGATGACAGGGACGTTGAGTAAGGATGTTAAGAAAAGACTCGTAAAAACTTTGATATGGAGCGTAGCTATGTACGGCGCGGAAACGTGGTCATTGAAGCAGGAGGATAGACGTAGACTGGAGGATTTTGAAATGTGGGTGTGGAGAAGAATGGAGAAGGTGAAATGGACAGAGAAGAAAACAAATGAGTAAGTACTTGGTATGGTGGGCAAAGAGAGGGGTTTGTTGGGAGAAATCCTATGGAGGCAGGAAAATTGGATGAAGGGGGATTTGACCGGCAGCGGGATGTTGAAGACTATGATAGAGGGGAGACTGTTGAGCAAACGAGAAAAGGGAAGGAGCAGGATAGGGATGTTGGACGGGATGAAGGGAGGAAGAAAGTACTCAGAGCTGAAGAGGGACCTGATGTAGAGTAGGGTATTGTGTTTTGCTAGGGGTCACAAATTATTTAATTAGTAATTATGTCCATCCAAAAACCTGCCTTAACCGGTAGATTACCTAATTATTATTATATATACATCCATATACATATATATACATACATATAAACACATATATACACATGTATACATATATATACACATATATACACATATAAATACATATATATACAGAAATATATACAGACATAACTATACACCATGGGATGACGTCGCCGTCCATCATTTTTTGCGCGAGTGTGCGAGCATGAGCTTAAGTGGTGCGCACGTCTGACGTGGGGGGGGGATGAACGTGGAAGGACAAATAAAAGCATCTCGGCGTAATGGAACGTGCTGAGAGTCGCGGTGAAGCCCTCAAAGGGCGAACGAAGGCTTTCAATTAATGCGCCCACATATCTTCGGTGTTGGCTGGAGGAGGGGTAGGTGGCGGCGCTCTCAAAAGACACCGTGTTTTTTTTTAATCTTCCCAAACATTCTTCCCGAGCGTGGGTGTCTCCGGCTGGGAGAGGTTGAGTGCTTGGACGGCCCGCCGCTATTAACACTAGCGGATCCCCCCTCCCCTCCCCCCATTCTACCCACTTGACCCGACCCGAAGGTCTCTCGGAAATACGTCCCACACACGCTTTTTGAGGATTTTAGGTTGAAGAGCAGGTACGACTGACAGGATGAGGAGGAAAGGAAACGAGGGGAGGATATGCAGTATATGTACATGTATATATGTAATAAATGTATCCTATTTAAAAGCGGTCGGGTAATGAGTTTGAGGGATTGTGGGCGGGGGGGGAGAGTGTTCTAGGTTCCACGGCTCGTTAGGGGGAGGGAGTGGAATGACACAGTTTCAGGCGTCACACGGTGGAAATCCTTCATGATGAAAGAAGACACTTTGGTTTTCCACATAGAATTTTTTTACGTCTTGAAGATGTTACGCTGTAACGAAACCTAGAACCTCGTGTAAAAAAAATCTACGTGGAAAAGCAAAGGGTATTCTTTCATCGAGAGTGGAATGGCGTTAATGCACAGCCTTTAATCCCGGAGGTTATTAACTTTCAAATAGCTGCGCGCACACCCTTACTCCATTCGTCTGGTATGAAGAAGAGCGACTGGAAGGGATGGACATCCTGCTACATATATTAATCGAAGCGGGTGTTTGTTATTGATAACAGCGCTTCGCACACCTTTACACATCCACGACTGCAGGAATAAGTCTGTGAAGGCGAGTTTAACGATGAATTTTCCAAGTGCAGTTTGTGAACAAAACGACAACATGGCATAAGAATACGGTAAAACAACTTCTTATTCTAAAATGGCTGTTAAAGTTAAACTTGGCATTGGGCGGTGGTGATGATTCTTTTTAAATATGACAACTTCCTTCCATTACGGTTACTACGGCATCAAAAATTCCAAAATAGACGATTAAATATTTGGGGGCTGCTCTAGCTCACGATTCCTCAACGGCGAAACACAAACGGAGAATATGTGGATAACAGAGCCAAAAATTTTATCAGAAAAATTTGTGGAAATGAGACGAGAAGAGCAATGTAATCTTTCGCGGGTTGGGCCTCATTACTTACTATGGATCGATTACATACATCGCATCCTCTCATAAAGCTGCGTTGACTGCTGCGGAAGATCGCTGACAGCGTGAAGAGGCGATTTGGAAAAACCTTTTGTGTTGGACTGAGGGCGGATCAAAATTGTGAGAGGAGCTGGGTTGGGAATCACTCACGGAGCGAAGGTTAAATTACAGATTAAATCTCTTGTATTGACTGAAAACAGTACGCATTAGCTTTTACGAACAAAGAGTATTATTAGCCGCATTTTTCCACAATAGGAGAGATCATGACAGTTAAATTAGATATATTAATTGCAGAGCAAATACATTTCAGATTTAATTTTTCCCAAGAACGATAAAGGATCAGAATATTGGTCAACGGCCGCGCTGGGTGGGAAAAGTGTATTTCTTTTTTCATTTTAAGCATCCCAGTATGTTGCCATTATCTCGCCCAGCCTTAGTTCTAGTCGTCCTGGTTACAGACGGCCACTCTGGCACGTGCAGAGAACTCTCATCCCACTTTGTACCAGTGGTTATAATGATTTAATTATTTGAATTGCTTACTTTTTAATGTTTTAAGGAAAAAATGAGAAAAATTTAATTTCTGATGCCGGACGCCTGGTGTTGAATCAGCCCAAGCCAAACACCCCAGCGGTGGCTGGCGGATCACCACGGTGGTAGTTTTCTGAAGGGTCCCCGACGACAACCACGTTCTACGCATCGCGGGAACTACCAGTGGGGTGCCCAGAACCCTTTCCACACTCGCCAGTCGGAATTCAGCGGAGGGGCACTCGAGAGACCGGGCGGGACGCGATCCACTCCCCAACGGACGGGCACGTCCCGCCAGGGACACAACAGGGTCATTGAGTCCTCCCCCCTCCCTCGCGTAAACCCCTACGGATGCGCCGCAGGAGCCACGGGGGGGGGGGGGGAGGCTGCGAGTCCACGACGGGCCGTATCTTCGTCCTGCCGCCGTGAGGAGGGAGGATAATGAATGGTAGTGGGCTGGTGTGGTTCCTCAAGGGATTGATGTTCCGTAATAAAGGGGTCGCGGAAGATTAGGGAATGAATTCCGGTTGGATCATTTACCGACACTATAATTTAGTTCTCAACCTCGGTCAGCCGGAAAATGATCGCCCGCATTCGTTTTAGTTATTTTCCGATAGATCTTGAAGCGAACATTCCGGATTTTATGGGCTCGTAACATTTTTCGTAATAACCTTTCCGTTTGATCCATACATCACCACTCCGCGACTCTCGCAACAAGTTCCAGGGCAGTAAATTGGACGAGATGGGGCATTTGGAAAACTCAAAAGACTCATCTTCAATATGTAAAAAGCTTTTGGCGGGAATGGTAACTCGGGGGAATCCCGGTTTGTTATTTGGTACACTGAGTGACATTTAATGACCAGCCTCAATCAGGTTTTTGAATGTTTTTCGCAAGGTTAGGATGCTGCAGGATGACGTTCTCAAAAATGGCAATTACGTTGGTTGTCTGGCAACTTCAAATCTTGCAGAGGGGTTTTTTTCTAAAAAAAAAATATCCCGCAAGACACCGCCAGGGTGTCTTGCGGGGGATGACTACATAGACACACACAAACACTGGTACATATGATACGAAACATACGTCCCGCCATCGCGCGGTCAAATAATTTTATTCTGATCACTTATTATTCGTGGGAAACATTAAGTTCTGTTTTACATTTCCCTCATTTTTATACTTCAGCTCTTCAATTACCTCTCCCATTTTTTTACGTGGCCACCCCTACCGTAGTACGACGGGACTAATAATGTATTTTCAACATCATCGCTAATAACGCCACATTAATATTCACTTGAGAAGTTTAATCTGTAATTAACTTGACCCCGTGAATGACTGCAAACCTAGTCACTACAATAATTTTCATAACTAGAAGAGTTAACCGTCATTAAGGTGAAGAAATATAATCTTGCAATGCAATTAAGCTCCCATTTTCGTTAACTGGCGGAGTTTGCGGAGGGACAACTCTCTGGCGAGAAGTGAGCGAGTCAATTTTTACAATCCCTACAGAGGAGCCATTCATCAAAACATTTCTCCATCTCTCCTCTTTCCTGCTCTACATCCGCCTCGTAATTTAGGACATTATATTCATCTTTCATTTATGCGCAACAATGAGGAATCTCAACAGTTGCGAAACACGCGGCGCGGGCATTCGTCGCGATTTACGCGTCCGACATTATGAACTATGACATCTCCACGCAAGCAAGTGCCTTCCAGCTCGAAGATGACTCGGTGAAGTCATGTTCGGCAATTAACATTTTTATGCCATGAAACGTTAAGGCATCAACTATTCGGCTTTCCATTCTAATGCGAGAAATGGAATTAAACACACATTTTTTTCGCGAAAATAAATCGCCAGCAAAAATATGGCTCCAATCATATTTTAGAAGTTAACCGCTCCAGTTCATGAGTTGTCCACGACGAAATCTCCGCAGCCAGAGTAAATGGTTAACTCACAAAAACGTGGCGACTGTAGTTCTGACCTATAAAAAACTGAGTTTAGGAAAATGAGTCATTATCCCGAATGCGTTTATAATAGCGTTGATGAAAGCGACCACTGGTCAGTGCTCGGCACATACGCATGGGATCCAGGGGCGAGAAACAAGTAACCGCCTTACCTCCATCGCAAAGATCACAATATCTGACTCCTATCGTCACATCCACGAATGCTATTGGATCCTACGTCCCACTTCTATTATTTCTTAAAGGAAAAATATGAAAGACTAACTCACAGATGGAGCTCCCACAAGGTTGCCATCCCATTGGATGGAATCAAAATGATTTTATTATCAGTCGGTTTGATGATCTCATCCGGTCGTTTTCGCCCCCAGCAGATTACTCTGCATAATTTATTCTTTAGAGGCACTCTTCACGCACAAAAAAGCCATATTAGGTAAAAAGCAATTCCAAAAAGCAATTCCATTCATGATCTCACAGGTGGCTCGTCCCCAGATTCGACGAAAAGAATGCAGCCGGCCGACGCGCGGTGGTCTAAGTTTAAATTAAGCTTATATCTGGACTACTTTAAATAACAATTAAGAAGTTAATGACACCCCCTCGTATTAGGGACTTCTAAAGTTTAAGTATGATTTCCGAATAGGGCGAAATTTCCGCTCCTTAAATATATGAGCTGGTATTTCATCGGTCCCGGAGGATTTGTTAACTTTTACAACCCTTGTCTACGGCGAGAGAACGTACAAAATGGCCATTATGCACGGAATTCTACCACATTACAAAGAGGTTTTCAAAGCCATAAATTTGCCCTTTCCATCAAGAAAAAGAGGGTTAATGTTCTTTAGCAAACGTCATATTCCGTCATTTCAAATTTCAATTTTAGGCATTGGTTTGACGATGCAAATGATTCGCTAAGCTACGGGAGACATACGGTGAGACATCGGTGAAGACGCTTTTGAAAGAAGGAATTTAATAAGTAGGCCTTTCCCAAACCGCTGGATACTCTTCCGACTTCATCGTTTTTGAGTTAATTTACTGTGGACTTATTTTCCCGAACCTCTCCGACGTTAGACCAAATTACTTTCCAGTTTTAAGCTAAGCTTTTCCACTTGAATTCGCTTATCGTTTTCCGAAATTCCTTCTTCGCATTCGCAACTAATCACGGCGAATGATCGCATTCCTTTTGTAGCTAGAGATATCGTTCTGCATATTTTTTATATTAGCGTGGCATTGAGATTGATGTCTTAAGGATCTTTTAAGTTCCGCGTTGCGCCATTTAGTTTACTTGTTAACTTTTACGAATTTACTCTGAATTAACATGTAGATTGCTGAGCGCATGACGTCACCGAAGTGTTCCTCAGTGTTTCGGTCTATTATCTTTCTTAAATATGCAAAATGAACTTCTTCATTCTTATTATACTACGCATGGCACCCTGAAATCCGCCGCTTGCCAGCCATCCGTGATTTCTTACTTCATTTAGGGAAACGGAGTATTTACTACTTGACTACTACCACTGCCACTGTGGTCACTTTTTTCTTTAATAGTTTCCATACTTAATACCATTCCGGATAAGTTCGTTTCTGACAAATCAGGAATGCAATTGGTGATTGCAATTGACCTCATTGGTGAAGTGACAAGTTGATGTACAGATTATTTTAAAAATTGGCAATTTGCCACAAAATTAAAATTTATTACGACCAGTTTTAATGTAACTACATCATCATCATCAGGTCTGATGATGATGTAGTTACATTGAAACCGGTCGTAATAAATTTTATTTCGTGGAAAATTGCCAATTTCTAATTAATCATGACATTCCACCATATCACGCCTGAAATGTCTCTTTAAATTGACGCAGAGAGTTCACCGCAAAAGTATGCAATGCAATAATAGTCTTTGAGGAGTGCATTCGTCGCCGTCGGCAATACCGCTGCGCCCTCCCACATGGGGCGGGCGGGAGAAAGCACCACACACGCACCGCTGGCTCCCAGTGGACTGGGAGCACCACCGCGGGGTGACGGCGCGTGACTTCACCTGAAAGTGCACCGGAGAGAGAGAGAGAGAGAGAGAAAGGGTTGGGGAACTCACCTTTTTCAAGTGCTTGTTGACCCACTTGGTGAAGGTCTTCTTCTGGATGGCATCGCGCTCGTCTGAAAGGAAGAGGGGAGTAGGCATTAGTCGAACACTTCTCGAAGCACGCGAGCAAATGAAATAACAATCGACTCTAGATATTAAATGAGATCTCTTTTGGCACGCGAAAACATGCCGCACGCACCATTAGACCATTGGTGCAGAGATTGAAGGTTTGGTAATACATTCGAATGGTCCATTTAGACAATTAATACTTCTTGAAATTGTAATTAAATACATCGAGGGCTTCATGACAGAAAAGCACAAATGCCTTGCGAAGGCAAGGAATCAAGCTGAACCACACACGGCGAAGACACACGCATTCTCTTCAACAGAAACTGTGTTCAGACATTTCCGCTGTAATTGAATGTAACCTCTTACAACGAAGTGTGGCAGGGTTTCAAAGCGCTCTCGCGAAAACTCGAAATTACGCCGCGGGCGCACTCGTGCCGTGAAGCCCCTGTGACATGCGAACTAAAGCACTCTTTCATTTGACCTTTTTGTGCACCACTTCAATGAAATTGAAGCTGCATCTTCACCAACGACAGCTCACTATTGCAGAGGCATGAATATTCGTGCAAGACATTAAAACCCGTGCCGCGGCGCGCTCAATTAGAGCCACTGGCACTGAGCCACTCAGAGCACTCAGTGAAGGCACGTACGAAGGCTAGTCACGCCAAACAACAACACTCCATGCACGCTCGAGGGAGCGCCATTGGCCAAACCAAAAGCACAAACAACTAGTGCACACACGAGCACAAACAAACACACAAACAGCGACAGGAAGGGGGCAGAAGTGGTGTTTCACCACTCCCGGGCGCAGCAGTCACGGGAGCAGCACCACACGCGGGAGAGGCCACCCTCAACAGCCGCTTCGCGATGGACGGAACTCGGGCGTGACACCACTGCTGTTCGCTGGAAACACCGCTCATAGTAATCGCCCTCGATTATTGGATTTACTCAGGTTTTACGCCAATCGGTTCGGGCCCATACAAGTACATACATGTGCCCTGCCATCACAACTATAACCGATAACCCGAACTTGCATTTCCGGGAACTTTTAAGCCGTCCAACTGGTAGCGGACCGTTTTATCCCTCGATCTACATCGCACCTTGCAAGCCACCCATAGGGTGTGTGGCAGGGGGTATTTACACCGCAGGCTACTTTTGACACAAAATACTTTTCCCCTCCGACGCTAAATCCATCTGTTCTACACTTAATCTCTCTAATTTTACCGACATGATCTCTCCTACCGTAGTAGGGCGGGGGTAATAATACATTTTCAACTTTATCGCTAATGAGATTTACTTCCAAATGCAAGATATCTAATCTGTAATCCTTCGATCCATAAGTTATTCCTAACCTAGCTCCACTAATTTAAATACGCCACTCAGTCTATCACAAAAACGTTTAAAAAATCTAGCTCTCCAATACTGAACGCGATCTAACGCGGCGGCCAATCCAACTTCATGAGGATTCCATTCATACCAGCAGCATAATTTAAATGAGGCCTAACCAATGAAAGATAAAATCGCTCTTTAACTTTCTCCTCACATTTCCCCAACACTCTTCTCATAAATAACTTCAACTCCATGAAGATTTAGGAGGTGGCCTCTTTAGGGATGATGAAGAAAATGTTGGGTTGGATTGATTGCCGAATTGGATCGCGTGCAGCATAATGGAGCTACATTTGTCAAACGTTTTTATGATAAACTTAGTAGCGTATCCAAAATAGGTATTAGAGCAGCTAGGCTGGGAATCACTGACGGAGCGAAGGTTAAATTTCAGATTGAAGCTCTTGCATTGATTGGAAGGACGTCTCTTTAGCGGTGAGTTTGAAAATGTAACATATTACTCCCATCGCACTACGGTAGGAGAGATCATGTCGATAAAATTAGAGACATTAAGCGTAGAAAAATTTAAGATGTTATTTTCTCACGAACAATAATGGATCAGAATAACGTTGTCCGGATGGAAAAATATTCGGGTCAAAATTAGTCTGGTGTGTATTCACCCCCTGCCGTACACCCTAGCGGTGAATTCCAGGGTACCATTTATGTACATCAATAGATATATCGGTCTGCATTCAAATTACGAAAGTATTCGTCGACTTGAAAGCTCTCGGAATAGCAAGTTCGGGTCGTCCGTTCGATTGCATCGAGAAAGGCTGCGGGAAAAGACTTATTTTATTCCACAAATTTATGATCAACACAATTATGCAAATGAACTCCGAAAAATACGCATGGGATCCGACCTACTGGACCGTGGGTCGCGCCAGGCCTTCCGAGGTCGTCATCTCTCGAAATCAATGCAAGTGGGAACGACAGAGATCGAGACGCAGAAGGTGAACACAACAGTCAGAATGGGGAATTTGAATCGAACGATCGGGTAGAGGGCAGTGAAAATATACGATATATGTATGGTCCATTATGAAAGCAATGCGCATGATTTTTTTACCGCGATTAACCCTGGCAGCGCGGTATGACTGGTCGGGAATTGTGGTGGGGGTCTGCCCTTCAAACACAGCCGGTGGCCAGTTTGCTTCGAGCAATCTGAGCCAAAAAACGTGCCTCCACGTGAGGTGTGTTTTTCGACTTTGTAATAAGGGGCGATGAGGTGTTCGCCTGACAGTTACAGTACCCCGGGCCACACGTCTTTCATCGTAACAACTTCCTGGCCCGAAGGCCCCGGTGGTCCTCTCTAACCCCTTTAAGTCCCACCTTGGCTGCGTGTGACCTTTTTTTTTGTTTCCCCGAGCTGAAAGGAAATCATTGGGAGAGCTTGCAAACATCCAAAAGCATGTTGCAACGTTCCTGAGAGATATTCCCGTCGAGAGGAGTTTCAGGGTGCCTTCCAGGCGTGGCAGACACGTCTCCGCAAGTGTATTGAAGCAGTGGTTGAGTATTTTGAAGAATTTTAAGCATTTGTAAAAGTCCGATCAATAAATATATTTTTCCCAGAGAATGCGCATTACTTTTATAGTGTACCCTGAAAGAGCAATACACAACCTGTCGCCACACAACCCCCCCCCCCCCGCCTGCCAACCGAAATGCGGTCCCCTTGCGCACAGGGCTTCCCCCATCGACAAACCCCACCCCTCTTGCTCTCTCTCTCTCACAAATACCCTTCGCCCACGGCAATCCCCTTCGTGCATTTCGGCCTCGCTCACACTAACGTGGGTGGCCCTCAGAAACACTCACGCCGCGGTAATTATCATCATCTCGCCCCGCTCGCCCATTGCTCGCGCACGTGATGCGTGGACTCCCGGCACTCCGGTGCAGGGGCGTGCGGAATGGACCGATTCCATGCTTCCCGAATTCAATCGGCCACTCGACGTGGCCCCGAGGGCAACGTCTAATGGCCGACCACGGCGCGGCCGACACTCGCACCGCTTGCGAAATGCACGCCCACGCCTCGGTCATTGATTGGGTCCGCGATACGAAACACCAACCCCCGCCCCGTTTCCTTCCATTTGATTAACTCCAGGGGGCCGAACCCCGGTTTCCTCCCTGCGTTGTAAGCAAGACACTGGAGCGACTCCAGAGCCAACACCTCGGAGGAAGTGGGAGGGGAGGGGCCGGGTGACGTCACCGCCCTCGTTGCAGACTCGCGCCGGCCGCCAACAGGCTCGTCTCCGCCGCCCCTCGCCGTTCCCCGCATCGTCCAGCGCCCGGTGGGCCACGCCCCTGTACTGGAGTCCCTCCGTGCCCGGCACCCACCGCCCGCTCTCCTCATTCGACAGAGCCTCTCACTTCCTGCGGGGCCTAATTCACTGCCCTCGTCGACGACACTCGGCCAACCGACATCGGATGGCTGGTCACAAAATGATAATTGGTACGCCTCCTCATCCCTCGCGCTAAAGCACGGCCCTTGACTAGGTTACAGATTTGTTCGGGAAAAAAGGCGTCCTCATACAATTCTCGGAGAGAAATGTGCCGGTCTTTCCATCCTGAACGCGTTATTTCTTGTGCTTAGGACTGAGCATTAAAACCAAAATACTCTTGAATATGGTCATGCTAAATGTTATACCAGCTTACTTTGGCGTCGGAAAGAGGGAGTAACTTACATCGGCTCATTAAAGGATAATATTTCAAGGAGCTAAACATCGGTGAAAAAAAAGGTAGTGGACAAAATTTGATTTTTTAAAATTATTTATTGAAATACCCTACATGCCACCGCAAGGGTGTACTACTAGGGGAGAGATACGCGGACGTAGGGGGGGGGGGTAGACACACCACGATGCACGCTCTGCTGATAGAAAAACTTAATTCTTCACGCAACATGCCTGGCGTGGTGAAATCAGCCCCTGCCACACATTTCTACGGTGGCTGGCGGTTTGAGGTAAAGGTTCGAAGTTGGCAGTTTTCCCTTGGTGCCGCCGTAAGTTTCCCTGAACGACGGAGACGGCAAATGGCTAAGCGAAACACACTCCGGAAGATCCATCAACAAGGTACCCAACAGGGTGTGAGGCAGGGGGTGTTTATACACCAGAGTTACTGGCGAGGCACAAAATCGAGGCAGTCCACAAACCACCGGGAAAAATTAGAAATGCTCTTGTCAGAGCCAAGGACCCAATCGGCCTAAAGACCCCAAGGCATTTACTAAGTCCCGTGTGCCGGCGGAGACGTCTACTCACTTTGGAGAGAGGGACCATTAAGACCAGGTTAAAGGAACACCAAAGACACCTACGACTGGAGCAGTCGGAGAAACCCGCCATCGTTTAATACAGCAACGGGATGGACCATTCCATTGAATTCGATGGGACGAAGTTACTTGCCCGTGTCGGTGGTTACTGGGACCGAACAATTAAAGAAGCAATTGAAAGAAGAATGACGAGACGTAATTTCAACGGGGAATCCGGCTATTCCCTCGGCAACGCGTGGAAACCTGTGCTGATGAAGGTTAAGAAGGAACACAACACAACGCCATGGCGACCAACCGGCAGTCTCCTCCTGAATGAACCAATCACGATTCACGAGTACCCGTGGACTCATGTACACCAGACAGCCAAATGCAGATTGGACGATGCACGAGTCGAGCATCGAAAGGTCGGTCAATATGGAACCCCTGACCCGGTGGAAGACCCGAGAAAGCTTCATCAATAATGACTGATGTGTAATTTCCATTGATTACAATACAATCTAAAACTAAACTAATACATAAAGTAAGCCGAGTCGAGTATTTCTTCTTTGTTTTCTTTTTATATTCATATTTATTATTTATTTTTTATATTTATTTATTCTTTTATAATTATTTTTCGAAAAAAATTTTCCCTCCGTTGACAACGGCAAGTCACGTACAAATACTATTAGGAAATCGAAAGATAAAGGAAAGAATTCTGTTTGGTCACCGGAATAAAATTTCTCATGGTAGTTTGTAGCGTTTGAATCGTTTCCTGTGGATTCAGTAGTTCCATATGTTTTCTGTGAGCGTGTTTCGTGGAAGGGACCTTCCAAGTCGTTGCCTCGATTAAGTCGTGAATTTTGGAAATGTAGTTAGCGTTTCGGATTTCGGTCATCGGTACCAGACATGAATTCCAGCACAATTAATCCGAAATTCTTCCGGTGCTAGTCCACAATGTTCTACTTGCTTCGTTTCCGCGCTTTTCTAATAAGAGGGTACACTCATGGCTACAGATGGAGGGAATGGCATCACAATGACATGCATCACGATGCAACCTATTTGATGCCGTGCATATGCATAGGCGCTGCGCTGCACTTGCAGCCACGACCCCGCGGCTGGCGTGAATGGGCGAGGAGAGCGACTGAGGCGAGGGCCTTCTGCGACACCGCATCGTGGAAGGGCCGCATGTTCGTTCGTCCGACAACTGAGGAATAATTAGGGCGTGTGCGCCGCTGAATAAACAACGTACCAAACGTAAAGACGCGGTCGGTCAAAGTTAACCAAAGCGGGGAAACGCGATATTCTGTCAACACGTGAAACGGAACAACAGGGGTGCGGCTGACCTCTTGTTCGGGCGTTTGAATACAAACTTCGAGAAGAATAACAATGCATATGAACACAAAGATACTTCAATGCAACAATTTCAGAGTGTAAAAATCATTCGCCTTGACTGGGATTCGAACCCAGATCCCTCAATATCCGGTCGAGTGCTTTAGCCACTTAAGCTACCGAGGCGTCCTCTTAAGGGATCTGGGTTCGAATCCCAGTCAAGGCGAATGATTTTTACACTCTGAAATTGTTGCATTGAAATGCACATAAGCGGATGACTCCTTTAAAAGTTACTGTTGCGGTATCTCCCGCAGTTTTCTTTGGAATTTGACAAAGATACTTCTTTGAAATATTTGGAGTAATTACGCTTGGTGTTTTACTGTGGTCACTTGGGAGGGAAAGTAGAGGGAAATAATGAATTCATCATTGCCCAAAACCCATTTTCGCATTACATCCGGGTGGTCTACATTCGCCCGCCCCCTCCCCCGCCTCGGCGACGCTCCGCCCCCTCCTCCATCAAACGCCTCTCCTGCCCCCAACACGCCCCACCCCTCCCTAGCATTGCTCTCCGGCCCCGGTCACCACGGCTAACGTAACAGTAACAATTTCACTCAAACCTACCGGATCTTCCTGGAACTTAATCAAATCCATGGATTGAAGACGTCCTCCGAATATTTTCCGACCGCAGTCACCGCGCCCTGATTGAAGTGGTTCGACACACATTTCAGTTTTCTTTACGAGGCTATCCCACAACGCGCGAATGGAGACGTATCTTCCCACCGCCCAACCTGGATCCTCTGCTCTCCGCGGGCGAAGGCTCAAAAGCGGCATGACCCCCGATGCTGCGCCGAGGGCACACGAGGCGAGCCGCCATCCAGCGTCATTTTAATTACTTTCGATCCGTTTCAAATCCGACTCGTTTAACCCTCAAACAGAGCACCAAAGGGACGTTCCGCCCCGTGGTAGCCGATGATTGATTGCATGAGATTCACCAAACACGACAGAACGATCAGAAATAAAACCATCGCACTCCTAATTCTAAGCTTTTCACCACCACTGGAGTTAACATTACCGGAATCGTTCCGGCATGAGGAGATAACTTCCCTCGACCGCCCGCCGACTCTAATCTACCATTTGCCCGTTTACGTTTATTTATTTATTTTAATATTATTATTTATATATACCCTGTAAGCCACCACCAGGGTGTGCGGTAGGGGGCGAATACACACCAGACTAATTTGACCCGAAAATGACCCTACCGCGGTCGAACAACGTTATTCTGATCCATTATCGTTCGAGGAAAAAATGAAATATTAAATCCACCTGTTCTAGACTATCTCTCTAATTTTATTGACATTATCTCTCCCACCGTAGTACAATGGGGGTAATAATACATTTTCAACATCACTGCTTAAGAGACCTTCTCCAATTTATAGAGGAACTTCAATCTGTAATTTAACCCTCGCTCCGTGAGTGACTTAGCTGCTCTCATATTTTGGATACGCTACTAAGTTTATCAAAACAACTTTTTACAAATCTAGCTCCTCTCCCCTGCACACGATCCTATTCGGCAATCAATCCAGCTTCGTGAGGATCCCATATACTTGCAGCTATTCTAAATTAAGCCTAGCCAACGACAAATAACTATTCTCTTTCACCTTTTCATCACATTTATCTAGTAGTTCTCCTGATAAATCTTAATTTTTTGTTAGCATGTCCACATATTCTCCGTATGTGTTTCACCCAGGAGAGATCGTGAGTGGGGGTAACGCCTAGGTATTTAACTGAGTCTAAATATTCCATTTCGGTGTTCCCGATGCAGTGGGCGTTCGGATGGGAATTGCTCTTTGTCCCAACATTTATGACTGCGCACTTTTTAAGTATAACTCTAATTGCCAATTGTCGCACCAGCGATGTTATGCATAGTATTCAGGACATCTGACAAAGCTGCTATGTCCTCAGGATCACGGATATCACGGTAAACCATTGCATCATCGGCGAATAAACGTATGTTACTAGTGACTACGGAGTCAATGTCGTTAACGTAAAGTAGGATTCAAAGAGGTCCGATGACACTTCCCTGAGGATAACGTGAAATGACTTCTACTGCATTTAAGTTAACTCCATCTATGACTACTCTTTGTACCCGACCATTCAAAAAGTCTTTAATCATAACCCGGATATTTTTATCTATGCCACATGCTTCTAGTTTTGCGAATAGTTCATTATGAGGTATTTTGTCGAAGGAATTCTTAAAATCTAGAATCGCTTCCACTGGAGCATTGCTTCCTCCCGAAGTAGGAATATCATGAACAAAAAGCGCAAGTTGTTTCTCGTAGGATCTGCCATTCGCGTTCTTGGTGTCAAAGCTTTCGCCCTTCGCTGCCTCCCGAAAACATTTGGACTAACACGTTTGCTTGATTTACTATCGGGAAACGCACCCAAAGTGATTCTTTCCGAACGAAATCTCGGGGATCGAGATGGTGAGGGGGCTAACGTACTGGCTTCCCACCCAGAGGGCGCTTGTTCAAATCCCGGCGGTGTTGAATATTTTTCTGAGATATATCTCGATCCTTACTCGAGGTGCTTTGTGGAGGGCACTTTGGGTGAGTACGCCGTCCGTCGGATGGGACGTTAAGCTGCGGACCCCTTGGCGCCTTTCGTTAACAGTAGGTTAATGCCGACGCCGGGTTTCTCTCCACCCTTCATCTTTTCCTGTCCATCCCCTGTGGCGCAAATGACCTCAGCTGTCGGTCGCCTCCCATAAAAACTACTACTACTTGTCGTAGAGTAATGGCGTCCAGCTAGCCCTAAAAACTAGTACTACTACCACGAATTCCCGAGTGCATCGGCGCAATGAAATTCAACAATGCCGCAGACTGACGCGCACACGTTCTTCCGAAGGGCGCCTCCCCTGGAATGCTCGGTGACGCAATGTGGATATGTTAGACCGCCGCACCCCCGTGGCGAACCCCTCTCCCCTTCCTCCTCCTGGCGAACACCCCTCCCGCCGTTTGGCGCAGCCAGAGCCGCGCGGAAATACTGCCGTCGAGGCGGCGAACGCAGAAAAGACAGAGGAGCCCTGTCGCTCGTTGACATGCTTCCACTCATAAACTTTTGAATGGATGTGAATTTATGGCACCCCTGAAGCACGCCTTCCAGGAGAGAGAGAGAAAGGGGAGGAATGCATGCCGGAGTGGGTCATAGTACAACTAGGCGGGAGCATGAGACAAAATAACTAGCATCTAGGGAATACGTGTAGATTAATATACACAAAGAAAGTCACACAGAAAGAACAAACTTTGAGAAAAACCATGCGATAAAACGATGTAACACTTAGATATACCATTGGTCATGCCTGGAGGGAATGTTTCAAGCCTTGGTTCCGCACTGGGTAATAAGTCTGAAGTGGGAGTTGGGAGTACGGCAAAACAGCCCACGTCATTTGCATTTCTCAAATCGGAAACATACCAAACCCCGGAAATTAATGCCCGACGTCATTAGCAACACCATCGTTGAATTCTTTGAGATTATCAGCATGAAAAATGAGACGCACTCCCTCCATAATTCATAGTTCTTCCAAGACACCAACACGAATTCCGTGAGAGTTAAACAAGTGAAACATTAATCGGGTTATGTACACGACCTCAACTCGGGAGAACCAACGAAACCTGTACACGCTGAATTCGGAGGCTTGAGAAACCCTTCGAGTAAGTTTTCAAACTGGGAAGCTGATATCCAAGCGACGATGAAGGGGAACTAATGAGTACGTAGCGAATAGGATTCGGGATTTCTCTTCTTGAGCAAAACAAGCAGATGCAATCATTCGAATTATGGTATTCCATTTTGTGAAAGTTGCGTTCGGCGATCCGGAAGGGGGCGTGTCGGCGATTGGCCGTCTGCTCTCTCATTTACATCAAATGAAATTAACACTGGAGCGATCAGCAACGCCATACTTTTCGTCCATGAATCGGTAATCTACCGATTTTAAGATTCACTCACATTGTCTAAGCGTGGCGCCCTCTGGCTATCTAAGCCTTATCAGCACGAGGTCTCTCTCTCTCCTATTAAGTTTGAAAAATACACGCGACATTGCATTCATGGGAAATAAAATCTACAAACCTAAATGCCTCTTTACGACTTGAGATTAGAGGGCGACTTAATAGACGAGTGAGTCACAATACCCAGGGACCTAACATGGGGGCACATCACCGGAGCGGCTTCGAGGAGACTAGGGTACAACAAGAAAAGCGAACATAGGAGGGGAAATGGCCGAATGACAAAGTCAAGGAGAGAAATGTTCTTCCACGTTGATCACATAGATCTCACCTCACGGAGCAAAGTTTAATTACAGATTCAATCTCTTGCATCAAATTGAGGGGTGTCTCTTAAGCGATGATGCTGAAAATGTGTTTTAGACCAATTGCACTACGGTACGTAAGATGACTCTAATAAACTTGGAGATATTAAGTGTTGGACAGATTTAGGAGATGTCATTTTTCCCACGAGCGATAAGGGATCAGAAAAACACTCTCCGATCACGCTAAGAGGTTCAAGTGTTTTGGGTGGCCTTGTTTGTAATCACCCCCTGCCACATGCTCCAGCGGTGGCTGGCAGGGTACTTAAAATTACTTAAAAATACTAAATGCAGCACGTTAATTAGGAAGGACTGGGTTGAGAGACGCTGGAATCACTATTATTAGAAGCGCTACTTATACTTTTCGAAAAGCAGGGATCGGTAGACTCGCACCCTGACAGCCTGTTGAATATATGCTTGGGACCCCTCGCAGAAGGACCTTTTTTCGGAACTAAACAGTTAATTACATTCAAATTGTCCATTCCGTGCAACCAGTCGTCCCTTATTTCTCATTTAACTTAGCACGGTGATACTTTCGTATGCGCCATCAACAACTGGGCGAAGGAAACTAAATTAAAATGTTCATTAACAGGAATCAACCCACTCGTGGGCCCGCCCTTGTTCTGATAACCATTAAGTCACACCAACACATTTGTCGTAGCATCCGTTCAATTAAAATCTTCCCTCCCTTTTGCATTCGCCTCAGTCTAAGATGCTGCACTTTCCCTCCCTCCATCTAATACACCCCCCGCCATACACCAGCGGCAGCACCGCGAGAGAGGGGAATAACCACCGCCGAGGTGACCCCACCGCCGCAGAGCCCTCCCCCCGAATATGCAAATCATCCCCCCACCCCACTCCCCATCAACCGGTCTCTCCACCCTCTCTCTCCCTCGGCGCGGAGGGGGAGGGGGCAAAGGGGGGGAGGGGGCAAAGGGGGGAAGGGGAGGGGTGGGCGCACGGCGGCTGGAATGTGTCCTCCCGCCTTCCCAGAATGCCCCGCAGCCGCGCATTCCGGGTGGTGGGATCGGGCGCTCGGCGCTGAGCATCGAGGGCCCCTCGCGTTGTCGTGGGCCCGGGGCGGTCGCCCCTGGGGTTGTTCGAAACCTGGAGGAGGTGGCGGAGTCAACTGCACGGAGCCAGTAACGCGTGGGCAACGAGAGGAATTAAAGGGAAAACAATGACGGCGTTTGCGAGCAATTACGAGTCCTGGATGCAATCGCGGGAGTCAGTCGAGAGCGGAGTGGGGACCAGCAGGCGTCGATGGACCCTGCATCAAGGAGCCACCCATCACGTGGAGATCAACGCAAGACCTCGTCAAAGGCCGGCGCTAAAGGAGGCGCACGGCAGGGGCGAGCGGAACCTTCTGGTAGAGTCACGGCGGTGGGCGGGGAGGGGTGGCGAAGGGCTGCTTCGAGCGCCGAGGAGTATACCGTGAAGAAAAGGCAGCCGTCCAGAGCGCTTTGAGAAGACGCGGGGAAGGTCAAACAGATGAAATGAGAGTCACAGGGAGGGACGCGTAGAATGGGAAGAGGCAAAGCGACGTAGCAGCAATTGATGGATAAAGGGACCACGCAGACCTCCATCACAATGGACCCGTGAGGATATGCGAGACAGCTCGTGGCACTTGAGCCATTATGGAGCACCGAGGACACCACGGGGGCACGGCAACGGGGAGGGGCGGGACCCGCGAGAGGCGTAGACCAGATCCGGGATGGCCACGGTCAGGAAAATTGGCGCCAACGGTCAGATTATTCGCAACGATCACCCAGCATTGCAACCGTTGCCCACGGCAACCCACCAATCTAAAACCAAGAGACCCGAGTAGCCATTTCCTCCCCACAGGATTGCCAAATTCGAAAACCTGATTCGGAGAGAACATTACTCCAAGGATTACGACGTTCCAGGCGAGTCCACAGGAGTGGATTGGATGAACGTTCTCCCATCCCTTCGAAGTCGCTGAAGTCCTTAATTTTCAGAGGAAAAAAAATCGAAGGAACGCCGGAGAAGAGGAGAGTTGAATTAAGAATTATATTTGCAAATGTAGTCCCTGTATCTTTGCACGTACGTATGAGCCCAAACTAAGTCCATTCCCCGAGCGGAATGACCTTAATTCTTTAGTCTCTCCCGTTAGCCTCAGACCAAGATGCTTCCGCTAGGTGCGCTGTCATTGCTTCAAGTTCAAAGTTCGAAATATTGCAAGAGCATTAGGGACTAAATGAATTAGCTTGAAACAGAAAATAGAGTAGCCTTCTCTCTTTGCCTTTGAACTATCTCGTTTCTTTTGTCTGCATTTCAGTATGCATTTTAGAAATTAAGGGATGTGCGAAAGAAAGTGCAATGTGCTTGATTGGGAGAAAGCACACGGCAGATCAAAGAGAGGACGGCCTAGCAAGGTTTTGAGAAAACCTTAGGGAGTGACTAAGCAGTTACTGAATAATACAGAAGTAGATGCTGAACACTACGATATTACATAAAATATCGGGGTGAGCGCCTATGATGCTTGAGCCTTTAATTCCTTGTCTTAGAGTAGGCTAAAGGTCAGCGTTTAGGTCGACTAGCGGCTCTTTCAACTCCTCTTGGCAAAATAAGTATGCTTCAAATGAATTAACTCTCGGCGGCACTCATAAATATACAAAGGGTCATTTTGAGACTAAGAATCCATCGGACGAAAGCCTTTCCCGGCGATTAATCAACATTAAGAAAAAGCTTCCGCTAAAGAAACAAGTACGCCTTATATGAATCATTTCTAAACTATTGATAAATATCTCAATTTAAAAAAAAATTAAGCAGCTGAATTCAACCATTTCATCGGAAACGGAGCTACACAAAGTTATTGAAACTAATTTATTTATTTTAGTACCCTGTAAGCCATCGCTAGGGGGTGTGGCAGGGGGTGAATGCACACCAGACTAAATGGTTGGTTATCGATGGATATCATTTAGAGTGAAATTTTCCCAAGAGCCTCCTCAGTCAACAGAAATGACGCGAGTCGGAGTTTGAATCGGGGGCGGAGTGTCCATTGCAGCACAAACGGAACTTGCTCGCCGGATTGGCTGAGGTGATAACAGATAACAATTCTGGAAGTGTTGCCGCTCAAATACAATTCCTCGATGAGAAAGACTACGCATGCGCACTTCATCGGGAATGGACGCTGGGCGTATTGGCTACACATCTGTCGAAAATTTAGAACCACTTAAGAAGAAAAAATACCCCTCAAAACAACGAAAGTGATATCACGGAGATTTTTATTATCAGTTCCATTGACCTGCTAGTTTTAAAATGGGGTAAAGACAAAGATACAAGCAAATCTCTTTTGCTTTCATGCCTACCTAGTCACATAAACCTCGACTCCTCAAAAATGACGGCGTTTCTACATTTCTGGCTTATTACGAACAAGTGTGCCGAAATAGACCATAAATGCAGAAACAGCTAAGCGAAATTTGCGACCTCAGCGTTTTATTGACTCTCTCAGTCGCCAGCGGGCAGTAGTAGCACCGGCTGCCGGGGGGGGGGGGGGGGTCCCCTCCTGACAATTGAGTGCAGCATTGCGTGCGTCTTATTTATTTATTTCTTCATTTATGTCTTCTGCAAGTCACAGCTAGGGTGTGTGGCAGGGAGTGAAAACACACCAGAAGAATTTTACCCGAACATGAACCTACCGCAGTCGAACAACGTTATTATGATCCCCCTATCGTTCGTGGGAAAAATGATATCTTTAGCCTATCTGTTATATACATAATCCCTCTAATTTTATTAAGATGATCTCTCCTACCGTAGTAGGACGGGAGTATAAATACATTTTCAACATCACTGCTAAAGAAACATCCTTCCAATTTATGCAAGAGATTTAATCTGTAATTTAACCTTCGCTCCGTGATTCCCAGCCTAGCTGCTCTAATATTTTGGATATGCCACTAAGTTTATCATAGCATTGCTTTATAAATCCAGCTCCTCGAGGCTGCTCGCGATCCAATTCGGCAATCAATCCAACTTCACAAGGATCCCATTATATACTTGCAGCATATTTATAATTAGGCCTAACCAGCTAAAGATAACACTTCACTTAGACCTTTCCATCACATTTACAATGCACTCCTCTAATAAATCCTAATTTTTGGTTAGCTTGTCCACATATACCCCGCGTGTGTTTTACCCAGGAGAGATCGTGAGGGTTTAACGCCCAAATATTTAACTGAGTCTACACATTCCATTTTGGTGTTCACGATTCAAAAGGCCTTCGGGTGGGAATTGCTCTTCTTTCAAAAATTCATCACTACGTACTTTTGTTGTTTGAATTCTAATTTCCAAGTGTCGCACCAGCGATGTATAGCATTAAGGACATCTGACAAAGCTGCTGTGTCCTCAGGATCACGGATATCACGGTAAACCATTGTATCATCGGCGAATAAACGTATGTTACTAGTGACTACCGAGTCAATGTCGTTAACGTAAAGTAGAATTCAAAGAGGTCCGATGACACTTCCTTGGGGAACACCAGAAGTAACTTCTACTGCATTTGAGCTAACTCCATCTATACATACTCTTTGTACCCGACCATTCAAAAAGTCTTTAATCCAACCCCGGATATTTTTATCTTTACCATAGGCTTCTAGCTTTGCAAATAGTTTATTACGTGGTATTTTATCGAAGGCTTTCTTAAAATCTAAAAAAATCGCTTCCACTGGAGCATTGCTCTCACCCGAAGTAGGAATATCATGAACATTGAGCGAAAGATGTGTCTCTCAGGATCTACCCTTTCGGAAACTGTGCTGCTCTTTCATTAATTACTTCTGATTATCCAGAGGTGTCTCACCATCGAACGAGCACCTATCTGTTCCATAACCTTGCACGGAATGTATGTGAGGGAAATAGGTTTGTATATTCTCGGTTCCTCCTTGTCCCCGTTTTTAAATATTGGAGTTGCGTTGACTGTTTTCAAATCTCTGGGAACCTTGTGATCTACCAGCGACTTCCTAAATATGATTCCAAGATACGGCGCAATTTCCGAAGCTAGATCATTTAAATATACGAGCGGGTAATTCATCAGGCCCGGAGGACTTATTAGGCTTAATATTTGTCAGCTACCGTTCTTTGTATATTGTTTTTATTTGTATGAGGTTTGTATATTCTCGGTTCCTCCTTGTCCCCGTTTTTAAATATTGGAGTTGCGTTGACTGTTTTCAAATCTCTGGGAACCTTGTGATCTACCAGCGACTTCCTAAATATGATTCCAAGATACGGCGCAATTTCCGAAGCTAGATCATTTAAATATACGATCGGGTAATTCATCAGGCCCGGAGGACTTATTAGGCTTAATATTTGTCAGCTACCGTTCTAACGTTCATTATACGAGATTTCAATTTTTGGCATCGATTGATCGGCACGATTTGGTAAGTTATCGGAGGTATTCTGTGAGATATTCGTGAAGACGATTTGAAAGAAGGAATTTAATAAGTTAGCCTGTTCCGAACTGCTGGTCACTCTTTTGCCGTTGTCATTTTTGAGTGAATTAACAGCTGACTTAGTTCCCCGAACTTCTCTGACGTATGACCAAAATGCTTTTAGGCTCCCTTTCAAAATTTCCGCTAACCTTTTCCTTATGAATTCACTTAACGCTCTCCGAAATTCATTATTTGCATTCGCCCTAGATATCTTTTAATAATAAGTGATCTCATTCTTTTTGTCGCTAGGGAATTCATCCCTTATATTTTTCATCTTGGCGTGGCATTGCCTTTGCCGTCGTAATGCCTTTCTAACATCCGCGTTGTACCATCTAGGTTCCGCGTTATCTTTTATATATTTACTGGGAATGCCCTTGTTGCCTCGCGAGCGCGTGTCCTCCAGCAAGTGAACCCTCAGTATTTCGGTGATTCCTACCTTTTATAAAACTTGCAAATTGATTCCGTAGTAAGCACTTTAGGCCATTGTAGTCCCCTTCTTTAAACAAGGAAACTTTCCTTTTAGGCTGCTTATTTCGGACCCCATTGCCAGCGAAAATTCGGCAATAATTGCAACTATGGCCACTAATTACTTTCATAGTTTTGAATTTTTCGGGAATATTCGTTGCTAATAAATGAAGAATATTTCCGTCCCTATTTGGTGAAGTGACAAGTTGATTCAATGAGTTCAACGTAAAAGAATCCAACAGCGATTCGCAGACATCTTTGTCTTTGCCACCCGTTTCAAAACTATATGTGCTCCATTCAATAGATGGGATAGTAAAATCTCCACCGATTATAACGTCGCGATCAATCATTGCGTTGGGATAGGAAACCTTGCTCGTCTAATTCTAGTATTTAACTCTCCCTGTGGACTGGCGGTCGTTAAAATGCGCATACATTAATTCTTTTGAATTGACGACTTCTAATTTATCACCGAACGCTTTCCAAACCATTACCTCAGCCCTGCTGACGCAAGGACGTTTAACTGCAATAAAGACACCGCCTCCGATTCTATTTGTTCTGTCATTTATGTAAATTGAAAAGAATTTGGGATAATTTCACCGTCGGCAATGTCGATGGTTAACCAGCTTTCTCTCTCAGTAATTATATCTGCGTCTGTACTTTGAATAAGGTAATTATATTCTGCCACTTTGTTTTTTAAACTCCGGCATTTAACTACCAATACAGATAATGTTTCCTTGATATTGAAAATGGAATCGAAATAATCCCTTTCCCTATACAGGGTGATGCCAAATTTTCACCAGTCATTTGTCGCCCGCATCGCATTGGCGCGTCGAACGGCGACCGCGAACCTCCGGCGCCAAACAGATGACGATCATATTCGCAACCGTTGTGTCGTGCGGGGGAGGAGGGGCCGTCTGTATGAAAGTAAGGAGCTCAGCGAGGCCCACCCCGCGGGAATTACTGCCTCCGAGGCGCGCAAATAAATGCCCCTGGGCGAGATTGTTGATTGTCAATCGCAGACATTCCTACGGAGGGGCGGGCGGTTACCCTCCCGGGCGGTGACGTCACCCCCGCTCTCCCAATCCGTCCGTCACCCACTTGGAACAAGGGAGTGGGGGAAGGCAAACACACGCGCCCCCGTTCCCCCCCCCCCCCATTCAGTCAAGAAGACGACGGAGGGGTCGAAGACGAAGGGCCCGTGCAAACACACGCACTCGCAGCTGACGCAACAAGCGGGGAATGTCGGGCTCTGGACGGGGGCCGCCGCCGCCGCTCCAGGAAAGGGGGGAACGGCGCCCGTCTCCCCTGGTCCCTCTCTCTCTCTCTCTCTCTCTCCAGGAGCAACACAGCTTCGTCTAAATTCCCATCCAACACTTCGATTGGGAGGCCAGTGACGAGTTGGACTTCCCCGTGGGTGTGAAGCATCCCCCATGGGGACAGCAGAGACACCGGGTGCTACTCCTCCACTTCCACAAGGGGAGAGAAATCCGAGGGCCAACCAACTCGCATTAATTTCCGGGAATGCTTCCGGACTCACATTACAGGGAACATTTACAACAGTGTCTCCGCAAAAGGAACTAACTGGCACGTTTAACATCTCCCTTGTCGCATTCAACGAGTATTCGGCTTCGTGGGAACATTTTGTCCGTTTATACACCTCCAAAACACTTCATTTTATTACGTAAACGTTTCCCAACTCCGCGTTAACACAGCATACACACACGACGTTATTGCTATCGTCCCCTCATCAGATGTAATTGATGGATGGGTTTTGCCCATGGAGAAAGGCCGACCTTAAATACACACACGCGGGAGGTCAATAATGAACCCACGAAAGGACGCGAACCCCATGGCAGAAATAGCTCTAGTCTAACTCAGAAGATGTGAGGCCCGTCCTTCAATTTTTACAAGACAATGGTCTTCGTAGTAGTAGTATTTATGGGAGGCGACCGACAGCCATAGGGGATGGACAGGAAAGGATGAAGGGTGGAGAGAAACCCGGCGTCGGCATTAGCCTACTCTTTACGAAAGGCGCCAAGAGGTCCGCAGCTTAACGTCCCATCCGACGGACGGCGTACTAACTCAAAGTGCCCTCCACAAAGCACCTCAAGTAGAGATCGAGATACCTCTGAAAAATATTCAACACCGCCGGTATTTGAACCCGGCCCCTCTGGATGGGAAGCCAATACCTTAGCCCCCGCACCATCTCGACCTCTGACAATGGTCTTCTTAGCGAATATAATTTATAAACTATATGATTAAAGATTTATTCTAATTGGAATAGAGTTATATAGTCTTTCGGCAATTCTTTCTTTACGGATTAGCAAAATTCTTTTGTAAATCCTATCCTTTCCTCTTATATAATTACACATTTTCAACAAGCAATGGACCCGAGACTGGCGCAAAGGCCTTCTTCTGCACACGTACCAAAATTGAATACTTCTACTACGAATTATGTCAACGCAGCCGCAAGCCTTAAGGCCGCCCGCGAACTCCTTCGCTTCCCTCTCTTGCCTTGCGCCAATCGTTGATCAAAATTTATTCCGCACAAAGCGCTCGGCCACCACGCGTTGGCACCTCGTGCACCAGGGCGGCCTCCATCATCTCGTCCCGTTCGACCGTTCCACTATTAAGTGTCGTTCTACGCACGTCACGCTTAACTCCGCGTGGCGGGGGTTGGGCAGTCGACTTTAGCGCCGGAGATGCTGCTCCTGGTGGCGCCGCCTTCGCGCTCCCCCCTCCCCCCCGGAATGCTTCGGCAACAATCAGCCACTGTGCCCGAGGGGCGCTCGGGAGTGCGAGCTTCGCGGTAGCAGCCCCACACGACCACGTTTCCGAACTTCAGACTAGAATACTTGCCACAGGAGCCCAGACTCATCACAAAAGAATCTTTAGGGTAGGGAAAAGAGAGCAACGCCTCAACGGAAGGAGATCTTTGCCAATTGGAGCTGGCTGCACCACGTCGTCCCACACCGCCTCCCTCGTGAAGTACCTGGCCCAGCACGAAGAGGGGCGACGCTGCCCCATCTGCCCTCCGACAGCCCCCGAACGGCACCGCCGGACGGTTTTTGTTCCCGAGAGTAAAAAGGAGCTCGAAAGGAAACCATTTTGGAACGCTGGATAACTTCCATGAGGTTCCAGGAAGCGTGGCGCCTTCCAGGAAGCGTGACGCGACCAGCGAAGGCGCTGGTATCAGTTCGTCGATGCACAAGGGCGTTACTTACAAGAATTTTAACAATTCGTACTTCGATCTGATCTCCAATAAACGTTTATCCGAATTATCCAACTTCTTTTTGGGGAAAACCAGCCAGATGCTGATCTCGAGGTCGATATTTGCAACATCGAAATGGCCAAGAAATCGTTCACCGTCGGTGGGATTAGGCATTCAAACATGTCGTATCGCAACATGAGGGCCCGCGGGGGTCAAAGCGCCCCGCTCCAAGAATACGGGTGACAAATATCGGCGGTCGAAGGCGTCGCGCCCTTGCTCCCTCTCGGCTATCCGCCCCGGCTATTAATACACAATTGGCGGTGAGTGTTGGGAGGGGCGTCCGGCATCTCCGGGGGGATGATCCCCTACTCCGCGACGTCACTCGCCAGCCAAAGAGCGTTCCCTTCCCCTCTCCTGCGAGCGCCATTCTGATCCACGGGTGTCGTTCCCACAAGGGGCTGCATCTTGGGGATTGGTATGCAAGGGGTTGGAGGGGGGTGAGGCAGGAGCGCGCGGTCAGAACTCTAGGGGCAATGCTAGCATGGGAAGGGGAGAGACCGGGAGGGGGTACAGGGGGGCCGCCTCCGTGGACCCACCACCGAAGCATTAAGAAGCGGCGCTGAGTGGGGCCCCACTCTGAGGGCTCCGACGTCCAAGTATCAAAATTCGATTTCCGGTATGCTAGGTTGGGTAGGCTGATACATGAGCTGCATAAAAATGCACTCGACCGGCGGGTGCGAGATCCGAGTGAAGGCGACGAGGGGTGAGTGGACCACTGGCGCCCGTGGACGCAGGGTCCCGATTTCACCGTACACTTCAAAGTAGCCACGCCACACAGCACTTTGATTGGCTTGATTCCGATTTGGAAACATGGACGCGAAGAATCATTAAAGTAAGTGTTGTTTGAATATGTTTTAAAACAATGAAATTTATCTAATTAGAGCATAGCAATATCTACTTCACGAACAAAAAATTAGGACTTATTAGAAGTACATTGGATAAATATGAGGAAAAGATCACAATGAAATGTTACCTGTCGTTGGTTAGGCCTCATTTAGAATATGCTTCAAGTTTATGGGATGCTAATGAAGTAGGATTAATTGCTGAATTGGATCGCAAGCAGCGTCGAGGAGTTGGATTTATAAAACAATGCTATGATAAACTTAGTGGCATATCCAAAATACTAGGGGCAGCTAGGCTGGGAATCACCCACGGAGCGAAGGTTAAATTACAGATTAAATCTCTTGCATAAATTGGAAGATCTCTTTATCAATGATGTTGAAAATGTATTATTACCACCATTGTACTACGGTAGGAGAGATCATGGGAATAAAATTACAGAGATTAAGTGTAGAACGGATAGATTAAAGATGTCATTTCTCCACGTGCGATTTTTTTAAGGTCATCTACCGGTTAAGGTAGGTTTTGGATAGACACAACTAGCAAATAAATATCTCCTAAGAAAACGTAACTCCACATCCTACTCTACAAGTCCCTCTTCATCCCTGTGCACTGCCTTCCTCCCTTCATCCATGATTTAAGATTTCATTTTTTCCACGAACGATAAGGGATCAGAATAAAATTGGCCGGCCGTGGTAGGGTCATGTTCGGGTAATATTATTCTGGTCTGTATTCTCCCCCTGCTACACACCTTAGAGGCGGCTTGCCGGGTTAATAAATAATTAAAATATAAATTAATAAACTACAGATCACTAAAATTTAGTTAATTTTTTCAATGCCCATGTGTTCATATGTATCGAAAATGTATACTACCAAATACATACTACTCGCATATATACACCCACTCCAAATATATACGATACATCACGCCGCGGCGTGATGTATATATACACGAGGGCCTAATTTTTGCTATTTTTGAAATACACTGTCCATCACAATTATTCACTTTTTCCTTCGAGCGGGAATGCATCACGGGTAAGGGAGCATCAACCTTTATACGGAGACAAGTGGGTCGCAGACACTCCATTCATCATTTCTTATACTGCCCTCCGCGGATGACTTCCGCAATATAACGATGTCCGACTGCAAATCAGCCCACGGAGACAGAAGTGCAGTTCGCCGAGTCATCTCTCGAGGGGGTCACCGCCAAGTGATCGCGGCGAAGGACCCCGCGGGCGAGGGCCGGGGTCACGCCCCCCCCCTTCCTCGTCATCACGACAGGGGGGGGGGGTGCGTCGGAGGACGGCGATCCGATTAGCGAAATGCGTGCCCCAACGTCCGTCCGCCGCCGATGACGAGGCAAACAAACGCAATCCGTTTGCGAGCCAGACAGGCCGAGACATGCCAACGCTGCCCTGCACCACCCAATTGCCCGGCCACTGGCGGCTAAAAACAAAACGCCTCAATCTATTGATTTGACATCCCTAGGAATTCAGTTTCAAATGCGATTGGTGATATCTTACCGGCGATTTTCCATATTTTACGCAGAGGTTTAATTGAAAAAAAGGAAGAGAAACTCGGTATTTGGCCTAGCTACCGCCGAAGAGGCCCGTCAGTTCGACGAGGCGGATTGGCGCCTCAGCCAGAGCCATTCGGACGGAATCCCAGGGAGCAGATTCACGGCCCCTCGACGACGACTCGAGTGCAAGGAACGAGCCTCAGGGTACGGGAACTGGGTGCCCTTTAAGACCGAAGGGCAGCATTTAGATAATTAGCAAACCCGCATTGCCACCGAAATCTACACTGCAACTTGTATCATCGTGAGGATTCACCTTCAGTGCGCTGAAGGGCTACTTTGTGGCCGAAATATGTGTATACGCATTCACCTTTCTCATCCCTTTTCTTGTTTACCCTTTACCCCTCCCTTTGACTTGTGGCGTTAGCCAAATGACCTCATTTGTACTTAGTTTTGAAAGGTAAACTGTTTACGGCAATTGGGATTCTTTCCATTTATTCAATGCAAACGACCCACTCATTAAAAACCTATGGGACTATGACCATAATTTACCCTCCGTACACAAAAGACCGAAAATCACCGTTCAACCTACACACACTCCCATAATCCTCTGTATTGAAATAAACATGTAAAAAATACAAGAACAAAATTACAAGTAACCACCTCAATATGAAATCAGTCGTAGAAAACCGTTGGGTTAGGAACGACTCCTGAAAAATTTCCCGAGACAAATTCCCCAAGTCGCTCGGTCGGTGAAGTGTTACTGTGGGAAAATGCTTCATGATGGCCGCGCATAAATCCAACCAGACGAATTTTCAATAAGGAACACGGCGTCGCTCCAATATTCACATTGCTACAAAAGTTGCATTTCTTTTTAGCTCACACGGGATTGAAATGGTTGAAAAAAAAATCCGGTGCTGCGGGCAAATGGCTTAGGGTTTGGTGCACAACTGAAGTTAAATCGGTGCATAACGTGGGCCTCCCCCAAGGCACATGCTCACGCGATTGGCAATCCTCCTTCCGCTTCCTTTGTCATGTGTCAAATTTGAGTAGGGCGCTGCAAGTTCCTCATGGTATTCACGTGGTCCATTGCCATGCGGTCAGATTCGGAGAAAACACAGATGTGACAAAATTTATCGGATATTGTGTTATCTCCAGGGGCACGAGGACCGCACGTCGCAACATCACACCAGATCTAGGAGCAGGGATGCGATCCGCGCTTGTTTCCCACTTGGAACGGTGGCCGACGTCGACTCACTCCTCGCCGCAGCCTCTGGAAATTCGGAGATGGCGCTGAGAACCCTCGGGGACCCCGGATCGCCATCTACCGGACGATCGCGTCTTCGGGGGGGCACCAGAGGGGGCAGCGGCGAACTAATCCTTTCAACATTAATTCAGGCAATGGCATATTTTTGTGCCATTTATGAAGTGAAGCATAAAGATATGAATATTTTTCGATTTGGACAATGGCTCGGCGCACCCCGGCGGACACTGCCCAGGCGCCCATGGTCCGGCCCCCTACCCACATTCCATCGCGTGGGCGTCAGTACTTATGCCGACCCCTCATTTCCCACGACTAGCACGGCGCCGAGCTAGATTTTTCACGGGCCGGCGTTAACAAAATCGAAAATTATTTTTATCTCAATGTCGGGATACCAAAGAAGGGACAACCAGAAAGAAGCACCCCGACCATACCAGGAAGTTAGATAGGCAAACCAAGGGGCCAACTCCCCCTCCGGCTATGCTCACCCGCCCAACTGCAGGGACGACTTCACACTCGGTTTTTCGTTCATCGTCCACCAAATGCTATCCTCGGACACCTGATGTAACTGGACCACAAGGCTTGTTTGGCATCGGTGCATTGATGCCAGAGATTCGTCAGTGAGATTACGTAATCCGGGGGCTTTGCCGAGAGTGTCAGGAGTGAGTGATTATTCAGAATTGAGGGTTGGCGGATATTCGTGTCGTGTCACCCAGAAGGAAATCTTCCTCCTCAAGCTATGCGAGGGAAGGAGGGAGACCCCTGTACCTCGGATTCTCCCTTCCTTCAAGCGTTCTCGAAGTGACCGTATCGAAGGACGGGACGGCAGAGTGGAAGGAAGCAGACGGAGCCCAAAGTAACCAATCACCTGAGGATTTAACGCATATATAGTATTTATACTCCACTCGCCAAAAGTTACATTAATTTTCAGGAAAATTATAGAGATAAATTATAGAGATAGATGGAGAATTATGACAGGAAATTGAAATTTCATGTTGCAAATGTTCACCAGCAGTTTCAAATACATCACCATTAATTACAAAAATGAAAAATACTGGAAATTGCAGTTTATAAAATAAGTACATAACCTTTTCTCTGATACTAAGCTCATTGTACTTGGAGATATAAAATCTCAAACCTGAAGTAAATGCCTTGGGTGTGCCAAGGAGATTTTTCGCGTGAAATTATTGCACTTTTCCATTGTTGTAAACTGACTACGTACTCCAAGTCAAAAGAAAACAGCATCCGGAATATCAACAAAATATATCGGTTATTGATGAGTTCTCACAATTTTTATGGGAAGATTTACTTCATGAAGTTTAATTTCTAATATTGATTACAATTATCAAATATTTTAATACTCCATGATAATTGCTGCTGGTGTCAAAACAAAAGTATCGGATGAGCGAGGCGGCGAAATATAAGCGGCCATGCATAATAACAGCTCAAACAAGAAAATTCACAGAGGCAAGACGAAAATACAAGAATCTAAAAAATGAAACCGAGAAAACCCTTAACACAAAGATGCGGTACCGATTCATACACGACAGTGCAAGAAGGCCAAGAAGAAGTGGCCTGCCGTGCTGCGAAACGTGCTGCGGATAATGGCAAGGCACTGCGTACGAAAACATCACTTTTATTCAAATTGTACCATGGCACTCGCAATCACATGCTTGCATAATTACGGGAAAGAAAAATATTTTCCATTACAAATTTCTACCCGCCCTTTATTCTAAGACCACCCTAAAAAGGAAAGTGAAGAAAATAAGTCCAATGAAATTCAGTTACTTCAAGTTTTCGCTTCAAGGACCGCAATTCTTCTCCTCGAACCGAAGCCTTACTTCTTCAATACGATGCGGAATTCCCATTCCCAGGCATTTGATCGACAACGACGATGATCAATCATTTCCGGCAGCAAGCAATTTAAGTAAAACTTTTCCATCTTTGAAAACAGTAATTGTTCCCAAAAGATATCATCCCTTTCAATTTTGTCGATGATTCTCGTTCCCTTTGAGGTCCACCCGACCAATTTAACACAATCTCCGCTGCGTTACGTGGAGTTGGCCCTTGATTCGGAAATCGATAGTATGTCGTGGCTTAATGTTGACAGGTCCTCCCATTCTCATTTCTTGCCCAGATAGCCATCTTTTTTAGGGCACTTGCTTCGTCTGGACTCGCTCCTTATCAGATGAAGGGGACTTGACCACTGGGATGCTTTCGCCCCCATTCAACCCATGGGGAGCAGGGCATGGTGTCTCTCCTCCATGGATAAATACACAACCCACAGGATTCCACCGAACAGGGCAGCAGGCGGATGCCTCGAGACCTTACCGAGAGCCCTTGGCCTTCGGCACACGGTAGATAAGGCATGAATGCCCGGGCACAATTGCAGGCACGCCTCTCCCCCTAGCCCGTGCTGGTCACCTCGCTCCCTTCCTCACTCACGAAAGCCGAGAGCTCCGCCGTGTCCTCGCGAACCACGCCCGAACAGCGCCCCCGAAAGAATGAGAGAAAAGACGGAGAGAGCAGTACTCGCTTCACATAGGCAGCACTCCTTCGCTGAAAACCACACCGCTTGACTCGCGATCAAGCCGAAACCAGAGAGAACCGTACGTTGCATAACTTGAAGTTACACCAAAACAAACGAAGATAGACATCGGTGGCGCCCTTCCGATCTTTCGAAATCAGTTGGTGGCTTCCTGAGAAATGATCTTTGCGTTTTATTAATTTTGCCTTTTGTAATTTTCGACCGAAAAATACTCAAGAAATTCGAGAAAAGAAAAGTCATAGCGAGAGACATTATGTCAACGCACCTGCGAGCCCCCACCCCCCTCAAATCCTTCCAACCCTCCCCGCCCCCACTCTGTCCTGAGGGTATATATGCTTGCTCTGTCTGTTTTGCAAATTTGTACCTGATGATGCCGCAAGTCGGTGAAACGCGTCGTGCCGTATAATAAAATCTGTGGAAAAGTACGAGTCTTTCTTTCTATTTCAATAATGGAGAGACATTATCATTAAATCCACTTTATTTCAAGAAGATTCTCATGTTTTTAATGCGCACTCATTAGGGATGCGTAATTATGTCGCAAAGTTCGAGCAGGAGGGATGAGTCTACTCTAACGGACGGAGCACGTCACACTCATGGAGAACCATTGCGTACGGGAAGGGGGGAAAGGGCCCGGGGAAGTGGTCACATCATTACCTAGAACGGGACAATCTCTTAGCCGCGCTCACTTCTCGACTAATCAGACGGCCAGCATGGGAAACCATAGTGACGTATCATTGTTTCAACAGTTTTATTACACATCTTGAGAAAATCATATGGACAATAGACTTAAAACACAAAACAAGAAATGGGCACGAGTCCGACGGAGGCGTGATTATGTCGCGGAAGAAAGTCTTCAATGGCAAGCAGGCTCCGTCACTAGGATTCGAGGGGCGATGAGAAGAATGCCAAATTGAGAGAAGAGGTGGTTTCTTCGCCGAGTCACCAGCCTTAATGGATGGAGGCAGACGTGACATTCGCGCCAATGGGCGACCCGACCCGCCCCCAGCGCCCACGACCTCCCTCCCATTCCCCCGTGGCCGTGCCCCACGCGTGCCCGCTCCCACGCCGACCAACACCCACCCATCCGCCGCTTGCCAAACGCCTTCCCACACACACACACACAAACCACATCGACACGAACCCCATGCACCTGGTCCTCTCTCATTCATCTTTTAGTTAACCATTACCTCATAACGTTGCCTTGCCGGTCGTTTTATTCTTTTCTCTGTTAACTTTCGGGTGAGTGTTCTGAGGGCAAAAAAATCATTTGCACCGCGGGGAATTCCGAGAGAGTGACTACCGACGGCGTCGCCTGCTGGCACGCACTCACTAATGGAGGAAGGAAGACTCTCAAAGGGTGCAAATATCATTCGCCTCGAGTGGAATTCGCACGATTTCCGGCAGAATGCTTCAAGTCACTTGCCACGAGATGTCCTCGTGCACAACGCGAATTTCTAAACGCTACTCCAAGCAAAAGCACTTCGACATAATTTCTCGCAAGTTCTCGGAATAAGTCGAAAGCCAAATGGCTCTTTTTTGTTTCTAAATGTTGGCTTAGACCACGTGGACTGTGACGCAACGCTCACACGACTACCAACACTTCGTGGATGCACAAAAACCCGCGAGTGCATATCGTTCCCTAAAAACTCTTGGAACATTCACGGCGTTAAGAGTTAAATAATACTCGCGATTGTTTCATACCAATACTACAGGAATTCGCATTCCGCCCTACGGCGTGTCGAGTCTTCAGTTGACCAACACTCGCGATGAAGTAGGCGTGGCCGTCGAGGGGAATAGGCGTCGCGACGCCGTCAACGAGGGGACATCACCAGCAGAAGCAGCCATTCCGATTTCAGGCACGCCCCGAAGTCCCTCCCGAGCAGAGGGTGAACAGGGACACTGTTGAGGGATGACGTCATGGCTCGGCGGCCGATGCCAGCGGGTTGGCGCCACTGAGTGGGCAGGGAGGGGAGGGGGAGGTGGGGAGGAGCCGAGCGCCTGACCATACATGGCGAACGAGTTGCTCTCCTTTCGAGAGGGGGCTCCCCACACAGGGAGAATGCCGCCGTTGAAAATGACGCGAGATGCACTTCTCAGGAATGGGATGGCGTCGGCCGCCGGCCGCGTGCGGCCCACCAGTCGGGGGCCGCAGGGCGGCGGTTGCCCCCACGCGCCTCTCCACGCCGCAGCCGCGAAAAGCTTTGCGGGTTTACGAGCGAGGCGAAGGCCGATTAAAAAGAGCGAAATGATTACTTCTCACTTTTCATGTCCAACTCGAGCAGCAGCGGAGCAATGGAAGGAGGAGTTGCGGCAAACTCACTGTCCGCGGGACGACACGGAATGGCTCGCGTGCCAATTTCCTTTTTTATCTTTTATTTATCAATGTACCCTCCCAGCCACCGCTTAGGGTGTGTGGCAGGGTGTGAATACGCACCAGAATAATTTTACCCGAACATGACACCACCGCGGTCGAGGACTGCTATTATTATCCCCTATCGATTGTGCAAAATAACATCATCTTAAATCTATCTAGACTACACTTCTCTACACTAATTTTACTAGCATGATCTCTCCTACCGTAGTACGGTGGGGGTAATAACACATTTTCAACATCACTGCTAAAGAGAGGTCCTTCCAATGCATGCATGAGCTTCGATATGTAATTTAACCTTCGCTCCGGGAATCATTCCCAGCCTAGCTGCTCTAATATTTTGGATAGGTTTTAATGTACACACGTAATAACATTCCGCGTAAACGTAAGGTGCACCTCTATTGGAAATGCCGGAAAAGTATTACAAGTACCACCACTCATGAATAATATCATTAATTGCATTCTTACGCTCAAGGTAGATTCTTGATGGACAAAGTGACGAACCAATGCTAAGTCTACTTCTAATCCTCACCTCAACATTAAGCATTGACACCGCAGGCACGCGGCGCTACGAAAAGTTGTCATTAACAAAACCATATGGAAGGAACTGGAAATTTTGCGAAACGAATTATCTCAATTCATCGACGATGTAGATTAACACAAGAATGGCAAGAACGGCATTCCTTCCGTTAAAATATTCCTCAGGAAACAAGTCAATAATGTCCATGCCATAATAAGACCCCTTCTACTCGTTTACGTCCGGAACTATTAAAACAATCGGAAAAAACATATAAACGGAAAAAACATACATTCTAACGCTGCCTAAAGTTATAACTCCTCTAATGTATCTGTCTCGTGCATTTTAGATTAAGTCTCCTGGTTGATTTTAATGCTCTGCAAGAATTTTCCATTGAATGAGCTATCGTGCGATCCAAACTGCAAAAAGTGCGCATTAACCATTTAAATAAATGGACAGAAGAGAAAATCCACAGTAAAAAAAATTATGTTAAATATGTAAAATATAGTCATTTCCATGTTTTTTTTTGACCTAACTATTTTCCAAATTTCACGCAAACCCCACAAACTCCGTACTTTTTACCGCAATTGTTTATTCTCACGAGAAAAGACCGGTAGATGCGAGGGGGGGGGGCGCCCAGCGGAACGGTGGATCTTTGTCCGCATGGGCAGCCAACGGGATGAAGAGAAACCATTCCCAGACGGAATTCCCCCTCCCCCCATTCCCTCCCCCTGCCGCCACACACACATTCTTCGGCATCCATCGATCAGGGCCTTCCAATTTCTCGCAATGAGCATCCCTCCCTCTTCAAACACTCCTTCCATCCGCCGCGACTTACTTTCTCCGTGTTCCACCTTTCCTTCGCCTTTCAATTCTTCCCCGAGCTATCTCTCAAAAGCCACCAATTTCGGCTGACGGATTGCCTCGATGACAAACTTTACGGGCCGGACCACAGTGAGGGCCCGGGTTCACATCATGGAGACAACAAATATTTTTCATTGGTATCCCGATCCCTACTTGAGGTGCTTTGTGAAGGGCACTTCGAGTGAGTACATCGTCCGTCGGATGGGACGTTATAAGCTTCGGTTGACCCCTTGGCGCCTTTCGACAAGAGTAGGCTAATGCCGACGCCGGGTTTCTCTCCACCCTTCATCCTTTCCTATCCATCCACCCCAACGACGCAAATGAGCTTAGCTGTCGGTCGCCTCCCATAAATACTACCACTGCTACTAAACTACGCTACGAAGAAACGCTACCATCAGATTGAATAATTAATAGATAAAATTGGAGAAATACAATATTTACAATTACAATTTATAGTATAACATTTACATGGGACATCTTTCTGCATTCAAAGACACTCGAGAATATGCTTTATATGTATACACCCTAAGGAATGCCCGGGTGCAATTCCGCCTACTGATTTCCACTGATCACGTTATCGGAAGTATTCGACGCATTGATTCCGGGTGATTTTGGAGCGGAGGAGCACTCCTAGTTGGCTTATCATCGGTGCCAACGGGGATAAGCAACAAAGAAGGATACCACGTCACCCGATTGCCATCCATTCAATGGATGCAAATTAATATTTTATGAATACTTCGTGTAATATGCCCAAGTGGTAAATTAGTTCGAGACAGTCAGATATTTTACCTTCAAAAGGAAAGAAACAAACAAATATTAAAATAAAAATATAAAAGGCGATCTCCCGAGTCGAGGGAAGGATGCAAGGATCCCATTCCAAGAGTCCATCTTCCTCCTCTAGTTTCTAGCATATCACCTGAAAATGCACGACTTGGCAAACGGACGAGCGCACAGGTCCGTCCATTGAGCACGAGTGGGACACGTAACTCCAGTCTTGCTTGTGGTTGTTTGCACTTTACCCAAGTGTCAGCCCGCGGTGACTAATCCGCGATCCCCCGCGACTGCGCGTGACTCGAGATGTCGACCTTCCGATTGGGCAACGCGACTGAAAACAACAAGAAACACTTCCCGCTTCGTGTTAGCACCCCCAGGTGACGATGCCATCTTGAGGAAATTATTGACAAACGCATCCTTAACCCGGAACAATTGTTCGCGCCACGCACTGAGCATACACACTCAAACGGTACGTTCCGTTTCGTTAAGGTTTATCGGGAAAGAAATTTCATTTTACGCCCAAGAATTTGATACTCGCGATACATATTTACATCTAATCTAACCCTTATTTCATGAGTGGCGTCGACAGCAGCTCGTCTGGTATGCGTAAATAAAGATTGCATTACTTGGATACCATTGTACGTGTCAGCTGTTCTAACGATTATTGTCAACATTTGAATTACTTCATTACTTACGTCTATTAGTTAGTTTAGTTATAATTATACTTTCGGCAACATTAATTTTCAATTAACGATGCGTAATGTGGAATGCCAAACACCCCGGCGGTGGCTAGCACGCCGCCGCGGAGATGTTGATAACGAAGGAGAGAACGGAGGGCGAGCCGAGGAAAAAGAGACTTCATCAGCTCGGTACTGCGTGGGAGAACGAACTTCCACATTCCACGACAGTCCCAAGACATCAGCACAACGCAAATTTGGTCATTTGCGTAGAGAACTATGGCAACTGGCATTATATTCCCGCTATGGGACTTGTCTAGACAGGTGACAATTTAATAGCACAGGACGCAAATCTGTACGGAGACGATACCGATGAAATATCTCACAAGAACGAATTCTACTGGAGCTGGAGTGTAAAATGCAAAAAATATAACATTTCTGTGTAGATTGATCCAAAAACAACTATTTGAATCCATTATCATACCGTCAATATTAAAATTTTTCTAAGCATATGCAAAAGGCATAAAACACATTAGGAAATTCAAAAACGGCAGAAGAATAATATTTGCAATCAAGTCTCCATACGCACACCAGGCATTGCGGTCTCGATGATTCGAAATTTAAGAAATCAGATAATTCGATATGCAATCAAAAATGTTATTTCGTTTTTTAATGACTTAGAAAAAATTATGACTCTTCGATGGGCAAACTTTACACACAATGCTTTCATTATTCATTTATTACATCGTTCAATGAAGTCGTTCGGGACTAAAACATGTCCACGACCAGTATTATAATTTAAAACGATTAGTTATGACTTAAACATTAAAAGAATGTTTCGTACAATTCACATTAATAAAAAACAATTTCATGCAAACACACACAAACCAGAAGTTTAGAGGACCCAGCCAGTGACGGCCAAGTACACATCAGGAATTTTCTCCGAGACAACCATACGCAGCCATAGCAACCACATTCCCACCCAGACTTCCCACTCTCGTCCTGTTTTTTAGTACATAAATCCCGCTGTATACCAAGATAAAGGGAAATATATGCAGCCAACAAATGGATCTCCTGAATTCGGTTCAAGTTTTGCTCCGGTACAAGGGCATCGAGAGCTCGCGAAGAACAAGACGTGTAAATAGATATATAAAATCTTGGGATCGTAGATTTTCGCGGCGTTCAGATGAAAGACTCTCCATTCTCGGGATGTCACCCCGTAGGTTGTTTCTTCGACCTGAAGACGCTCTTTGAAATACGGGGGAAACTGTTGTCAGAAAAACAACCTACGCGGTGACAACCCGAGAATGGAGAGTCTTAGATAGGTAAAATCTTTTTTGAAAAGTGGAGAACCGACTCAAAGTGTTTCTCAAACGGAGTAGAGGTGCCCAAAGCGGAGCTCGTGTCGTAGGGCACGCGGCCAACGGAATGAAACCGAAAGCCAAAGAGAGGCCCTCGCAACCCGGCCGCCGGGGGGGGGGGGGGGGTCTCCATTTATGACCCCCCCTCCCTCCAGCGTGGCACACTGGGAGGGTCACTAGCTGACCGACCGACCAACCCCCCCAAGACACCCAATTGCTGCTGGATCGCAACTCAACCCATCGCATATGCAGATGTAATGGCGCAGATTATTCGGGAATTTTATGAAATCAATTAGAAAAACAATTAAAACAAAGTAACCAGAAGAGTGAAACGTGGGCAAGTAGAAATTACCTAGCAATCTGAACTTAGAAAAGAAATTTTGTATATATTTGTATGTATATGTATGTATATATATATATATACACACATATATATATATATATATATATAATTAAGTGATCTACCGGTCAAGGTAGGTTTTGGATGAACACAACTACCAAATCAATATTTTGTGACTCCTAACAAACACAAAATCCAGCAACCTACTCTACTTCAGGTCCCCCTTCATCTCCGAGTACTTCCTTCATCCCGTCCACCAATAACCCCATCCTGCTCCTTCCCTTTCCTCGTTTGCCCAACATTCTCCCCTCTATTGCAGGAGGGCGGTGCAGAGGAAGAGAGAAGGGAGAAGATGAGCATACGAAAGCCATGAGTGGCTTCAAGACTGCGTTAACAACAGGCAAACAAATTTGTCCGAGTGTTCATCATGGATGCTAAGTCACACAGCTTTTTGCTTCCGTTAAAATCCATTAATAAGTCACAGTAACATGTAACTCGTAAATATTGAAAATTGCCGTTGAGTATAAACGATGTGTCACGGAATGTATGACAACGCGGAATCCTCATAGATGAGCCAAGGATTGCCGTATTTACTCGAATAGAAAGTTAATTAAAGATGACCCCGAGTCCCTTTCACGAGGGGGTGGCCTCTAGCCCCAAACGCCCGCCACCAACACCACTCACCCCTAACACCAAGGCAAGCAAACCGGACGTGCCCGCGATAGGATACGAGAGAGGGCATCTCATTCCGGTTCGCAGTGGGCGTGTCCAGCCCCGCCATTAGACCCTTTCCCAGGGTCGATCCCAAGCAGTTTCCTAAGGAGCCCCGGGGGAAAAATCCCTGGCCCTAGGAAAAACCCCCTCCTCTTGGACGCTGGGTCGATGAACACGGGGGGGCCATCCGGCCGGGAGACGACCAGTCGGTCACCCCTCGCCACTTTCACAATTGCGTCACGGGCATTCACCCCTTTCTTCCAGTCCGAGGGGGAGGGAGGACACGCTCCAATCCAAATACTAAGCAATCGTTCGAACCAATCAACCTGGTGACGACAACTCGGTCAACGATGAGGCGAATCACCCGACCGGCTACGCTGATGACACGTGAGGTTGCGACAGTCGTTTAAATGAAAAAGAAATGCCTCCACGAGGCGAGAGAAAAACACCACAGCACCCGAACGGATCTTCGAAAGGGTTTCCGGGAGTCACCGGAGGCGTAGCCCCGAAGGGAACCCGAAGAGCCCCGCACGACGAACACCCCGCTGCCCCCATGGCGCAACAGGTGGGGATGGGGGGATCCACAGGCGGGGGGCGGAGGGAGGGGTCGACTGGGGCAGAACCTAACCACCCGTTTACCGCAGGCAGGGAGTGGGGGCGGAAGGAAGGGCGCTCTTGCCCCCAGTACACGGGTGCGGGCGGCGGGAAATTTAAAGCTGCGCCCAGACTCGTCACTTGGGCGCCTCAATCCCTCAGATTTAGGGTGGACCCCATATTAAAGGATAACCAAAATCTTTATACAGCGAGAGGGCGCAAATTCAGGCAATCATTTCGGGTTTAGGACACAAGAAGCGTATCCTAAATACGCCATATTGCAATCTCCACAATTCCAAGTGCTAGAAGCGAGACAACTAGCCGAAGAACAATGGCCATTGCAGGAGTGCATAATATTCGTTGGTTGCAATTATATTGGCCATTTCTTTGAGAGTCTCTTCAACCGTTGAAAAACGAAGGGCTTGACTAATACGAGGTCGAAAAGTCGAAGCTTTTCAAAGGCAAGAGAAATTTGGCGTTTTCAGCATGAATTTACAAGTTAATTTTATCATGTTATTGGATAAAAAAAATTTGGAATGTAGAGGTAAGAACATATTTCTTTCTTTGGGGCTTTATTTCATTATTATCAACATCGTCTTTGTATCCACGCCTCGTCTGTGTGCTTGTTAAAACTTATTTTGGTTTATAGACATTCGGGAGGATATTCTTCAAGCGTAATGCTGTGTTTGGAGAGTGTGAGCATTTAGTGATGCTCATATAGAAAATACGTCACCGTCTGCATGAATCCAACTGTGGGATCGTCAGGTCGTTCGCCAAATCTTTGCCGAAGGAGTCACCGTTTCAATACCAATACAATAATAAAACCAATACAAATGAAAAAGTGCCAACAAAGACTGATCGTATGATAAATATTCAATTGATACTAAGCTTAACTTATAAATGTGAAATATTTTGAGAGAAAATTACGCATGAATATAAATGAACTACACACGACACAAAAGTATATCTTAAAGCAATTACTGTCAAGGATTAACGACCGAAAAATTACCCTGGAGAAAAAAAAACATACAAATAAGATAAAAAGTTTGAAATTATTGAAATGTAATACAATGTGATAATAATTAATAATTAAATAATTAATAAATAAAGTAAAATTAAAGTAATAATAAGTAAAACATTTTTAAAAACGGATAATCTATTAATAGTTAAATTTAATCCGATAAGAGAAAATGAACACGGAACTAAAACCAAAAATCGCCCAGCTACTAAATGGAAAAAAAGGTATGGAGAATTTTAATAAAAGATTTCCGTATGAATTGTAAAGCGAACTCAGAAATGCGCAAAAACCATTACGCGATTTTGTAGCTACGCACAAACGTCTGTAGAATCTATCTCAAATATGAAAACATTTACATTGCGCATCATCTGTATATTCCTTATTCTTAGCCTTTATAGATGAAAGTACTACAGCGTAGGGAGTCCAGACTGAAGGTGCCTTACATATTTAGACGCCCAACATTTAGGAATCCACCTCGAAGCACCATGTTTACCAGTTCGACCAATATTCTCTTCAAATCACACCAATCGAAAAGATTCCTCGTGTTTTATGACTTCTTCTATAATCAGTCTTGAAAAGGTTATCACTTATTCCGTCATTTTCACGGATACATGTCGCCATTTCAGATTGCTTGGCTCGGAACAGGGTTACAATTATATGTATTTCAATTCGCCGCTTTGGGCTCGGAGTCGCCCCTCAGAGGTCAAAACTGGTTTGGAAGTTATTACGATTCTAAACGGGACGCCAAAACTGGTTTTAAACCCAGTTATGAAACAACTAAAAAATGAAAACTTACTGAACGAAAAATAGGACTTTCAAAAAATTTTATTATTAGGTAGTCAACCGTTTAAGGTAGGTTGTGGATTGACACCCCTACATATCTTGGCCACGCCTCCTAACCAGACGCGATGGGGCACCTGAAGACGCAAAGGGGGCACCAAACACCAGACAAAGCTATCCGTCAGTTTATAATGAAAACATCAGATGTGCTTGGACCGTTATCCGAGGGCGCAGGGCCCCCTGCTCCGTCCCTCGGCCACGTCCCCGGGGACAGCGAAGACGGTGGCAGGAAGGGAAGAGGAGTTGGGCCACGATTCGACCCCTCCACCCCCCTCGTCCGCGGGCTCCCATCGCACCAAAATCGACGATCATGGCCAATTGATATGTGGGCGAGGGCGCATGCGCAGGGCAGCCAAGGTGGAGCGCGAGCAGTTTGGGGGGGGGGCGTGGTCGTCGCCCCTCTTGAACTTCGCCCGGCAAAGAGGGCGAAATCTAACCAACAGAGGGACCTTCCTACCGGGGGACCGCAAAAGAACTCGCCCCCATTTAAGAAGATAAATTCTCAGACGACTTCCGGGCGAGTGAAAACGGCGAAGAGTGGAGCACCAATTGTACGAAATTACGATCAGTTTAAAAAGGGCAAGGAGCCTCTCTCACTTATAAGGAGGCTCCTAGCTCGTGACTCGCTTAGCGCCCTAATGCCAACGACGTTTCGTCGTCCCGGGCGGAGGGGACCGAGGCCACGGTCTGCGTGCGACCCCTTTGGGCGAGGCCTGCGGCGTGCCACTCCCGAAGACCGTACGTTCCGGAGGATCAGTGGTGCACTCCTCGCATCGAGCACGAAGGCTTACGCCACTCCCTTCGCTCTATTGACTCGTCCGCTTCCAAAGAACTTCTTTAATCGAATCTGGTTTTCCGTAAGAGATTTCACGAAAATTGCTCTTGGTTCGCTCGCACAGGTCCGGCGAGGGTGTGTACACCGGGAGGTGATTTCAAACCCGCTTTGAATAATCGCCAGCGCCCCTCCCCCAACGGAGAGTGGTCACCCGGCTTCGGGAGCGGAAACTCAACCTTCGTGCGAGAAAAGGGAAATCAGCGCCATCGCCGTGGGCGCAGCGGCGCGCCTTCAGAATGCGTGGGCCGCCGTCCGGGGGCGGGCGGCCCACGGGGCCGTTTATTCAACTTACACGACCAACGATTAACGAGGTGTATACATCGGAACTGGGCGTGCGGGCCATAATCGCATCGTTTTCTGCCAGCCACTCCCTTCGACATCTTTCAATTGTTCAATGAGCAACTAAAATCTACACTAAACTAAACTAAATTACGCCCACTCAAACAATAATTAAAGAAAACAACACCACGAAAAAATGCGCTTTCGGAATACCGGGTCGCACTTGAAGTACATCGAAATTATTTGCGATCGACGGGAACAAATTTTAAATAAAGAATCGTGTATTGCCAAAAAAAAAAATTCCGCACGACTCAGAGAAAACTCTTCATCAAAATGAAGTGTGTGGCGTGATTACTGGAAGAAGGGAATGAACGCAAGGCGCAGTGCGGCCCGCTTTTGGGGGGGGGGGTGCTGCTGCGATGAAAATGCAGGCGAAATATTAGGCTCGAGAAAGGGTGGGGACGGGGGAGGGTGGTATTCTTCTGGTCTTCGGGGGCAGGGGGTGCGATGGGGAGGCTGGCCGAATGAAGGAGGGTGTCAATGGTGAAGGAAAACTCATCCGCGAAGAAGCACAAAGCACCCGGGCCTTGGAACCAAGTGCGCACCAAATACACATACATAGGTGTACTTGAGGAAACCAGGGCATCATGCATGCTGCCATTAAGAAGAAAAGGCTGGCAATCACACAATGCCACCAATGTGAGCCTAATTACGGAAGACCCAGGATGTTGAAATGACACAATTCGCTTTTGGGCGAAATCATCAGGAAGGGGGGTCGTCAGGATATGAGAATCTGCAAAAGGATGCCGGGAGAAAACCACAAGAAAGTTCATGGATGACCAACTAATTAGAGCATCGTGCCTGAAAGAGCTGGCTTAAGGGTGGGTAATCACTATCGGATTCCCATTCTCCCGAAGACAACCCGAAGACACTGGCTGGAACACAACTCGATCTGACGACTGGGAGAGACAGATGTAACATCACGTAAAATTATGCCATTCAGCCCTTCTTCACTGATTCGGACACCGAAATAGCTCATTGACTCACGGTCATCGACACGTGCTATTTTGCTCTCCAACATTCTAACATTTTCCATTCTTCTAAAGATTTTGATCATGTCACAGTGAAACAACCCAGAAATTTCGTCATCCCCATATAAGTACCGCTGAGAGGGTTAAATGTCGCAGTCAAAAATAAAACGACCCTACCTATCCTCGTATTCAACTGCGGAAGTCTCAGAAATAAAAGAGCAGACCTAGAGTATGTAATCAATAGTTTTTGTGTTGACATAGTTACCAGGCGCAGAGAGAGTTGGTCGTTTCCCCACTAGATTTCACAGTTTTCGGACGCGATAGAGGTAACAGAACCCGAGGTGGAGTTTTCGTGGCAGTGAAAAGTATTTTCGAAAGCAGACAATACGTTTTGGATAATAATGACATAGACTGTGTTTGGTGCACTTTCCTTTGATCTTATCAACCCAACGTTAATTCATCCTCCTCGTATACAGACCTCCAGACTCAGAAATTAAAACACTCGATGAACAAATATACCAATTTACACGTAAAAATAATAAGAGCATCAACATAATTGGTGGGGATTTACAATAAAGCAATATATACAAAACTCGGACCCGTGACCGCGATTCTTGTAATTAATTATTGAAATTAATGCAGAAAAAATCAATTCTTCAAGCAGTACGCATATCCAATCGAGGATAGGACAGATTGGACCTATTTCTTACGAACATATGAGTGTCCATGAATCCGTTTATATCAACTTCGACGTATAAATAAAAAAGAGAATTATACAAAATCGAAAATTTAACAATTACCATAAAGCAGACTTCGAGAATTTTCCCAAGCAATTTAACTCTTCATCACCCGAGTTCAAAACGCGCTTAAGTTATGCCAATTTGGAAGAAGCTTGGAAACAATTTGCCAATGTTATGCATATAGGCATCAGAGACATCAACCCCGTGTCCAAGTACGTTAAAACAAGTCGCGATTCCAGGTGGAACAATTATGGCGTTGGAAAAGCCCTTTGAAAGAACAGAATGTTACACTCGAATGTAAAGAAACCAGGCGAGAACACATCATCCTCGGTGAATAAATACTAATTGGACGAGTATGAATCTTCTAAAATTGACACTAAAAGACAATAACCTAGCACCTCACAAGATTTCAAAGGTTAATTACTATGAGAGTTTTTGGACAGTGGACCTAAAGCGTTCTGGTCATATGTGAGGGAGGTAAAAGTGGGTGAGCGAACCGTAGCTTGCTTAAGGGATTGTAACGATATCATTCACACTGACAGTGAAAGGGAAAAACTAACATTCTCAATAACTTCTTCCAAAGCGTTTTCTAGAACGATACACGGCCACCACGAATTTCCCAGATACAATACTTTCTGAACTCATGGCAAATAATACAGCGGACGAACAAGGGATTGCTAAATTGCCCAAAGAAATTAAACCTAACAAATCCCCGGGTCCCGAAAATATAAGTTTTAAAATATTAAAATCCTAACATCTCCCCGTATCTCAAAGTTATATTTAACAAATCTCTCAGATAGTGCAATGTCCCTAGCAATAGGAAAACCTCGCAAAAACCGAATGCTATTAAAATTGGTGAAAATGAGGACCCGAGTAATTACAGTCCCATTTCTCTCGCCTCTATACATGTATGTTGGAGTAAATTTTTGTCAGCACGATAATGGGATACGCCGATAGCATTCACTTTTTAAGTAAAGATTAGCACGGATTCAGGAAAACCCGCTCATGCGAGACTCAATGAGGACTATTCACTCAAGACTTACTTTTATCGGGCGAAAGTGGTAGGCAAGTGGATGCGATCTTTTTGGATTTTCAAAAGTCATTTGATAAGGTTCCCCATGGTAAACTCATTCATAAATTAAAGGTCGCGGGTATAAGCAAGGGCGCAATAAATTGGGTTAAAGATTTTCTTTCAGAGCGGGAACAGAGGGTAGTCCTTGATGGCGGTAGTACCGACAGCGTACGAGCGACCTCGGGTGTACCTCAGGGAAGCGTAATCGGGCCGTTGCTATTCTTGATTTTTATAAAAGATTTGAACCGCGCCGTGAAAGGTAAGATTAGGATGTTCGCGGATGACACGGTGCTTTATCGGGAGATATCAGGGGATGAAGATCGTTGAATTCTAGCACAGAATCTAGATTGCATTTCGAAATGTTGTTCAAAATGGGGACAGTCATTAAATACCTTAATACGAACCTTAATAAATGTTCGGTGGTAAATTTCTTCAAAAGATCAACGGGATTTGTCGCTGACGTTGACCTAGTAGTAATTCATACGGTAAAATACCTAGGTGTTACATTGACTAAAGACTTAACTGGGGGCAAGCAAAAAAAATATTGGGGTCTATTAGATGCATTTTTGCCAGGAGTGGCTCCAAGGTCAAGGAACGTTGTTACCACGTTCTCGTGATGTATAATTTAGAATATGTATGTAGTGTATGGGATCCGGCTAAAAAAGGCCTCATTCGGGAAATCAAGAAGGTTCAACGCCGGAAAGCCCGTTTCGTTAAAAACTCTTGCGATATAATGAAAACCGTCACCGAAATGCTTCTGGAGTTGGGGTGGGAATCGTTAGAAGAAAGACGATTCAATGCAGCGTTGAACTTACTAAATACATTCAGATCCGCATGTTTCAGCATCGAGGTCTCGCAAATTATTCGCACTCCGACATGCATTGGTCGCTTGCATCGTGAATATGAAATTCGGGAAATAGATGCCAGAACTAGCAGAGGCAAGGACTCTTCCTTCCCACGGACAATACGGGATAGCAACTGTAGGCTTACATTGATAGAATTGAGCTCTTTACGGCTAGTATTATTAAATAAATTAAAAACTCCAATAGCCGTAAACAGTTCCATGTTTAAGTTTAAACTGTTTACGGCTATTGGAGTTTTTCATTTATGTAGTTTTATAATTAGCAAAAATCCCACTTGCCACCCTCAGCGTCTAGGGAATAATTAGATCTACTCAATTGCATGCACTTTCTCTAAGCTTGTGTGTTTTGTTGCCAAATCCCTTCTTTCATGACCGCATGGGACTGCCATTTAATGACTGTAGTGCTCATTACAGTATTGCCTGCCCTGCTTTGTTCTTTTCAAATTTCTCCTTTAATCCCTCGTCTTTCTCTCTCTGTTGTGGGAGCGGAGTGGACGCCGGCCGCGATATCTCACATTCCCTACTCCACGTGTCTTTCGGGGCGGAGACCACGAGTTGCCCATGTCCATGCGATAGCAGAATTTCCACTTCTTACCTAACAACTCTGCGTGACCTGTCTTGTTAGGGCGGAGGCCTGGCGCATAAATGGTTGTGGCTAATTTTTATTACCTTTTAATCGTATAACGAATAATTAATGTGTTCGGTGAATTATCCCTTGTCTTCCTCCAGCAGGTGCTCTCAAATTTGCACGTGATTTTATGGTTTTTTTTAACGAATCTTTTTCCCTTTTTCCCATCCTCTCCTCCCCTATCACTCACCCTTCCAATCTGGTGCTCGCAATCCCTGCCACACACCTTTTTCGGTGGATCGCGGGGTATTTATATTGATGTCTCACAAGATATCATTGGCAATGTTTCCATAAGCCGCTTTTCATTTACACTTTCAAATATTCAGAGATTAATTACAGTTGATGATTTATATGAATACGGACCAGATAGCATTGAAATATTAAATTTTTAACCTTTGTTTATCTCATTCCTGAAGGATAATTATTAAAAATACTTTCTAATGTGGCATCCTTAAAGAGGTGCGGGGACCGCAGCCGCCTAATCGCACTGTTGCTCCTTCTTCTAGCTGACTCTGTCCCTTTTCGTGTTGCTCGCAGGACGAGTTCCACCACCTACATACGAGGACACAGAACAGAAAACCCACCGGGCAAACATTCCCACTCGTTAGGAATGTCCGCAATGCGCTGATTTGTCTGGGATTTCGGAGGGCAATTAGGTTTTCCCGCGAGGTTACCTTCCACCCTTGTTGCTCTTCCAAGTACGTCTAGGGTAAACGGGTTGACTCCCTCCCAACGCCCGCACTAAACACTTCGTCAAAACCCGCAACAACCTGCTGGTCACCCTGCGCCAATACAACGCTTTCGCCCTTTTGAAGCCGCTGACCTCTGTTAATCATTTTGCTCGTTCATTCGAGCTTGGTCTTCTCGGGGATAGTAATTCGACCCACGGTGACGTCTCCATTGCATGACGCCACGCAATCCTCAAAGAGCACCATCCTCTTTAACAAATATTAATGCAGCACCATCAACTGGAGCCCGACAGAACGCGGTATCGTACATTTCATAATTTGGACCCAAGGCCAGGACTCCCTTTCACTTTTCCAGAATTTAATTTAAAGGGTGCGTTCCTCCGAGGATTTGGGGAGTTTACTGCTGTCGAATGAATGTCACAAGAATAAATCGTCGAAGGACGACATTCCAGTGTTGTTCACTGGACGGCAGTGCTTTCGGACCTTTTTTTTCAAAGAGTGGAACCACGTTCCCCCACCCCCCCTAAACCTGCACCCGTTAAGACCCCCCTCCCCTCACGTGATTGATTGAAATGACTGCTCTGTAAATCACTGGTGTTGATATGTTTGCCAAGTAGGCAAGAGCGCTCGGCATTTTCCACCAATACGGCCGCACGTGAGCGAAGTGAGGAAAGCAATGGGTTGTGTGTTGGGATGCGTTGTTAGGTATGGTTGGTTGGGTGAGGTTTTATTTTTTTTCGATTTTGGTGAGGGGAAGAAAGGAGGAGTGGGGACGGGGAGGGAGGGAAACCCCTCATGCTGAAAACCACCGGGGCACGGTAGGAGACACACACGAGGGAGCGTCCCGCAAAAGCACCCCGGCGGGAGGAAGAACACTTTTCCCGCACGCCCGTATATAGGCCGTCGTCGCGAGAGAGAGTGTGTGCGAGGCGGCGGTGGTGGTGTTGTCTGCGCTCCGAAGGGCGACCGGTCTTTCTCCCCCCCCCCTCGCCCCCTTTCCCCCCGCACCACCATTCCCAGTCCCCCGCGTGGGATGGGGGGGCGTCGAAACTGGATTTCAAAGCCTCACACCCCTCCTAGAAAACCCGAAATGCAAACATCTAAACAGCCGAGTTTGGACGGAGGAGGGCAAGCTCAGAAACATTATCGGAATGCGGGATTGGAAACTAGACACGCCCCTCACATGGGGAAGACGGGCAGGGCCGGCCGGCCCCTCGTGCCATCTGGCGAAAGAACAGGAGGGCGACCTTCAAATCGAATCGGAATACGACGAGAGACAAAAGTCAGTCAATCCCACGACGCGGATACCTGCAAACGCTTCGATTCGCGCTTTTCGGGTGACAACAACGCTTCCATTGTTGCCGCATTCCGAATGTAAACACTCATAACCAAAGGCCGCGGCGGGGAGCGGATATTTGACAACAATGCACGCCGCTCTTCCCCCACCCTTAACAATCCAAACACACCTTCCGATGACGGGAGTGTGCGCGTTCCCACGCACGGCACACACCGCTCGCGGAGTTTTTAATAACGCGCCGCCATCGCACGCTGGGGTCTCCGCGATGAGGGGGCGGAAGTGAACCCAAGGGGCATTGCTTTCGCTAAGGTCAAACTACTACCCAGAGTTAACCATCGGAACACGTCATCATTCGGGAGAGGTGAGCGTCTAAATAAAAAAAAATACACAGCCAAACGTGGGCGAGATCGTGTGAATCTCTATCCCGCAGACGCGAGCCAGAATGAAAATATCTGGCCGGCATTATTGCCCTTTGGGTGAGGACGTTTTGACTCTAGCGATCGAGTCCCGTTACGCGGGCATGCCGGGCCTCGCGCCGACTGCACGGGGTGAGACGAACGCCACACGACATCGGGGAGGTGCACGAACCAGAACTGCCATTACGCCGTTGAAAAACGACCGCGTATACAAAAACATGCGAGTGTTGGAGCCCAAATCATCGGCACCATTGAATATTTATACACCCGACAACATCGCGCGAGCATGTCGAGACGAAATAAACACGCCGGGTTCAGAAGAGAAGCCAATGCGTGACGCAGGCTCAAGAATGGCATTCACAGCTCATCATTATTTCCACCGCTAAATCATCAAGGGAACAAAGACGAGGGGGTCGATTAGCCGCTAGCATTTTATCTCCAGGAGACGATGGGTTGGTTTGTTTGTTACCAAGGGCAGCGAGGAGGGGTGCAAAACAGGCGAGGAGAAACACGGCAGGCAGCAGGCAGGCACGCGAACACGTAACACAGAACTGAAAGAAAGGCACCGTACCTATGGACGCGATAAATATACTCCAAATACCTTTGAACTTAGACAAGTTCTCTTCGTAGCCTTCTTGGCCGCGGCCGCCGAAAAGGCCCCCGTTGTCGGTCACCTCGTTGGGGTCGAAACCCAGACGATCCTTGTAATACGACTGCGTGGACATCGCGGCGAATTTCTCGACCTGGAGGGAATCGCCCTTTCAATCGAGACGTTACAACTTCACAAAGCTACAAGGACGGCACAAACAGGGAAACTCATCGGGAAACCGCTTCCCGGCACAAAAAATTCACAAGGCAACCGATTGAACACACGTCGCGAGATCGGGAATGTTGGCGAGGAATATGTATATGTATATATTTCGAGTGACTGGAAGCACACTTCGTGTCTCTGCTTCTTATCACACCAATGGCGGCCAAGCACCGCACTCAAAATTCACACTTAATTGTCGTCCCGCGATGTTCGTTCGCTCGCCTCGGGACTGCGGCCCCGGAAACACTGGTGCACCGGTCGCCGAGTCAATCGCTATCGTTCCTTTCGTCGCTTCAAGGGAACACTTTCGTTCGTCCTCAAAAGGGGTCGCACACCCCTCCCCAGCGACAGACCCGGTCGCCCGCCGACTCTCAACTGTCGTCACTCCACGATTGCCACGCCAACCACGAGGGCAGCAAACCAAAACCGAGACCGTAGCGGCTCCTCGGCGTCCACCGGACGAACTACTTCAGGGGGAGCGCGGGATTACGAAATGGAGGGGCGAGAGAGTGGATGGCGACCCGAAGTGGGGAAAAGGTCGCCGCGGAGGGCAGAAGCGGTGGCTCGGATGGTTGGTTGGTGCTCCGGATGGCGCGACGACCGACAATCTTTCTCTCCCGTGTCTCGCACTTTCTCGCTCGTGAATAGGCACCTAACCCGGTCGTCTCCGCTCTTCTCTCGACTGGTGGTGATGGTGCTCGCTCGTGGAGTCCGCAAGAGGCGACTGAAGCGGCGGCCCTCTCTCCGCGAGGCTGCCTTCGGCGGCCCACGCGCCAGCCAGCCTTCCCGTCCGCCCACGTCCGGCCGAACGGGCAAACCACACGCACACATATAAGGCACTTTCCTCCCATTCCGATGGCGTCGTCCCACACGCTACTGTCCTCGCGGTGACGACACGATCACGGCCGACCTCCCACGGCAGCGCCTCTGCGAGTGGGTCTCTCTCTCTCCTCGAGAAGATTTGGTCACGCGCCGCATGCATTAAAAAAGGGCATAAATGCGCACGTGTGTGAGTACAGGGGCGTGGGAGTCAAGGTGGCGTGGCCGTTTATTACGAGGGCCGTTTTGGGGCCGCGTGGGGGTGCATTCGCACGCTTCCATCGACGGCACTAAACGAGGCCTACCGTTCGCACATGGGATGGAATGCACGCGGGGACACGGACGCCTTGGTAACCGTGGGCCGCGAGGACAATCTGCTCCGGCCCTCACCATTTACGCGCCGTTAATTCATTCTCGGTCGACGCCGAAAAGGAATTGAGATTCACCCCCCCCCCCTCCCACACACACACGTGGGATAACATTCGCTGATTACCGGCCTACACCCACGAACACTGATCATTGTTAATGCGGCGAATATTCCATTGGGTCATGCCGACGTCTCTCGCACGGTAGGGCGGTCGCCACATCCCCCGGTGGCATACGATCCCACGCGCGGCCACGCCCCCACGGGGGCACGAGAGGAGGTTGGGCCCCTACACACCTCGAACCTCCCCGTTGATTACCCCCCCCCTCACTAGGTGCTGACGTCATTTATGGACGGCGTACTCCCACCACAGTTATGTACCGAAAAATGAGGATTCCCGGGGCTAAGGTATTGGCTTCCCACCCTGAGGGCGCGGGTTCAAATCCCGGTGGTGTTGAATATTTTTCAGTGGTATCTCGACCCCTACTTGAGGTGCTTTGTGGAGGGCACTTTGAGTGAGTACGCCGTCCGTCGGATGGGACGTTAAACTGCGGACCCCTTGGCGCCTTTCGTAAAGAGTAGGCTAATGCCGACACCAGGTTTCTCTCCACCCTTCATCCTTTCCTGTCCATCCCCTATGGCGCAAATGACCTTAGCTGTCGGTCGCCTCCCCTCAATACCACTACTACTACTGAGGATTCCCGCCCCCCACCCGATGGAAGGAAACTCAGCGCCCGGGCAGCCTCCGACCCCCGCCTTGGCACGCGCCCACTTCCGAGGCACGCCTCCTTGCGGCCCCCGGGTCGCGCCCCCCCCTCCTCCATTCATTCGCATCGTTCAAAGAGTGCCCCCTGCAACCTACTCCCCCCCTTCCCCCCCTCTCTCTCTCCGTTTTGGATCTACAGTATGGGTCATATGGAAGAAGGGACCATTAGGTCTCAATTTTGCCCAAATAAAGACCTTTATCTCCAGAGGGGTCTCTCTCCAGGGCCCTTCCTTCCATCTGGGGCCCTTTTCTCACAGTCACAAGTCAGTGCACAAGTCCGGGTAATTTTAACTCGTCTTTCGGGCGTGCCCCGCCCCCAAACTTAATACCGGAGGCCAACTCCCGGAAGAATTGAATGTGCGGTCGCGTCATCGATGGACACGCGACTCCGCCTTCGTGGATGGCTTCATTCCACACGGCGGCCGCGGTAATGATTGAATTGCCAGGTAAGAGGCGTTATTTCTCATCGGTGACATCACGTTCGTGAAATGCGGCTAGTGCTTGGGATTCGCGGGAGAAAGGAGGGAAACTGGGAGTCAGTTTCGACGGCGATTTTAAAGAGGGGGCCCCCGGGGGAGGCTTTTGGGGAGGGGTAGGAGTCCGTGACATGGTAATTCGCAGATCTGGGAGGTGGTCGTTAGCACGACCGAAAGAAAGGCCTTCGAGGGTACTTTTTACCCCAAAGGCAGGAATTAGCCATCATCAACTCCTTCAATATCGCCTGTATACTATGCATGGGCTGCCCGAATGTTAAGATGGGGAAAACAGTAGACGTGCAGACGTATTTAAAGGAATTTTTCCTCATCCTTTAGATCCGTAAATAAATGAAAGATGAGTACGCAGCATTTTGGCCGGTGATGTCACGTGGAGGACCGTGATAGAGGAGAGAATGTTTGGAAAGCGAGAGAGGGGGAGGAGTGGAAGAGAAGGAATAAGGGTAGTTTAGAATCCATGCGGAATCGCAGTAGGGGGGGGTCGATGAATTGCCAGATGTCAGGTCGTGTTTCTTGTCAGGAGAGGGTAGGGACAGGCGTGTTCAGGCGGCGCCCATCCGAAAGCTACCTTATCCGGCTGACCGCCATTTTTTTCTAATCATAAAAAAGAAATCCAAGTTTAAACACCCCGAGAATTTGTAAAAAAAGATGCATTTTATTACTCATAAAAATGTCTCGTCAAAAATTTCAAATTCATCTCAATTTTTTCATCAAAGGCAGGTTTAAACCGACGAAGGATCTGGCGTGCATTTCCAATGCACGATGCAGATGTGATTTTCCCTTTTTTTGTGCGTTTGGATGCGAAACACGCATTCCAGGAACTTTTCTCCGCCTTAGCACACAGTCGCAATACCTTTCACGCGCCTCAAACGATGTCCTGATTTAAGCCACACTTCGGAATTGTGGAAGGGCGAACTTTTGACATCATCATCATCACTGCGCTGATGCAACGACATTCTTTTGACCTGTCCGTCGACCTATGCGAAAGGGCACCACCATCCTACGGGACTGAGTGCAGGATTGGAATCTCCAATCCTGCACTGACGCCTTCTCCTATCTTTCCCCCGCGAACGAAAGGCGTGGACGAGCGCACCAGGAGAGACGGCAGCACCGCGGAGCATCGCCGGGCGAAGCGCATGGCCTCCGCACGGAGCCCGAAAGAGGGCGCACCAAAGGCCTGCTCACTCCGGAGAGAGAGAGCGGGCGAGCCTCAGGAGGGGTTGCGTCACCGCCATGACGTCGCAGTGACGCACCACTCCTCGGAAAAACACGCGGCGGCGAAAGAGGAGCGGCCGAGGGGCGCAGGGCACGCGCCCAAAAGCCAAAGGGGGTTCGCACCTCTCCGATGAGGGCCCCCCTGCGCCGGTGGATGCGGGGAAGGGGGGGGTCTGGGGGCGGGAGGGGCCCTCGCACCCAAATACCCAGCCGCCGCACCATGCCGCGCCTCTCCTTATGCGGGCAACTTGGTTTGACGCGGGAACCAATAAAAGGAAACCTCGAGGCATAAAAGGTCAGGCGGGAGAAGAGGGTGGACCTTGAGACGGCCTCATCGGTGCCGCAATTTAGTCTTCCGATCCGGAGAGAGGTCGACTCCCCAATCGGGGGGTCGAGCCTCCTTGGGCGCCCGGCCCAAGTTGGGCTCACTTCACCACCAGGCGGGGGCAACAACATTCTCCCTTTAAAAATTTCCAACATAGCAATCTCGATGGTGACCATGGCAAGATGAAAAGGTTAAATATCTAGGAAACGACCATCGGGACCGGGTGTTGGCCACCACCACGCCGAGCGCTTATGGTGCGTACTTAAAATACGCATCAGGGGTAAAACATCGCCAAGGAGTGAAGCCGACGAGCACCGGCCGCCGTTATAACGTATCATGCAGGGTGCGGTGGGACGAACGGCATAAAAACACTAAGGCCACCGAGGAACTGAGAACAGAGCACCCGGGATCCAGTCCTAAGTGCATAGGCAAGCTGATTGGCCTACTTGGTACTAGTAATATGCACACACTGCAGTGCAGTTTCAAGACATGGACCCAATCCCACGTGCGGTGAAGGAGTACACATTTAGACGTCTAATGACGTAAGCAGGGTGGGAGCCAGGAAGGGTCTCTTGGTGAATTCCCTAGACGACGAAAGAGCGCGACTGTACGACAGGGAGTGAAAGGTCGAGAGGAGAAATGCTGAGCGTTGGGGATATACGACGAAGGGAAACGAACGATAGATTTTCAGGCTGAACGATATTGTGAGGAAGTCGCCAATAACTGAAGAAGGAACCGCTGAAGGGAGGGCAAACAGGAATAAGTTGTCGAGATATGCACAACATAATGTGCATCAGAGCCCGTCCGACCAGGGTCTTATTTCGAGATTATCTTCGCAACAATGCGATGAGGTGCAAAGGTTTTGATTCGCTTTCCTAAAGAAAAAGAGAGCATCAGTGTTGCAACTCTCCCCGGCCGTGTGTGTTAGTGGGTGCGCGGATCCCGGGACGAGGACCTCCCGTTCTCGACGAGGGTTCTCCCGTTGTCCAGACGATAGAGAGGGTTGAGGGGGCGTGCAACCACCTGCCTCTCTCTCCGACGACACGACCGCCCCCTCCCCACACCGGTGCACGGAGGGAGAGAGAGAGAGGGGCGGGGCAATGTCCATCGCAATCCCTCCCTCCCAAAATCAACTGCCACACCAACTGGATTTCATTCTTCCACGCTAATTAAAAATCGCCGAGCATTTCGCAGTTGTTGGTGCAGTTCAATAAAATATGGTTTTCAACATAAAATAAAATCAACACGACCATGGAATTTCCCTGCGAACGAAATACGAGGGTAGGGTTAAAAACGAATGCACATTTGCTTGTATACCACAAACAAAATTAAACTTCAGAAGCACTCCTGGTGGCATGTGGAAGTAACATTCCCCTCAATACGCATGCGCAGGTTTGCGGTCGTTACATTCAACCCGTGTATTATGAGAAGCTTAAGTATGGAGACGTGTTCTAGTGCCATGTCAACGCGAGTTACATGGGAAACTTGTACGTATTTTTCCACCAATTTCGCCGAAATGTTTCGAGTCGCAGCTGCCCGACCGGCCGCGAGGGGGCACCCGGTGACCACTCTGCCCCTCACCGCGGTGCGGAGGGCTCTCTCTCTCTCTCGCACTCCCCTCCCGCCAAGTGAGAGGGAGGGGGAAAGAAGATAGTGTCTCGATGGAACCTGGGGGTGCAAGGGGGGGGGGGTTGGCGTGTCAGTCCGAGTAAATGGGTCAAGGTGCTGGGCGCGCTCGAGAGAGAGAGAGAGGGAGAGATGGGGCGGCGGTCCTCCCGCGCCTGGCGGATTCCGGGGCGTGGAGCCGCACCCTCCCGGCGGCCAAGTTTGCGCGCTCCACTCCCTCCAAATATATGCATTGTACGTATTATCACGCATTGCAATTGCCAAAAAAACAATGGAGCCGGGTGTTTACATTCCAAGTATGGACGTGCTATCCAATTCACGCACTTCCGACCGACTTCTATCGGCCAACGCTCTAGAATTCATCGGAGAAATTTGTGAGCAAAAATTATGCACAAATAATATTTTGCAGATTAAGACTTTAATGTAAATTGTGTAAGAAATGTAAAAGTCGCGCTACCGTTCCCACCCCTTATGAGCGCACTTTGAACAGCGCCCAACCAAAAACAAAACAACTAGCAATATGCTTCTCCCTCGCTGGAACTTTTAATAGAAAATAAATCTAACTTTTCAGTTGGTTGAGTGTGTGAGATTGAGAAATATAGTTGATAACTGAATTATGCTCGCTGCTCATCGGATGGGAAGAAATATTTCAAACGATCTTCTCTGGCGGCTCCATGACTACGCAATTGCATAGATCCAACCCTGCCTCATATTTGCCAAGTGTCACCGCTTTATTAGTGACGACAGGTAACTGAGGCAAACCAGAACTGAATATTACCTATAGTTTACGCCGAGTATAACAGATTTAAACAGACAAAGATTTCGAACTGAGACTTTACTCGCTTCAGCGCTCCTCTCATGCCAACAAGCAGACGGCGGAAAATTTGGCTGAAGAATTGGTTTTCCTAGAATTTGGTCGAGATCCCATTCCTCCTTCGAGAAGTAACCATAAAGATTAAGTAAAAGATTGAAATCTAAGGAAAGTGTACCATTAGCACAGGCAATACGTGTCATCTTCAAGATTCGGACAAAAAGAATGTGATTCAGAATCTTCGACAGAAGGAGAAACCCAAATACTTGGCAAGAATGAAACTAAGAGTGGAACATTCATTGATCCGGACTCCCAATTGATCCGACCATGCACTGCTTTGTTGAGGGGTCACAAGAAGCAGCACCGAGACACTCCGCCGAAATATACGTTTATCTGGCAAGTTTCTACCAATATGGCTAAAAATAATTATAACAGTGCAATCAACATTCCAACTATGCATTTGAAATAATAAATGACTATTGCCACATGAAATACAAATCATATGTGCGCTTTAATGTTGCAGGTTTTTCAAAAGAGACACTGGAGTTTCTAGAACATTGCTAATTCTTTCCATAAGATTTAATGAATCTTTATACACCTAGACACGTGTGATAACAGGATCTTTTGGGGCAGACTAAAATAAAGTAACTTTTTCCAAGAGCAAAATGGAGGAGAGTGGCAGCACTAGAGATCATAACTTTTAACATTGAACAAGGGGAAGTTTACTGAGAATTGGCCGCGGCGGTTTATGCTGGAAAATTGGAATAGATTTGCGCACTATCCGATCCGGAAAAAAAGAAGACTATGGTCCATCAAGTCGCTCTTAGTTTTGCATTAAATTGACCGATAGAAGAAGGCTCAAAGCCTCGCGACTGGAAGATAGCCAACATGACTCCCATCTATAAAGGCGGCGAAAAGGAGGAACCAACCAATTACCGATTATTTCTTTGGCATCAATCTCAAGAGAAACATTTTAACACATCATTTGTGAGCAACGTTATCAGATTTCTGGACAGTGGGAGGATACGAGGGTAATTTTCCGTACATCCCTGATTTAACACCAAATGACTTCTTTTTATTCCCGTTCATCAAGAAAAAATTGCGAGGTCAACGTTTTTTGTCGCCTGAAGAAGCCGTTGATGTATTAAAAAAACCAGGTTTTGGAGGCACCTCAATGGGATTGGAAAAAAGTGTTACGAAAATTGGTTCCGGCGCATGCAAAGGTATATTGATTGCCATGGAGAATGCTTCGAAAAACAATAAAGCCATTTTGAACAATAAATTACCATCTTTTCATTATTAGGCTGAATATAAATGTATACATAGCAACCCTCGCACTGAGGCACAACCGGTCTTTTTATTCTCGATGTACTTAGATTGGGAGAAAACAACACACAAGTTGATGCAGTATTTCTGGATTTCAAGAAAGCTTTTGATAACTTGCCGCGCAATAAATTCTTCCGCAAAATGAAATGCTATGGTATCAATGAGAAAATAATAAATTGGATAAGATACTTACTTTAAAATTGCAAACAAACAGTAGCCATCGATGGGTTGTGCTCAACAGATAAAGCCGTTAATTCGGGCGTCCCCCAGGGAAGTGTAATAGGATCGCTTCTATTCTTTATATAAATTAATGACTTAAGCTCATAAATTAGTGACAGCATCAGATTATTTACAGACGACACGGTGGTAAACAGGGAAATAAGAGACCCTACAGATTGCGAGCTACTCTCTAGACACATTAACGGATTGGTTCAAGGAATGCGAATTAGCAATTAACACATGCAGGTAAACGTGCAGTTTTGAAATTTTGGAACAGAGTTAGTGGCGAACAGGACATTAAGTAAGAACTGATGGGGTTCTACGGCCGATTAAGTTAAATGTTTGGGGTAGTTCTAACACCACGCCTTTCATGGGGAGCACATATCAGGGCAACATGCGGATCCGCTTAAAAGAAACTCGGCTTCATTGAACGGGTGGCGGGGAAATGTACTGAGAAAGTAAAAGACAGGTGGTTATTTCGCTCAGTTGGGATGCGCCGCATACATTTGTCTCCATAGTATGGGATCCATATGAGGTGGGACATATTAAAAAGATAGAAAAAGTTCAAAGAAAGGCAGCAAGATATGTACTCGGAAGGTACAAAAGAACAGATAGTGTCAAAGAAATGTTAGATATACTGAAATGGGAGAGTTTGAAAAATAGAAGAAAAAGGAGTAGGTTAGGCGCGATGTATAGAATTGTTAAAAAGGACGAAGCGTGGGAAGATTTATGGCAAGGGATAGAAAAGCCTAACTTTAAGGGAAAAAACGACCATAGCCACAAAATAAAAATAAGGACTCAAAAAACCAATAAGAAAAAATACTCTTTTGTAAATAGAACTATAATTGATTGGAACCAGCTGCCTGGAGGTTTGTTTGAGCCCTTTCCATCCAATTTTAGAAGTTTTAAGTTGAAATGTAAAGCAGCCACTGAGTAATAAACTTCATTGTAGTCATGAAAATATTGTTTGTATGTGATGTGGACGGCATTTTGCATGTGATGTGGAAGTTTGTATGTGATGTGGAAGTGTCATTATGTAAAAATATTTTGTCTCTTATCTGTTTTTATGTGTTCGTATGTAATTTTCGTTGTTAGTAGTAATCTTTGACCTAACCTGACCGTTGCCACCAGGAAATTTGCCTAATTGCAACGTAATTGTGTAAATAATAAAATTTGGGATCCTTGGGAGAAAATTAGGCAAAAAGAGTTATATATAAATTCCAGAGAAAATTCGCTAGATTCGTCAAAAATTATTGCGATAAGAAGACGAGAGAGTGACAGGCCTTTAATAAGAATTAGGCTGGGATTCACTTGAGACACGAAAAGAACAAGATAGTCTTAGACTTTTAGAAAGGTTAAGCACAAATGAGTTTAACAATGAGACTAAAGGAATTATCAAGGCCCCACACTATTGAGATAGGTCAAACCATAAAGATAAGGGAGACATATGCAAATAATTCCGCGGATTATGACAACATAATATTAAGAAATCAAAGCCATCATAGGATTATTAAAGATATTCGATTTAAAAGCGAGGACAAGATTAACCGCTGCGTCGACAAAAGATGTATTCGTAGTTGCATGTCCATGTTAGTTGATAGCATACGTCATTAGCATGGGTATAAGTTAAAAGGGCTTTAGGATGAATATGTGCGCCTGTGTGCGTGTGTGAATTGGCATGTAAGTGTTGATTTTGCATGTGGTTTTATTCCCTTTTACGGGTGGTGACGTAACACCCCTCGGCACACGCCCTTGCGGCGGCTTGTAGGGTGTTATGTAGATGACATAAAAAGGAAAGGTAGAATCAGGATATCATATGATATTACCAGCATCTGAGAGAGCAAGAGGCAGGTGACATACGTATGTATGTGCCTAAATGACCTAGTGACGTAATACGGATGCGCGGAACTGACGACGCCAACATAGCTTCATGAAAAACGTTCCGCGTTCCTGCGCGGGGAAAACTTCAATTCAAGCAGCGATTGGCTATGGCTCTTTGGGGATGTGTACTATTTCTGATGAAGGTGTCTCAGGAGGGCTAATGGTGACGCTATTTAGCCATTTACAAGCGCTGATGACTGAATAAACAAAGCACTGACTGGAGTTAATCAGCCACTGACCTCGGTGAGCGGCTGACCAATGCCATTAACAACATTCATCCGTAGAAGCTTCACTAAAACATAATGGGATTCATGCGCCATTGTACTTAATTCTGACTTCGATCAATGTGATAATGGAGCCATCGTTCCATTCATCCCTCCCTTCTGCGGTTCGGCCAATTACAATCACAGTCAGGCAAGCAGACCACGCCCATTCCAACCCTTCCACATTGCACGTTTGCTAAATGTGTTCATTTTACTCCTTCCATCTCCCCCTCCCATCCCACCCACCGCAAACCCCCTCCCCTCCCTCCCAACTCATCATATCGCCAAACTTAATAAATGCAGATATTCACGATGACACCGGCAGCTGAGACGATCGCAAATACTAAGAAAAAGTGAGCTCCGCTATTCTTTTGCGTGTGCGCTTGTAAGCACCATATGCGCGCGGTGAAATGCCTCAATGTCCCTCGCCGAAGGGCTCTACCCGAGAAGATCACGGGGTCGCAGACCACTCCCCCCACCCCATTCGGCGTGCGCCCCCGTCAGCCCTGGGGAAAACCGCCGTCCACTGTATTTGTACCTATTCTTAGTATCCTGCAAGCGACCGCCAGGATGTGTGGCAGGGGGTGAATACACACCAGACTAATCATGACCCGAATATGGCCCTATCGCTCGTCGGACAACGTTAAACCGATCCCTTATCATTCGACGGAAAAATGACAACTTGAATCCATCTCTTCTACGCTTCATCTCTCTAATTTTATTGACATGATCTCTCCTACCGTAGTGCGATGGGGGGCAATAATACATTTTCAACATCACTGCTAAAGGGACCTCCTTCCAATGGATGGCAGAGATGTAATCTGTAATGTAACCTTCACTCCTTGATTTGATTCCATTAGCTCCTCCGAAAATAATTTCATACGCTTAGCTGTTTGCCATTACAACGTTGTACAAGTCTAGCTCCACAACACTTCAATACGGCAATCAATCCAAATTCGTGAGAATCCCATATAATAGCAGCATTGTACGTATACGTGTACTCGCATATGGCGAAAGATATAATTTAGCCTTAACCGTATCATTTAATACCCCAAATACTCTTCGAATAAATCCTAATTTTTTGTTGGCATGTCCACATATTCCCCGTATATGTTTCACCAAGGAGAGATCGTGAGCGCGGGTAACGCTAAGGTATTTTAACGAGCCAACCCCCGTTCCATTTCGGTTTTGCCGATGCCGTGGGAGTTCGGGGGGAATTATTCCTTTTCCAAAAATTCATTACAACGCACTTTTTTAAGTTTAATTCTAACTGCCAAGTGTCACACCGGCATTGTATAATAGCATTAAGGTCATCTGACAAAGCTGCTGTGTCCTCAGGATGACGGATATCACGGTCAACCATCGTCGGCAAATAAACGTATCTTAATAGTGATTGCAGAGTCAATGTCGTTGACGTAAAGTAGGAATAAAAGAGGTCCGATGACACTTCCCTGGGGAACACCCAATGCGAAGTAACACGCCGTACTCGGCGGAAGGGACATAAGTGGCTCGAAATATGCCCGAGGGACACTATGGAAGGTCACTGAGGATCCATTGGGTATACAACAGACTTTATTAAATAGGATTCAGGGATATGCAATGGCAAAGAATAGGAGGCTGGTCATTCGTATGACTCAGTGCACTTTTTAAGCACGCGGAAATCATTTGGACTCATGTGTGCAGAGGTGCTAGTCACCAGCTAAGGACAGGATCGACGGCATTGCAAAGAGAAAGAAGGCAGGGAGATGCAGGCAGAGGGCGCGAAGGGCGGACGCCGAAGAGGGCGACCAAAGGCCCTCTCCTCAACCAGCACGCGACGCGGGTGAGTTCAGCACAGACAGATGCGGACACTCGACCTTCCGGCAACGCTGCGCACCAACGGGGGTGGTGACCAGGTGAACGAAGGTGTATCCAGACCGCACCACCCTAGGGTGCCTGCACCGGGCAGATGTAACCCCCCTGGTGGAGGTTCCCCTTTGAGCCCCGAATCATGGGCCGGGTGCTCTCGCTCGGCCCCGCCGCCATAAAAGGCCAAAGGGAGCTCGGCTCTCCCTCCCTGGTGGGCGGGGGCAAGGGACCCTCCTCCCACGTATCATCTCGAAGGGGCCGGGGGCGGACGGGAGGCAGGAGAAGGCATCACCGGGGGCGGGGAACATGGGGGAGGCGCACGTGCGAATTGCCGGGCCAATCTGTACCAATTCCGCGGGCATTATTTGCGCGCGGATAAATATTCATGCACACACTGTGGTAAGGGACGACACACCACATATTGGATGGACACACACTTGTAATACGCAGACGGAAATAAAATAGGGCGCTCGCATTTAAATTTAAATGTTTCGGCAGTCATGCCGCCATCACCAGACGTGTACGTCTACCTCCTTCGTCCGCTAACTGCGCCACGATCGCCGAAACATTTAAATATTACTGTGCTTATATTTCCGTCTACGTTACGTTTTACAAATATCTCTAATACGTAAAGCATATGTATTTATTTACGTATTGACTCCCCCTCCACACACAATCGGTCGGTCACGGGCTCCCCTGCCACCTCCCGGCCCCCGCAATCCTTGGGGGCAGGTGGGCGGGGGATGGGGCGGAAAAGGAGGAACGAGTTTCTTCCCACGGGTGTTCGCCATTCGCTCTTGCAGTTCGAGAGGCGGTCGTGTCGCGGCGTGGGCGTCGCCCTCAATCCGCTACGTCACACCCCACCCCGCCCCGACGAGCGCCCTCTCTCGCCCATGAAAGGGAATTTCCGGCGGCCCGCCTGCCTGCCACTCCCCGGGGGAGAAAGACCGTCGCCCACGGAGGACCATCGCCCCCTCCGCCGGGCGCGCGCACATGCACACTCCACCACTCGAGACGCAACTCTCGCCGCCCGACGTGGAAGGGGAGCACGCCATGGACCGAAATCAATAAAGGCTGGCCTACAAAAAATCTCCGAAGGGGATTTCCATACTAAGCACCACACAAGCCCCTATCGTGACAATTTTAGGAAAAATATATTTTACCTGGATAAACAATGCCTACAATTTGACGAAACTTGAAAGGTTAACCGTCATTAGGTGAAGAAATATAATCTTGCAATGCAATTAGGCTCCCATTTTCGTTAACTGGCGGAGTTTGCCGACCCCGGTGGCGGCGGGGTAACGTCCTCGTCTGCCATTCCAAGGGTCGCGGGTTCGATTCCCGCCTGGGTGAGTTTTCCTCCACCTAGGGCTTGGGTGTTTGTAAATGTGATCATTGTTATCGTTGTTAATAGTTCGATGTAAAGGCCAGAATGCGCTGTTTTCGGACTTATACTGAATAAATAAATAAATAAAATAAATAAGTTTGCGGAGGGACAACTCTCTGGCGAGAAGTGAGGGAGTCAATTTTTACAATCCCTACAGAGGAGCCATTCATCAAAACATTCCTCCCGGTCTCCTCTTTCCTGCTCTACATCTGCCTCGTAATTTAGGACATTATATTCATCTTTCATTTATGCGCAACAATGAGGAATCTCAACAGTTGCGAAACACGCGGCGCGGGCATTCGTCGCGATTTACGCGTCCGACATTATGAACTATGACATCTCCACGCAAGCAAGTGCCTTCCAGCTCGAAGATGACTCGGTGAAGTCATGTTCGGCAATTAACATTTTTATGCCATGAAACGTTTAGGCATCAACTATTCGGCTTTCCATTCTAATGCGAGAAATGGAATTATACACCCATTTTTTCGCGAAAATAAATCGCCAGCAAAAATATGACTCCAATCATATTTTAGAATTTAACCGCTCCAGTTCATGAGTTGTCCACGACGAAATCTCCGCAGCCAGAGTAAATGGTTAACTCACAAAAACGTGGCGACTGTAGTTCTGACCATTAAAAAGCTGAGTTTAGGAAAATGAGTCATAATCCCGATTGTGTATATAATAGCGTTGATGAAAGCGACCACTGGTCAGTGCTCAGCACAAACGCATGGGATCCAGGGGCGAGAAACAAGTAACCGCCTTACCTCCATCGCAAAGATCACAATATCTGACTCCTATCGTCACATCCACGAATGCTATTGGATCCTACGTCCCACTTCTATTATTTCTTAAAGGAAAAATATGAAAGACTAACTCACAGAAGGAGCTCCCACAAGGTTGCCATCCCATTGGATGGAATCAAAATGATTTTATTATCAGTCGGTTTGATGATCTCATCCGGTCGTTTTCGCCCCCAGCAGATTACTCTGCATAATTTATTCCTTATGGGCAATCCCTATAAGGAATAAATGATCATAATAATATATCCCTATTCACGCAAAAAAAGCCATATTTGGTGGAAAAACAATTAAAATCATGATCACACTGCTCGCGCGTCCCCACATTCAAATAAAAGAATGCAGCCGGCCGATACGCGGTGTCTATGGGGTTCATCATTCGTAACCTCCTATGCTCCAGAAATAGTAAAATCATAATAGGTTGGGTGGTCATTATAATCCAGTAGGTGTTGTTAGACCAGAGATGAGATAGAGTGAATACACAAATGACGTAATTCAAGAGGTGGAACAATGGTTTTCGACGAAATAGGGCGAAATTTCCGACGCTAGCTCCTTAAATATATCAGCTGGTATTTTATCGGCCCCGGAGGATTTGTAAACTTTTACAACCCTTTTCTATGGCGAGAGACACGTAGAAAAAAGGCCATTATGCAAGAAATTCTACCACATGACAAGGTGGGTTTCAAAGCTATAAATTTGCCTTTTCTGTAAAAAAAATAATCACGAGGAAATACTTGCGAAGCTAGTGCAGTTTTGTGAAAGGGAAAAACAGCAGATAACCTTATATTTGTTATTTCTACAAGTGATAATAAACGTATTATGTTGAGCGAATAGATTCCACGTCTCTGTAATAGCTTCTTTGACGACGCCATTACTCTACGACAAGTAGAGGCGAGGCGGAGGCGATGGGGGAGGCGACCGACAGGTAAGGTCATTTGCGCCATAGGGGATGGACAGGAAAGGATGAAGGGTGGAGAGAAACCCGGCGTCGGCATTAGCCTACTCTTTTTGAAAGGCGCCAAGGGGTCCACAGTTTAACGTCCCATCCGACGGACGGCGTACTCACTCAAAGTGCCCTCCACAAAGCATCTCAAGTAGGGATCGAGATACCTCTGAAAAATATTCAACACCGCCGGTATTTGAACCCGCGCCCTCAGGGTGGGAATCCAGTACGTTAGCCCCCGCAGCATCTCGATCCCCGTCTACGACAAAATGACATGTTTTTGCTTAATTAGATAATAACTATAAAAAGCACGATTTATTTTGAATGATCAAAAAGCCTTTCCCGCTTCTTTATATTCTCCAATTATTCAGGACAACACGTCACTTAAATTGGATATTTATAACGCATACGGAAGTTTACCATATTAGGACACCATTTTTATTTTATCAAATAATGACATGTTTTTGCTAATTTGGATACCGTTGGAAATTTTACAAATCTCTCCGCCCCTCTCTCCGGCACCATATGCACATCCCCTCTCCTCCACCGCCCCTCCCCCCTAACACCCTCTTTTCCCCTCCCACGATGATTGTTCACAATCGCAATGTCGCGAAAAACGCCGTGGAAATCTCACATCAAAATATCGGATTATTAACGAAAAAAAATCCTTACCCCTCAAAGTTCAAGAACTGACAAAACACTCATCGATGGAAGAATACGTAGGATAAGTTCCAATGCTAAATTATTTAAACATATTAATTTTAATCAAAAGTGTCTCATAAGCAACAAACCAACGGCAGAGTCACCAACAAGAAATTTAAAATGAGAAAACTATAAGAGTATGACTAATTGAGTCCATGGAGGTCATGATTACTCGTGAATTAAATAATGCGAATTTGTCTACACACATAATGACGTAGCAAAACACACACACACACACACTGTGCAATTGGTAAGTTTTCATTAACTCTCCTTTCTCGTTTATCCTTTTAATCTCGAAATATTTCCTCAGAAATGATTCTAGATCTGTTCAAAAATTTCAAATGAGCCAGCCTAGAATATCTGAAAGGCACAAGGAGGAGCATAATCGCGCCTTCCGTTCCGAAAGCCCATCGCCGGAGCCACCATTCCGCTCAAATGAGCGTCTTCGTTCCATTTAAATAGGCGCTCGACATCCATCGATTCAAATCGATTTCGGCCGCGACATCCTTGACACCAGCAGCACAACTTGAGAGGGTCATACATACATCTGCATTTAAATGCCTGATGCAAATAAGGAATTAGGTTAATGGCATGCATCAGAATATTCTTCGGAGTGTTATGAAAAGACGATAGGGCAACGCACCCATTTTATCTTACAATGAAAAGCTTACTCACCACACACGCATCGTTGAAATGCAAACCTACTCATTCAACAGAGCATCAAGATTTCTCCGTTGATAACATTAGCAGCCCCGCCTATTACGGTTTTTACCCTTTGATTAGATTGCTCCAAACATCAGATTGCCAAAAGGCCCTTTTTTAACGAACAAAGACAACGAAGTCATTCCAGAGGTTTCCTCACCTGAAAGGCCTGCAAGGTTCGAGAAAGAGTAATACTCAGAGAATACAATGATGGTATATTAATAGAAGAACAAGGGAAGACATGATAGAGGAGGAAATAGAGGGGGGGGAGAGGATTTCCACACCCGCGTGGTAAGAAATGCGATAGGAATGGCGAAATCACGGCAACCGCACGTTGTCCATCATCGCCATCAGCCACTCGATGCGAATCCTCCCTGCCGAGACGCCGTGTATCCTCCCCGACCCCCTTCACCACACCCCAACCCCTTTCACCGCCCCCCCCCCACCCCTTTCACCCCACGCCCTCCCGGCGCAAGAGTTAAATAACGGGCTACCAGCTCAAGCACCGACCAAATGCCAGAGCAAATTGCGAAGGAAATCATTTAGGAAAATATTGCGAGAGCGGAAATTAAATCGTTAAAAATAAAATATTGCAGGAGGTTGTTTCACCACACGTGGGTGACATACAAGGCCTGTCCCAAAAGTAGTAGGACTGAGTAGATTTAAAAGAAAGCATTGCCAGAATTGATACTTTCGCCCAAAAGTCTTGGAAGTAGGGCCCTTGTGCGTCCACGCATCGCTGCCAGCGGGTTTTCCACGCCTCGCATGCCTTCTGAAAGTCGGCGCCCGGAATGCTGCTAAGTTCCCTCGTCACGGCCTGTTCTAACGCTTCCTCCGAGCATTGGTGCAGTCCTTTCAGCACGGATTTGAGGCGGAGGAAGTCTGGTAGGGCATTGTCTAAAAAATTTGGATCCCCACTCACATGGTCGAGGAGCTCTTGGCAGATATCCGCGTGCGAGTTTCCTTTTGTTCGTCCGAGAGCACTCGCGGCACCAACTTCGCACACACCCTTCTCATGCCCATGTTTTCGGTCACAAGTCGATGCACATCGCTTTTAGGGATGCCAAGCTCTTCATAAACCATGCGAACACTTAATCTGCGATCCCTGTCCAACAAAGCTTTCACCTTTGCGAGATGTTTGCAACTTTTTGAGGTCGAAGGTTGTCCAGAACGTTCTGCGTCTTCAGCATCTTCTCAACCATACCGAAACAACTTGCACCTCTCAAAAACACTCCATCTACCCATGGGGTTATCACCATAAGCTGCTTCGAGTATTTTATGAGTTTCTTTCTCGGTTTTGTCCAATTTTACGCAAATTTTGATGGCATATCACAATTTCAAAAACTGGTTCATGACGGAGTGTAACGAGGTAACGTTATAGAGGTTTCGCAAGCGTACAATCCGCATTCCGAAAAGGCTGGGAGCCAACCGCCACTGGCCTCCAGTCTTTTCTGAGACTCCCCTCCCTCGAGCCCAGCCAATGAAACCGCCGCCCGTCCATCTGGGAAAAAATAAGCCATACTATCTTTGGGACTGACCATGTACAATGAAGTATAAATGTTAAAAATAATTCAGCATTAATTTGAATTTATCCAAAGCAACTCTTATGAAACTTTAAACAACGTGGATTATTTGTGAAACCTTTCAGGAAGTTTCGGCAACAAACTACATTAGGCAAATTAACATGAAATAGTACACAAATTATCACGAAAATCACACCCCCGCCGATGAGTATATGTACTGCGGACAAATATAAATCTTGATGTCATGCACCCATACCTACATATATCACACACCGACCCACTGAGACACGGAGACTCGATATCGAAAACTGAAAGTCGCCCGGGTCCAGGCGAGCCGGCATCAACGCGTCGCGCGCGGAACCCACCGTTCGGTGACGAAGCCGCCATTCTGGAAATTCATGGGCCGACAGAGGGGGGGGGGCGCGGGAGGCAAACGGATAGGCACCCCAAGAGGGCAGCAGAGTGGATGATGCCCCCACACCCCAGGAGAGGCGTGCGCTGCCCTTGCACACAGGGGTGTCGCAGCGGCGGTGGCGCCAACAATGGCGCCATCGCCGCCGGGGAAGGAAATCCCGCTCCACGAGTGACGAGATGATGTGGTTGGGACTGCCACAGACAGCATTGAGAAACCCTAGGGTGGGAGGGGAACGACATCGTGTTCACCGGGGAATGGATAAGGGGAGAGAGCGAGGGCTCGCATGCCTGACCCTTGACATCCCACGATGGCACGTCAACTCGCTGGCGACCAGAAACTGGAATGCCAAAAGAGGCGAAATGTTGGGCAAACGAAAGAAGACTATTCAATTACAGCGCATTCCTTGTTCGTGGGAATTCAGCCGAGGGGAAATTGATTAGGCAGGGATCTCGCATTACTCTTTCATGGAAAACAGCGAGATTCAATTACCAAGTATTCCTTCCTCACCTTGAAATATAAATTTCTTTTTGTATTTTTTTAACGGTTTCACTCGTCCAAACAAAAATGAAAATTACAAAATGGGAACGTTTTGGCAGTCTGCTCAGAAAAGATGAAATCAAACGTTGACCAGAGAAATGCGACACCCCGATATGGAGCAGTGCGACCTCTCCCGACGATCGCCCGTGCCTCGGAAGCGACCTAAGGGCGCGGCGGAGCTGCCTTCTCTCTCGCCTCAGACGACTTGCTTAATAATCGGCAAGGGGGCGAACCTCCAGGCCATACACGTGTAAACAGGGCGGATAGGGAGAGGGGGGAAGCAGGGGGTGAGGGAACCCTTGCATTCGCGTCAGCACCCGAGGCCGAGGGGTCTGGAGCCACCACCCCCCTGACATCGCAACCATCCACAGAATAGGCGCGACCACGGTCCAGCACTCCGCGAATAGAAACACGACCGGTCCCCTGGTATTTTGCCGAGTCCAGCATTTAACCACGCAATGGCTCGGACCAAATATTTTCGTATATTTCGATTTACGACGTTGTCATTATTAGGTCTTCATAATAAAATAGTTTACACAATTAGCACTAAAGCGGTTCGAAGACACTGGTCTACGCTCAAGACAAAAATGGGTTACACGCCACACGTTAACCCAAGACTTTCAATTGAATTAAAACCAAGTTGACACTTATTTTCATAAATATGACACGAAAAACTGAGAAGCTGTTCGTGAAGAAAGCTATCTAACGACATCGGGGATGAACTCCATCGGTTAATTAATATTTTACTTTTCACAAATGACTAAAGAGAAGCATAAATTCGAAATTGGCACCGACAGAGGAGGGGAATGGCTTTGGAGATGGTACTCGAGAGAATTGCCCCACCTCTTAAAGCCTTTCCCGTTCCGTCCATGCACTCGAAGATTTGCGATATGCCTCAAGCACTCTCTGGATTGAAGCCATGGACCGTTGGCGGGCTACACCGGACGGGAATGTGATCCTTCGCGACCGGGAGCCGTCTGGCTGAGATGAAAGGCTTCGCAGGAGAGAAATTATCACTCCGTTATACTCGCTCATGATAATACAATACAGAGAGATGCACTCGAAGATTAGCGATACACCTCAAACAGCTTCAGATAAACGAAGTGGCTGAAAAAGGAAAGTAAATGACAGCGATAACACGCTCTTGAGTTTATTTGACGATCATTATCGACCAACGCAAGGAGCAACGTTTCAATTGCCCCGACGCGAGTGATGGAGATACATCCTCCGACACATAAGTTACGCACGACAGGGGAGAGCAGTCATCAGTGTGTCAATTTCTTTTCGTTTCAAATGTTATCGTCCTCGAACACAAAGCCTGTCCTTCGCGAAAACATAATCCTCGCACTGACACTGATGCCAAATGGGATGAATTCGAAATTGGGGATTTAATTATTTAATGACACCCATTTCCTTCTCCGCCGAAATCCAATGCACCCGCGCCGGTGCTTCGGAGAACCTTCGCCAAAGGGGTGACACGAGAGGGAGGGGGGAGCGTCCATCGCCCCTCCGTCCACGGCGGAGTACCCGCTTTTAGATAACCGCGCCAAGCAGCAGAGGGTGGAAACGTTCCATGGCACGGGAGACATCGCTCGAAAAGGAAATCAAATCAACCTGAATGTCAACCCCGATACCCAGAGCCAGTTTTGCCCTTAATGCGATGTAGCCACTCGCAACGAGGTCTACCAGACCGCTATTAAAGGAAATCCAATCAATGGACTCCTTGGCCCGTGTCATTCGAGGCAGGTCGTCCCGACAAAGAACCGGAGGGGGTGTGCCGAATAGGGGAGTGGGAGGGCCGCCCGAAACGCGTCCAGGGGCCAAAATGGGACGCCTTCCACTCCGAAGGACAAACAGCGGTCCGGTCCCACTCGCCGAACGACGAGAAGCCGCGCCCGCGAAGTCACCCCACGGTCGCAAACCCTAAAACAGCGAGTGAAAGTAATTGAGAGAAAAGAGGCACTCTTATGGATTGAAGCCGTTGACCAATGGCGGGGGACACCGGACGGGAATGTGATCCTTCCAAACCGGGAGCTGTTGGCTGAGATGGAAGGATTCACAGGAAAGAAATTATCACCCCGTTATGCGCGCTCCGATATTGGTTAGTACATTGGGCTCATCGGAAATGATTTAGAATCATTACGTCCTCAATGTAGCTGAAGGAGTCCAAGCTGTGGCACGGACTAAGAGGAGCAGATGGATGAAACTCACCCCATCCTTTGGAGATAAGGGATTTTTTGGGGCCACGGAGGACGTGAAAAAGGTAAACATATACTTAATACCCAATCCAAAATGTTAGAGCAGATAGGCTGGGAATAACTCAATAGAGCGAAGGTCAAATTACAAATTAAATCTCTTGCATAAATTGAATGGACGTCTCTTTAGCAGTGATCTGAAAATAGATTATTACCCCCATCACACTACGGTAGGAGAGATCATTTCAGTAAAAATAGAAAGATTAAGTGTAGAACACATAGATTCAAGTTGTCATTTTTTCCACGAACGACAGGGGATCATAATAGCATTGTTTGACCGCAGTAGGATGGAAAAATATTCGGGTCAAAATTAATCTGGTGTGTATTCACCCCCTGCCACACACCCTAAGGGTGGCTTGCTGTTTACTAAAAATGCAAAACATTGACATGCGTACACCTACACACTCCTCCCACGCTGCTCCTTACAAGAGTCAAAAGAAAGCATTACTGCCAGTTACTCCAGGAAACTCGCTCCCTTTACACCAATTCCATCTATACCAATGTCCGGCCCAGTCATTCTTACCTCGCCTCGACCACCCACGCTCCTGTGTACCTCAGAACCATAGAACAACCTGTGTCATTGAGCCATAGGGTACCTGTGTACCGTAAAAGGATTGCAGTCCACAAATTCTCATTCCCTTCAAAGCCAAGATTCACATCGAAGTATATCACCCGATTATTTGAAAACACAATTTGAAAATGAAAGGCGGAGAAAATACGAAAACGTTTGAACATACGACAACATCCCTTTGTGCTCGGACAAGGGCCCTGCTGGTCCGCCAGGAGACCACCGATAACAAAAGCATTGATAGCAGTGACATCCATTTCGAACCGAACACGATACAAAATATATCGACTTTCTCCCGCATCTTAAAGACTTCAAACATGAATTTACGTAACCCTCTGCATTTAAAGGTGCAGATACATATTCGATTTACGGGGGAGCCATTTTCGGCGTTCTCAGCCGGCATATAGCATTCGCATTCATTCGGACAGAAGCCCCCTTTCGGTCCCTTCGACGACGCCTCACGAACTCTGGTCGGCGGCAAGCGGAGCAAGTGGACGCCACGGCAACGGAGAAGGGGGGGGGGGGTGGCAGAGAGAGAGAGAGTGACTGGGGGGGGGGGCGGTGGAATGGCCCGCCGTATATCAGTAGTCGCAATCGTCGGAAAAGGAAGCCCTAGGCGGGCGAGCGCTCTCTTTGGCGGGGGGGGGGGGGGCACGAGATCGAAAAACGAGACACTGGGCTCCCCCCCCCCCCGTGGGAGGACGACCGCAAAGCAGGCCCGAGCCACGAGAGAGCTCCGCGCTTATCATTTGCGGTCGCTTCGAAAAGCAATAAATTGTAAGGGGCAAATTTTCGGCGGCGCGAGTGATTCTACCGCGTTTAAGGAGGTCATCGAAACGCCGCCCGCGTAGGTTGGCAACCGATCTCCTCTTCCTGGGGTCGGAGGAAAAGGTCAGCGAGGGGGAAGGGGGTTGGGGCAACGCGGAGGCGCAAGGCGGGTGCGGTTTTCGATGCAAATCAAGCGTCGCCAATCGGCCGCCTCATTCACACGGAGAGGCATCGGATGGCAAGCGGGGCCTCACGACGGAAGGGACGAAATGCGGGGGGCGGCCGGCCGCGCAGGAGAGTTCCTTTGGTTGAGGTTTGGTTGGTTTGGAGTTCCTCGGGTGACAGTTAAGAAGACAGAGCTTGGTTGACAAAACTGCAATGCGAAGGAGGGGCACGAGCCGAGCCAGGAACGCTAACGGGGGTCGAGTATTTGGTTTTTGAGTCCGGCGCTGCGAGAATCAATTAGGACTATTTACACATGACTTACTTTTATCGGGCGAAAGTGGAAGGCAAGTGAATGCGATCTTTTTGGATTTTCAAAAGGCAATTGACAAGGTTACCCATGAAAGTCTAATTCATAAATTGGGTTATAGACTAGCCTTGGTTGGTGCAAGTTCCGAGAGCGTACGAGTGACCTCGGGTGTACCTCAAGGAAGTGTAATCGGGACGTTACTTTTCTTGAGTTTTGTTAACGATTTGAACCGCGAAGTGAAAAGTAAGATTAGGATGTTCACGGATGGCACGGTGATTTATCGGGAGATACCTGGGGATACGTAAAGTCAATCAAGTAAATATGAAAACTGCCATTTATTAGACGCATTGTGGGCAGGAGTGACTCCAAGGTCAAGGAACGTTGTTACCACGTTCTCGTGATGCATCATGTAGAACATGTATGCAGTGCATGGGATCCGGCTAAAGAAAGCCCTCATTCGGGAAATTGAGAAGGTTCAACGACGGGAAGCCCGTTTCGTTAAAAACTGTTACGATAAAGCGAAAAGCGCAACAGAAATGCTTCTATAGTTGGGGTGGGAATCATTAGAAGAGTAACGATTCAATGCTAGGTCGAAATTATTAAATATTTTTAGAGCCCCATGTTTCAGCGCCGAGGTCTCGCAAATTATTCACCGGTCGCTTGTATAAAATTCTGTAAAGAGATCTCAAAACAAGCTGACCCAAGGACTCATTCTTCTCACGGACATCACGGGATGGCAAATGTAGGGCTATAGATAGCAAAAATTCCACTTTCCACCTTCGGCGTCAAGGGGATTAGTTTTACTTTAAGTAGAAACTAAATTAGTTACTTTCACTAATCTCGTGTTTCGTTAAAAATCCCTTCCAACATGGCCGCACGGGACTACCATTTAATGAATGTAGAGCTCATTGCAATATTGCCTGTTCTACTTCGCTTGTTTTCAAGTTTCTCCTTCCATTCCTCGCATTTCTCTCTATGTGGGGACTGACGCCTCCGCCGCCTGCCTGCTGCCGTGTGTCGCATTCCCTGCTCTACGCGTCTTTGGGAGCGGGGACCACGAGTTGAATGTCCATAAGATGATAGTACAATTTCCCCTTCTTACTTTCCAGTCCTGCATCATCTGTCTTGCTATGGCGGAGGTCTGTCGTAGAAATGGCGTCGGTTCATTTTTATCCCCTTTTTTTCCTAAAACGAAAAGTACTGATTTATTGGGTTAACCAACCCTTGTATTGAATCAATTCTTCCTCCAGCATGTACACAAAATTACACGTTTCAGTTGAGGTTTTCGTCTGAATGTTTTTCCCCTTTTCCCTTCCTCTTCCATATCACTTACCCTTCCCACCTGATGTTCGCACCCCCTGCCACACACCTTTTTGGTGGACCGCGGGGTACGGATGTCGACATTCGAATCCCAAATGAAGCAAATGGTCATTTTTTCCCGCAGAGCAACATTGAAGAAAACACTAAATGGAATTCGTTTCGAGGATAATACTCCACATTTCATGTCGAGGTCACCTTCCACTTAAGTCCTCTTCCTCCAGGGTTATTATAATCAACAGGTGTCTGCCGGATTAGGGTAGTTTTTTACAAACCCTGACACCATGCACACACTAAATGATCCTAAACCCCGAACAATGTGGCGCAAAATATCCTGAAACCCCAAACTACATACGCGTTGCAATGGCTCCTTCTTTAGTCCTGCTTACTTTCTACACCACTCAATCCCATGCAAAACTCCCACTCGCTTCCTCTCCAACCTTATCTGGAAGAAGGGACCATTAGACCTCAATTTCGCCCCAATAAAGACCTCTTTCCATCCATCCATCATTTTCCAAACATTCGCCCCCCCCCCCTCCATTTACAGCACTGAGCAACCCATTGCCCCGAATTCATTTGTTCCGCCTGCTTCGAATTTCCCCCGACAGTTGCCTCTCTTCCCCAACCATGCATGGGATATAAAATCGTTCGTCATTCATCGATAGGAACTTCAATCGTTTGTCTTCCTTTCCCTATTTCTTCGTTCTTCTCCGCACCAGAACCTTTCCCTTCGCGTCAACGACCACGCTTCTACGTCACACCAAACTACGCTCCATATTCAAGTTTTCACTCTTCTTTCCATTAAGGTCCCTGTCATCAATTCCCGTCTCTTTGAGAAATTCCCGTCTTTTGCTTTTTTGCCAAACGCAATTCTTCTCTTAATCTCCTTACTACTCTGCCCACCTTCTTCCAAAGCATTTCTTAAAAAGGTGAACTGCTCCACTAGTTTTAGCTTATGTCCCTCAACTGCAGCATTTGTCTTAGCCTTATTGAGAACCTCTTTTAACTTCCGAAAGGGGTCGTTTAGGGGAGGGGGGCGTGGCAGCGGGAAGCCCCTTCATCTTGCCACAAATCCCCCTCCCTTCCCCTCCCTTCCCCTCCCTTCCTCTCCCCCCTCACTTCCTTCGCACCTCTCCCGGATACAAGTGTACATAAATACGACGGTATTCCTACTTATTTTTTTATCTGAAGATTATGAAGCGCATCGAAACCTAGACGGTAATAATTTTTATCTAAGTGCTATTATTTGGTCATTACCTCATTAACTTTAATTTTCTTGTCCCATACCTATAATACTGATTCTTCAATACAGTAACCATTGACTTCAACAATTTGGCTAACTGGCCAACTAACGCTTGATCATCCGCAAATGTGACTCATTTGAAAAGTTCCCCACGTACATTCATTCACTATCCTTCCAATTCCTCCCGCCTCCGAACGCACGTTGAAAAGAGCAGGTGACCAACGGACATCCCTCCCCTGCCCCGCGCGCCCCCCTCCGTCCATTCCTCCGATCTTCATCCGGGCAGTCTTATGAGTATTATTTAAAGGTTCCCGGGCATCTCCGGTCTGCTTTTATCCCCTGCAACATTTTAATTAACTGTGTTCGGTTCAATCAGCAATTATATCGGATGAAAAACATTTATTTTAGGGTGCATGTCAATTACAAACGAAAAATGTATACATGTAGGCGCGAAGAACGTAAACTACTACGAAGATGAAATGATTGGTGACGTCTTTGCGTCAGTTTACGGCTCCTTCAGATTAGTCAGCATTTCAACGATTCATCCATAAATATCGAGAATAAACACACGATACGAATACATGGCGACATGTAAAGTCCGCCACGAGTTACAAGAGGTAGTCATCGATATTTACAAACGGGATTATTTTAACCTAAACCAATAAATAATTTCATCGCCATGTTATTCCTCCACAGATAAATTAAACACTTCGGTTTTACGAAGAAACAGTGAAAAATGTTAACATTATCTCGAGTCGTTGTTTTACGAACGCCATTGCCGCAAATACAAGGCGAGATACAAATTAGCCCCAACGATTCAAACAAAGGGATTGTATAAATAAGTGCATTTGTAGGAAAGTTTTCCAAGCTTCGTCGACAAATTGTTCAAAGCAAAAGCCGCATAGAGTGCAATGGTGGACGGCGTTACTTTGGTGAACTCCTTCGCGATGAGTGGACAAGAAGACACTTTGCTTTTTCACACGACGTTATTGTATTTGAAAACAGTTTCGATAGAGTATAATCGCCAGATGATGACACTCCGTATCGACACCGGTCGCAAATGAAAATCACAACGCGCGGAACAGCAAAGTATTTTCTTTCCGCCTCGCCGCATAGAGTTTGAACATGATAACTAATGGACCTTTAAACTTTAGGGTTTACTTTCAAAATTATTTCTTTTGTTATTGCTATTAAATGAAACGCCACAGCGTGTTGCTAAAATGTACAGTCGGTTGAGATGTGCTCAAAGGGCGCTTCCCAGCGAGCACGATTCGTTTTGCGCGAAGACGCGAACTCACGAGTCACCCCTTCCCCATTCCTCCGAGAAATTGACTAACGTGTTCCGGTTAAGAGGCTATAACACACACACACACACAACTTCCGACCGTTACGAAGTCACTTTCTCATGAAGCCTCATTTGTCCTTTTGGTATGTTCTGAAAAAAACCAAGGCGCATGAAAAGCGAAGTTTCGCCATCGTCGATGATGGCAGCTCAGGGACGCGCGCAACACCGGGGTGGGGGGGGGAGGTTGCGCAAGAGATGGGCGGGGGACGCCGTGACTGCTGTCTCCGGTCGAGATGCCCCCGGAGATGGTCGCCGCCACGCACCAAAGGAACGATACCTCGATTTTCACGCATTCGAGCATTAAAAGACCCGCCGAGCCGCATCATCTCGCTGCCCTTCGCCGCGGTGACCCGCTGTCTTCAACGGCGGCGGAGAGGGGAGTGGGAAAGAGGGGGGGGGGGTGCGGGGGTCACCTCCGCAGGGGAGGAACACACCATTCATTCCCTCGTTAGCTCACCCAAGTGCTCGATCGAAGCTGGTGGCATGGGCGAAATTAAATAATAATAATAATTTACCCCATTCGATTAGAATCGGGCAATTTATTGTTTCAAATTTTCCAGGGTACCTTATTTTTAAACTCCCGAAAGAATTTCGTTAATTTTTTTTATAGAATACAAAATATGAGTTACAGATTCCTTCCTTTCCGTCGCTCTCCCCGTTCCCTCTTTATCTTTTGTTGATAAATCTATCCAATATTTTCCTAATCGGTTCCTCTTATAGATATTTCCCGGCGTGTTTGGCGTTAATCAGATATCCACGGATGGCTTCCAGTTCGCGTCCTTCCCCGCTATCATTTTGGCAGTAAAGGACTCTCTCTGTGTATTGCCGTATCTTCCTCCATCATGCATCCACACGTCCCACCCTCCTTTTTTCCCTATTTTCTTAAAGTATGATATTAAACTACCCTTGTCCTGTTAAAATTTGCGTAATTCCTTAGTAAGTTTTGAAGTTGATCTTCATTCTTTCCTTCGCGCAAGGTGGGAATTGTCTGGTGGTTTTCCCCTTTTCTAATGTTTCACATTCACTTCCCCATTTCTCCAGGAAATGAACTCTAACAACCAAAAGGAGTTCATACCTGTACAACAAAATTTCGCCCATCTTAATGATGGGCGCAATTGGCAAGACTCGTACGCCCCAGTCAGTGAGACGTAAGGCTTAAACATTGAAACCTCAAACCATCACCATACACCTCCCGCCATACACCCTTTTGGTCGCTATTGGGGGAGAAAAAAACCACATGGTTTCGCGGTAGGTTCTCATCACTCAATAATGAAAATTGAGACGTTAATGCTGGCCGCCGTAGGTTGATCATCCCCGGGTAGGAGAGTGTTTGACGCTTGATGACGGAAATAATGGAAAATATCATCGAAGAGTGGTAGCGGGCGATCCGGGGTGGAGTTGCACCAATCCGCTGACCGTCTTTTATCATTTGATGCGACCACAAGCATGAATGATCCGGAGGAGCAGTCGGAGACCGAGCGAACGGATGGGTCTCACGGACTCAATAATGGATAAAACACCTCGAAGTTGAGGATCCCTGTGGATCCAGTCCTTGCCTTGTCAATGTCCTCCGACGCCCACCCACCGCGGCTGGCCAAATGGGCCTAGATATAGGATGAATTCTTCTCGGGTCTTCCACCGGGTCAATGGCTCCATTGCTGCCGACGTTTCGATTCCCGACCCGGTCATCGTCATCAGGGCTGATTGCCGTTCCGCCAAAAAGTTTCAAATATATTTATTTATTTACCCGTCTCCACGGCTCAGGTGTCATCTGATTGGTCCCCAGACCCACCATTGTCGGGGCGCCTCGTGATTGGCCGAGCGTTCTGCCTTGTTTCCCTGATGCATTTCAGAATAGGTTTCCAGGTATTGCTCAAATGAAAACCTGAATCCCTATTGAAATTTTTCTTTTGAAGGCGGATCTCGATGGCCTCCTTTGCCAGACGATTCCAGTAGCCACGCGCGCGGCAAAGTACGAATTTCGTAATTTCATCTACATCTACATAATACCCCGCAAGCCGCCGCAAGGGCGTGTGGCGGGGGGTGTTAGGTCCTCAACCTTCGCCTCGTCCCAGTTGATGGCGTGGTCTCGGCCGACGCTGTGTTCGGCGATTGCCGATTTTTCCAGCTGTGCCAGTCTCAGGTGTCTTTTATGCTCTTTCAGGCGGGTTTCAATCGTGCGGCCTGTTTCTCCAACATATACCTCGCCGCACTCACACGGAATTTGGTAAACCCCGGGAGGCCTATCGGGATGACGATGACCGAGTCGGGAATCGAAGCGTCGGCAGCTATGGAGCCATTGACCCGGTGGAAGACCCGAGAAGAATTCACCCAACTAATACGCCGGGAAAGCACCAGATTTTCAGGCCTAGATATAGACTCGGTCCGTCCAAGGCGACCGGCAAATCGACGATCCTCTTCCTCCGCCGTTTGTAGTTTTGACATTCGTCGGAAAATTCGTCCCGAATGATTCTATTTCTGCAGTTTTCACGATCTAATACTCCCAAGTTCCTTGATTTTAGCGATAAAGGTTCCGCGTTTGCCGAGAATTGCGAACAGTGCTCGACGTAAACTTCTGGCGCCCCTGCCTCCTCCTATGACATGGCGGCATCCGTGGTGAACTGGCTCTTTGACTCGGTCAACTTTCATCCCAAGGGAAGAAGATTTAGAGCGCCAGGAGAAATGGGTGCGTCCTCGTGCGGTGGGAAGGGCTCCAAACATCTCCAAATACGTGCACATGTGCGTGGCCGAAGTGCAATCGAAAGGATAGGATTCTTCGAACAGTCCCATTTGTCTCCCCGCCCCCCAACGCCCCCCCCCCCTAGCCCTCCTCATCGATACTGCCACGCACACTGCTTCCGATTCCAGTTCATATCTGCCAACCAGCTTTGACTGTTTTCCTTTTTTTTATACCACCTATGCTTTATTACGTGAATTAAAAACACTATTCACCGGAAGTTCAAAGCCACAAATCTACAAAGATAGAAAATGGACCATCTGTGACCCGTAATTACGAGTACTTGGATATTAACACTTTGCGCCGTCTCTACTCATTAATGGGAATCGTGATGTTGCAATGGCCAACGTAATGGCTTCCCACCGAGGGGGCCCGGGTTCGAATCCTGGAGGCAACAGATATTTTTCAGGGATATCCCGATCCCTACTTGAGGTACTTCGCAGAGGGTACATTCGTTGAATACGACGTCCTATGGATGGGACGTGGGCTAATATCGACACCGGGTTTCTCTCCACCCTCCATCCATGGCTTCCCACCGAGAAGGCCCGGGTTCAAATCCTGGAGACAACAAATATTTTTCAGTGGCATCCCGATCCCTTCTTGAGGTACTTCGAGGAGGGCACTTCGAGTGACTACGACGTCCGTCGGACGGAACGTTAAACTGTGTGTGACCCCTTGGCGCCTTTCGTTTAAAGAGTAGGCAAATGCCGACACCGGTGCAGTCCACCCTTCCTTTCCCATCCATCCCTAAGTGGCGCAGATGACCTCAGCAGCCTCCCATAAAAACAACAACACCCTTCATCCTCATCCTTTCCCATCCATTCCTGATGGCGCAAGTGACCTCGGCTGTCGGTCGCCTCCCATAAATACTACTACTTCTACTCCGTTCATTGCAATAGCAGGGGGGTCAAGGTAAAACGAAATCGTTAAGCGGCAACTCAAGAGAGTCGTTCGCGTTACGGTATTCAATGAATGACGACACACGACCAAGTCGTTTTAAGTTACGCCATTATTTACTTCTCGACTATTTCATATCTCAATAGACGCTGTTATCCATAGTTATATTTCCAGTAGCAAGGAAGGGGAGGGACAATTGCCTCCAGCTTTGCTTTGCGAAGAAAAATGCGCTGGCCGTGGAAAAGATCTTATCCGTTTCCTCTTAAAGCGGTGATTAGGTGCATACTACGAAGCACCGCGTCATTCCGTTCTTCATCATTATAAATATCGCGATGCGTCAGCAGGTCGTGCCCGCTCCAATTCCGACGAACTGTCGCAAAATGTCGCGCCTGCCTTCTTCCCGTCGCCTCCCCCCCCCCCCCCGTGCTCCAGGCCTCGGCGGATATCCGGTGCGCGGAAGGCAGGAGAAGGCACCTCCCCCCCCCCCCAAGGGAAACCCTCTTCTCGTCGTCCATTGTGCGGGACCAAGGAGGGTTGCCTGCGGCGGGAATTACGATCAGGTCCAAGGGACTGAACCCTGCTTCATTTCTGAGATAAATCTAACACGGCACTGCAACACGAAACAACTTATATGTCAAAACGAATGAACCCCTTCCCCCTCCCGCTTCCCCTTCAGCACTTCCAATGCGTCCTTTCCGCCTTTGCCCTCGAATGCGAAGGGTACAGATGCAATTTTAGATCAGTCTGGCCAACACTTCCCGCCATAACGACCTACACATATATCCCCCACAGCCAACCACGGCATCCACTCCAGTCTCGTCGTTGCCAGGAAGTTACTTCCATGTTTGCGTCCATCACAATAGCCACTGAATATTTTTCGTGAAATTATAATTAATCGACGGGTGCACTACTCTTCGATATATCAGGCTCGCGTGACCCTAGTAGGGGTGAGTACAATCATTTATCTCTCTTGTATATACCCTTATTCTCGTCAGCACACCCCTTAGGGGTCGTCGGCACACACGCCAGCTTTCGACCACGTCGAGGTTGTGGTCCAATGACATCACTACCATCTGAAAAACGAGCATCTACTCATTGACTTATTCATCCGTATGAATCTTGAATACACTTAGAAAATTACAGTGAAGCAATATCAAAAAATAAAATACTCTACTGTACCTGGACAACTTCATAAAACCATTTTATTTTCCAAGAGAAACGCAGGGATTTTTCGCTGTCCGTTGCCGAACACTTACGAACCAAAGGCGACCTATTTTTTGTCGTCATTGTTCCTATATTTCGACACATTTTTCTAATTGATCCTTGCGTTTGTCCTTCTAAGGCGGCGAAAACTCGCTGAAAATCATCGGACAATTTGAGTGAGTTTCCCGTCCAACTTGTTAATTTCACCTCATGCCTGTCCACTTGCCCAACGGGTTCTCTTTCCGCTCAAACACACACCCGAACCAACACTCGCCGACAAATACTCAACACTGGAAGGGCACTTCAACTTTGGCGCTTTGGAGGCGACTTTTGACGCACTTCACATCAAAGGGATCACTTGGCCTTTCTCTGCGTGACTTTAGTTGCTGTATAAGTGAATATTTTAAATGTCCCAATTTTAAAATCCCAATTGGATGCGGTAGCGCAAGTACCTGTACATATCATGATCTTGTATGTTCTACGAATTATCTCAAAGAGAGTACATTGTAATTAAAAATTGAGAAGAACTTTGGAAATTGTTGACGCTGCAGCGTTATGGATAACGAGGGTGCAGGAGTAGGAGGGGCGCATAACCAGCGAGAAAAGGAGAGGGGATGAGCGGAATGAGGAGCGGGAGGCTGATGATTTTGATTAATTGTATTTTCAGATTAAAACATTGGATATTGCAGCGGTTTTTTACCATAGATATGATTCACCTAAGTTGTAGATGACCCTAAAAAAAAAGAACCCTTGCACTTGGCATCCCACATTCTTTCCACTTTTTATTTTTTTAAATTTGTCCCCCGCCAGGGTCAAACCCCCCTCTCCACGGCGAGGGACCCCTAAAGTGGCGCCGTTCTCGCGAACTCGGGAGGTTTACCGGAGGTGAATGCTGACCGCTGACCGGGACACCACGCTCGCACAACACGAGAGAGTGTCCCGGCGGGAGAAGACTCCCTTCACCGGCAAACCCAACGTCGGGGCGCCGGAAAAATCCTAAGCCGCACCTCGAAACACTGCGCCTCGTCAGCAAGCACGAACTGCGGTCAATCCCCGCACCCGGCCCGATCCCCGACTCGCCCGCAATCTTGACGGTGACCGCGAACACAAATGAGAGCAGTCAGGTAACCTTCCCATCCCTCCCTCCGTGGGCCCGCTTATGGGACTCTCGGACGCCCGCCGCCGACATTACCATTCGGATATTGGGGCCGGGGTACGCGCGCCCCTTCGCCCCTCAGGAAGGGGGGGGGGCGCCATTTAAGGGCGAACCCCGAGGAAGAACGCCGCCCGGCGGAATGGGAGGGCGACGTCAACTCCTCATTGATATATCGCCGACATCCAAATTCCCAACACCGAAGTCGGTACTGGGGATTTGGAAAGAGTCATCGATTCGACGAAAATATTAATCTCCAGAACAGTGTTGAATGAGTTAAGTGTATCGACACTTGATATCTCGTTGTCATGGAGTAGCTCCCCAGTTTGAGACGTGTATGTTATTACCATAGTTTGTTACAATTAACTAAACCGTTTAGGTGGATGGACATGAGTAAGAAATAAATTTTCTAGCCAAAGGGTTTTTTTTTATTCTATGCCACAAACTAACCAACTATCCTTTGAAAATAAAACTAACAGTCACGTATCGGAGATGATCTCAAGGTCGGAAACAACAAACTACAAGGCAGCGAGACGAATTAGGCATTTCATGGGTTTTGGAAGCGTGATAATCACGGAGGGGCGATGGCGCTCTAAGTTGCCCTCTTGCGGAAAGATCGACTTCAAATAACAACCAAAGTATCTGAAAAAGAAAAAGTTGCACATATTCCTCTTGAACACAAGCGGTAGCTAAGTTTAGGGCAATGAAACGTCAATATCAATGTCCTCCTCTAACGTTGATATCAATGCCGTCCTCGACATTAGTGTCGATTCCCACAAAAATGTCGACCTCGACATCAATAACGCCATCGATATGTCGACCGCACATCGACCAATGTCGGAAGGTCACATCTAAGCCTATGTCGACCTGCCCCCGCAGACAAATTGACCGCAAAGTGAGTCCCCGGAGGGACGAGCGCCAGGTCACACCGTCCAGTCCAACCCCCACGAACGGCAGGCACAAGGGGTGGACACAGTTGACCTCATATATCTCACGCCCATCCTGACCGCTGACACTGTTAGCGAGGCAGGCGATCCATTGAGGAGCGGCTCCGCAGGGAGGCGCCATACCGTCACTACTAAGACAGCGGCCTCCGCTTTGGCGCCGCCCCGCACACCGGAGGAGGGGATCGGCGTCCCGGAATGGTGTGCTGGAGAGTGAGAGAGCGTGCCATGGTCGACCTCCTCTTGCACCCAGACATTTCTTTATGCCATGCTTTTAGCTGGAAAACTACTCCCGAGGGGATCCCGTCCTTAAAAGCACAGATAGGGAGGGGGTCGCCGTACGCCATGCGGGGATATTAGTTTGCAGATCCCGCAAGCGATCCACATCGAGACCTCACGCGCCGACGACTACTCGATACTCGGGACAAGGGCTGATGCGAAGACTGCACCGATGCAATCGAGGGCGAAGTTTGCTTATGCTGGGAAGACCATCACGTGTCACCTCGGTCTATTCAGCGTATTCCTACCGCTAGCGAAATTGTCCGATACTTAAAAATGAACACTTCGGGAAGAAACATCAAAGCTGCCCGTTTTTTGGATCCCTGGGCGCGCTGCCTGCTACTGTGGCGCCTAGGAATTCGATCAATGAGTCGGAAATATCGAAAATAATTCGCCTACTCCGTTTTTTCTAAATATATGTTTCAAATTTGCATCACAGTCATACATATTATTACCTTAGGTAACATTACAAAGAAAGTTGTTAAGTAGCAAAGGTTCGTATGCACGTGTTAACGCTCTCTGATATGTTCAACATTAAGCAAGGGATTAGGATAAAAATACCATCCCTTTCGCCTATTCTCCTGTTCCAAGAGTGGATATGGGGGCGGGGAGGGGACACAAAGGGCGAGGGGGGGGGGGGGCTGAGATGCGAATGGTCGAGGGATTTCTGGTAATGGAAATAGAGGGAATTTCAGGGAAACCACCTGGGGTCCAGGGGCCCACCACACCCCCTCACGCCGCGAGGGTGGGAGGAGGGGGGGGTAAGAAAAGAGGGGTCTCTCCAGGGAGAGTGACATTCCACCAAGGGCGATTTCTTTCTCTGTCCGGCCATTCTGTCTCCACAGAAGTACGCGAGTGGCTTTCTTCCCCCGGCCGGGGAGCGAACTGCAAACCGGGCGACATCAATCGCGGCGGCGGTTCAAGGCGGGTGCGCCGGGTAGATGGGGTGGGTGGGTGGGTGGGGGAGATGACAAAGGAAAGATTCAGACGGGGGGGGGGGGGGGCGAGCGAAAAGAGAAAACGGCGTGATGCAATAAGAGCCAACCTCCCCGCCGCGGGAACCGAGGGGGATGGAATGGAAGGGGAGGGGTGGAGGGATTGGAAAAGGAGGAAGGCCCCTCTGAATACGGAGCGATCTTTAGAAAGCGGATACGCCGGGAAAGGCGAACGGGAGCGGGGGTCTTCTGCCCGGAAAGGGAGGCTGACCCCCGAAATGGAACGCCCCCCCCCCCGCCAACCTCACTCACTCTCGATTCAGGTGCCAATCGTGGTGCCACTGCCTTTAATCAATTGCCACTGACGCAACACGACAACGCACGCCACCACGCACCAACAACGCTACCACCGCATCAATCGACACAAACTGCTTTATCACAATCTTGACATAAACATGACGAATTAATACGAGGCATATTCAAAAAGGAAGGGCCGTTTGCTTTTTTTTAAATATTGGCGCTTCAGAACACAGTTTTATTCCCGCAGCGCCAACTACTGATTCATTGAGAAGCTATAGTAGCATTTGTTTTGTTTCAGGAGTCGTTTGTTTGTCCGTGCATGTCAACAATCATGTCCGCGACAATCGTTCATTCCGCCAGCTGTGAAGTGCGTTGTTCTGTCATACGATTCTTGTATGCAAAAGGATTGTTGTCTGCTGAAATTCATCGGGAGTTATGCCTAGTTTATGGACCTACAGTTATGAGTGAAGGAAAGGTTAGACAATAAAAAGGAACAAAAACTGCGATGTGATCGTCGATTGACGATTAATGGCCTGGCTGAACAATTTCTTCAACTTGGACGCACCACTGTCCACAATATTGTCACGGAAAACCTCGGAGACCACAAATTGTGTGCAAGGTGGGTACCAAAACAATGCTGCCAAAACCAATAAGAAAATTCAAGATTTTCGTGGAGAACTCTTTGACCACCCACGGTACAGTCCTGACCTTGCACCTAGCGACTACTTCCTCTTCTTGCAGTTGAAACAGTGGCTCGGTGGACAACGTTTCGAAACCGATCAGGAACCCAAGAACGGCGTTGTCAATTGGTTCAACTCTCAGCCGGCGAGCTTCTATTCAGAGGGTTTAAAGAAGCTTATGCAGCGGTACGAAAAATGCTTAGAAGTGAACGGCGAGTATGTGGAGAAGTGAAGTAGGTTTGTAGCTAACTGAAAGTGCCAATAAAATGTGTTTCGTATGATTCAATTTTTTCCTGTGCCCAAACGGCCCTTACTTTATGAACATGCCTCGTACGTACACACGGCATTCCGTCATTCACTGATCGCCGTGCCATGGATGAAGTTATTCATAGAAATTGTCAATGGTAATTACAGGTCATTTGAACTTCTTTTCCTTCTTCGTGTACCTTTGCGAATGACTCCGTTGATCACGCTAAACATTCATTTATCTTGAGACACCATCATCCTGTAACGCAATGATTCCCTGGCCCATTCGACCCGCTCCGAACGCCCCATTCCATCCATCCCTGCCGTGCTCCTCGAACTTTCTTCTTCGGACCTCCTCCTCCTTCTTCACTTATCACTTTGTCTCCCTCACGAATGTAAACTGAACGTCTTCTAGGAGCTACTTTTTTATTTTGTATTGTTAATTTGTTTTCATGCATTAAGTTTCTATTATTGCCACATGTTTTATCTTTGTAATTTGTCCAACTTAATTGGCGTGATGCTGTTCTTGGACTAAGTAAGTAAATAAATAAATAAACAAATAAATATATTCCATTTCACTCCTTTCTCCAGGCAGCACTTAACAGCCCTGCCAATCAAACAATCACCACGGCAGAATAATTTAAAACGGAGTTTGTAGGGAAAATGGCGCCTATTCTTTCCTGACGGTGCTTGAGGGGACATACGCATTCCATTTCTCGAATCCCTGTTGGTGCTCTTTCTGCCTGCGAATTTTCTTTTGCGGCACGACATTCTTCGACGCTACGGCGGAATTCTGAAACGCCATGCTTTTTCTTACAATTTGCAACCTTGGATCTTGGACGCACAACGTCAAGATTACGCCAGTCCGTGCTACTTCAAGAGCGACAGTAAATCCTCTGTTCGTAGAATAGTTGAGTCGTACATTAAGTCTGAGATAACATTTTCATTTAAATTTCGAAATTATATTAATTTATTGCCGAGTAGAAATTCAACAAAAAAATGCAAATAAGACATTTTTTGTCGATTAATTATGATTCAAGGGAAACTAACGGAGAGGTGTTTTTCTTCATCGCAGGCGCTTTTTATGCTCCCCCCAACAGCAGAGGGATTGGCGGACGCCGGACGAATACAAACGCGGCGGCCGTGTGTAGTTTCCCGCCGCGTGGGCGGAGAAGCGATCCCGGGGGGAGGGGGGTCGCAATGGGGTGGGGGTCGGTGCGTGATACGAAGGAGGTCGAGCTCGCCCTTATCGTTCATCCCTCGACGACGTATCACTCACCCAAGCAGTGTAATGTGGACAGAGGGGGCCCATCATCGCTCCCCCATCTGAAATTCTGGGCACCGGTTGATTGTGCTCCAGGTCAACGGGGAATCGAACCCGCGCCCTCTGGTCGTAAGCGGAAAGCTCGGCTCAAATATATGTACATAACACTTGACTTACAATGAAAATTATTTCACTCCATTGAATTTTTCATTTCATTGATCGAAATTTTGTTCGTGAGAGCATAATAATCATTTTCAACTTACGAGGGTAGTTTTAAAGGTTCCCCGCATCACCACCAGATAGTAGTACCATAGCAATCAGTTTTCCGCGTAGTAATAGGTATTCCTTTATGAGTAAACACGTAACGCGTCCATGCTCGGGGAAGAGACCTGTGGTGCGGACGCCACACTCAGTTGTTATTCCCGCGCAGTGATTTGTGAAGATGGAAAAAAAGTGAGATTCGAGCAGTGATAAAAAATGCTTCGTCAAGAAAGGTATGAAGGGAAATGAAATCCATACCGACTATCGGAACAGTCTGGGTGGCTCTGCTCCCTGATATTCAACTGTTGCCAACTGGACAAATGAGCTAAATATTCAATTGTTCCTGGCTCAACCTTGTGTAAATTCATTTTAATGAAATTAAGAATACAAAGTAACTTTCCACCCTCCTTTATTAGCGTACAACCGGTTTCAACGCTCAAGCGTCATCATCAGGTACAAAATAAATCAGTCGCAGTCCACTTATATACCAATCATAAGGGAGAGGAGGGGTGGGTGAGAGAGGGGGGAGGGAAGGAGGCGAAAGAAAATGGAGTTGCGACTGGCGTTGATGGGGAGGGGGAAGAGGGTTGTGTGGACAGTGGAAAGTTACTTTGTATTCTTAATTTCATTAAAATGAGCTAAACTTAAGTCGGGTCAGCTTAGATGATGATCCGCGCAGTGGTCAGCCAAAATGTCTGGCCAATACCCCAGACATTGTTGCAAAAGTGCATAGAATAGTCATGGAGGATGGTTGATTAAAAAGTGCGGGAAATCGCTGAAGCCATGGGGATGACAGGCATCGTACATTAACCGGTTCTTGTACCAATGTGAGCAAAAATAAAACACAATGAGCTGCGGAGTCGGCCCACCACGTCCTTACCCGGCGACTGGCGAAACGTCTAATTCAAACGTCAACGAGGATGATTCAAGCCAGGACTTCTGTTTAAAGGCGGATTTCGGATAATCCATAAAAATTGCTATCTTCAACGAATTCCCTTCTCTTTGCCCGCCATTATTTCCTTCGTCATTTCTTTCACCTGCCTTCGAGCCTACTCTTTTCCTTCATCCACCCCGCTTGCCCCACAACATCCACTCTCTACCTCTCCCTATTTCCTCCTACCTTCTCTTTATCAACATGGCAATCGATGAGAGCCCCAAGCGGAAGGGTGTTGAGTCCACGGTTCGTGGAACACGCCGCTGTTTTACACATCTGGCGATGGATAACGTGAACGGCGCCGAACAAAAGACTGCCAAACGGCGTAAATGACAGAAAGAGGGCGAGAGTCGGCGGGTGGGTGTCGCGGGGGCGCTCTGGAGGTTGTGGGGGCAGAGTCTTCGACGGGGTCACCGCCATTCCCTCCCACTTGATCACGGCCACCGATCGCGTGAGCAGCGATGGGAATGGAGAGCCGCGTGGGCAAAGGAGCGGGGGAACTGTCGCCGCCGTTTACACTCGAAGTGGAGTATTGCGTCCCAAGTATTGAGTCGGCCACAGTGGGGACGCGAGAAAGTAGTCGACAAGTCCACTCAAAGTGGTCAAGGACGCTGACCTGTCTCACTACAGATGGACGCCATCTGCAACGCGCGGATCCAGTGTGTCGGTGATTGCCGCTCACTTGACAGAGCGACGTGGGATCCATCCATTCCAATGGCTTAGAATACATTAAATAAGTGAATAATTATACACTATTCTGAACGATACACTACTCCCTTCGCACACAACCCCACCGTACTGCCCATCCCTACTCCTCTTTCTCAGAAATTTCACTTCGGATTCCACGCAACATTCATTTAGGAAAGGAAATTTTGTTTCGCAATGCTAACTCGTGAGCTCCGCAGGCGTTCCGCCACCAGGGATATATTTTGTGTTGCTCATTTACCCTCGAGTATATCGTTGGTGTTCGTGCACATAGTGTGCTATGTTGGAAGTGACACGATTGCATTAGTCGTAACGTGAGATTAAATGCGTTCACCTTGAACTTCCGAGGCTATCGAAAACCAATGAAGGCAACGGGACAAATGGCGTTGAACACTTTCCTTGGAAGAAAGTGGAAAGCAGTTGACTATACGAACCCTAGCCACAGATGGCGAGGCAACCACGCGCACCCAATTTAAAAACCACTGATTCTGTTACGATTATTCATAACTGTGAAATTGTTACGATAAGCTGACCGCCTGTCGAATCGACCCTTCTGAAATCGGTGGCGGGGAGGAAAACTTGAAAGTCAGTTATTCCTGCGTAACCTGATTTTTCAAAACTTAATAATGGCCCCAAGAATTGAGACATTCATGGATCTGGTCCAATTAAGACGCCATTATGTTTCAACAGAGATTTCGCATTTGCGCACAAGGTGGAGGGATAGCTGAAGCATTCCCTCAACATCAGTCGCTTCTCTCCAAAGCGGGACGTTTACACGCGACTGGGGAAACATCAATGCAGAAGAAAGAAGAAAGACGAGGGAAAGTAAAAGAGAGAGATATATTGGCACAGACTCTTGGAATTAAAATTATAGAAGAAATTGCGACCTCTAGATTTGATTCCGTGGTGTCGCTCCACAATCCTGAGAGAGCCTCACTTCTATACAAGATTTTCTGTTACATCTGAGCCTCATATTACATTTGTCAGGCATTTTAGATGCGATTCGATGTTTTGAGGACTTCAAAAGAGGTGAGAATGTTTGGCAGACGATGAAGGGGCAGGAATAGGGTGGGGATGTTGGACGGAATGAAGGAAGTATGCGGATGAGGGTAAAAAAAACCTTCGGTTTTCTTCCGTTACCTTCCTCCCCTCTTGGAGCCAGGCAGTACAAGTTGAAGCATTTTTTATGTACGTCACCCGACGATGATGCGCAGCATCGAAGCCATGGCCGCGTGAAGCATTAAATAAAGTTCAAAGTTTCTTTTTCTAACCTCATCATGAAGGAATTTCACAAGGTTAAACCTGAAACGGTCATTTATATTAAATGAAGAACTCAATGTATCTTTCCACTATTCTTTATTCGCGTACAACTAGTAAATTTAAATCATTTAATAAACATGAACTTCCACAAATTTGAGCCGGGAACAATTGAATACTGAAACTGTCACGTTTATTAAGTAAGCGGAGATGAAGAGCGACTTGTTGTAGTGTAAGATATCAGGGTTTGTTTTGTTAGGTGACGGTAAAAGATCAACTACTGTCCATCAAAAGGAAGACTACCTTTTAGGTAGGTTATTGATTACGATAATAGTAATTAGGGAGCCGCTCCCCAACGGAAGGGTCGCTAAGCGCCGGTGTGTAATCTACATCTACTTAATACCCCGCAAGCCGCCGCAAGGGCGTGTGGCGGGGGGTGTTAGGACACCACCCGTAATTTAGAAAAGAAAAAGAAAAAAAACCGCATGCAATAACCACAAACTCATATATCGAAAAAAAAAACATGGCATACATTCATTCATGAACACTTATACCCCACACACATGCAAACACTCAAACTACATCTTACATACACATGCACCTGAAATTATACCTAACAGCTTTGCAGTGTTTAACTTTGCTCCGACTTGTATATTCAATGTTTTCAATATTTCTATGGTGACTTCGGTTTCTTGCTATTATGATTTCTGATTGTTCGGGGAAAGAATGAGTATTTGTACCTATCTGTCCTGGAATCTATCTCCCTTATTTTATCTTTGTGGTCTGATATTTTATCTTTGAGTCCTTCAGTATCATAGTTAAACTCGTTTGTTCTGAACCTTTCTAAAAGTCTTAGCCTCGCTTGTTCTCTCCGCACTTCAAGAGGTTCCCGGCCTAAATCCCCTAAGATACCTGTCACACTTGTGTTCTTACCATAACAATTTTTAAAGAATCTAGCGGATTTTCTCTGGACTTTATCTAATTCTTTTTGCCAAATTTTCTCCCACGGATCCCAAATACTTAGTAATGAATTCACCAAAGCCGACGTACACTCGCTCTTCGATGAACATACAAGTACACACACACTTACTGCAATGGTACATTTGGGGAAACATCAAAATCTTAAAGAAGATCATAATAATGAATTACTGCACCTAGCGGGGGTCTCGGAAACAGGCGTTCCGGTTCGTGAGAAGAGAAATCAAAGCAAGGAATAATAATTCTATGGATATTCACGAAATAACTGCGCACGCAGGGCAAACTTAGAAGGAAAGGATGATAATGGATCCATATCCGCGTGAGAGATTCGAATAACACATTATTGTAAAATACTTTTCATCCTTAAGTGCTGAAATGGAAATGAACTGGCCGATAACAGAATTACTTGGAAAGTTTGAAGCATCAGATACATATTCGAAACTCATATTTCTTGAAGTAAACAAATAGCAGAACATGTATCAAATATTTGCACCGGGCGGATCAGCCTGCATTCGGCTGTAGCCCACGACTCCGATTGCGTGACTTTACCAGATTTACAAGAAAAAACTACACCAATTTCCGATTATACGAGCTGCCATTGCGTTCGAAGACATAAGACAGTGAACCAAGTACCCACAGCTTAATGTGAGCAACAGAGGGTACATTTATTTGCCTAATATAACCCCGAAAGTTCTCTTACATTCCAATTTCTTCTTTTCCTTGAAATATTTGTCAACTTTTCCTTCCGATGTGTGCTATGGGCTTGAAATTAGGCAAAAAACGTCAGCGAATGTTCGTTCCGCACAGCACCAGTAAGCGTTAAAGGCTATGCACCGAATACACGCATCAAACCATTTAATAGATGCATTCCGCGTAATTGGTTCGTCATTTAGCAGGGCACATTTTGCATATACTTACGATTTTTTCACAAGAATTCAATCGAAATGGAAACAATTACGAAACACTAAGATCCACAGACTATACGAATAGGAATGCATCGACAATTGTTTTTCTTAACTATGATATATTTTTGCCGCCAGCATTCCCAAATTATTTAAACCCGGGAACAGAGTACTGGATGGCCGGGCGCCCAACTGCAGAACCGGCGACCGCCTTCGCTGGAGACTGCCCTTCTCAACCCCTCTGACGACTGGGAAAAGGATTGGGGGAAAAAAAGTGTCCTCAAAGGCAAAATAACCTATCACAAAGATATGCGACGAAATATAACCGCTAATTTTAAAACATATTAAAAATATAAAGTTTGAAAACAACGTCCCTCCAGCTCACTGGATCATACTATATTCCAGGGGTTCAAAAATTCGGGGAAACGTTTTCAATGACGCACGCATATTTTCGCTTGAGGATGGACTCCGGCCCAAATTCTTTAAAACCAATGCAATCACTTTTATAATTTAAAATCACCGATGACTCTTGATTATATTGTTCAAATAGTTTAAAACCCCTTATTAGGCGTGTTCTTAGAAAAACGTTACAGAAGGGCAAGCCGTTGATTGAATGATGGAGAGCAGACAGAATGGTAGAGTGAATCGACGTTCGAAGACATCAACCCCTCAAGTTAAAGCGGCCATTTTTAAACATATATTTGCTCCCTTGTAATGAATAGTGAAAATTGTAATCGAGTTATCGCAGTAGGCATGGGAATATTGTGTGAAATAATGTACATGAAGACGAAGTCACATTTCAAGATTTTATAAATGGCTCCAAATAAAACAGTGCACACGACAAAATATGCAAGGTTGCAACCGTATCCGCATCTTGAGCAATCAATCAAACTATACTTTCGACAACCCGCCCGTGTCGTCCCTGGCGTTTGATGTGCTGGCGCCTGAATCTAAAGAGGATGCGAAAAGGCCTCTATTCTTCTCTAGGGTGATGCATATAATTATAACCGAGGATTATCGGAAACATCTCGCCTAAATCGCCATCAACAGTAAAAAAAAAGTTTCGCTTTAATGTTTTGATACCTGCCCACGCAATTCGGTAATGGCGATTAAATATGAACGGCCGCCTCAAACAATCTTCTTCTGCGATATGCCACCGGGGGACGGGGGAGAGGAGGTCAGCCGCCCACAGCCACCTTCCCTCTTCTAGACGGCACCCCGTCAATGGGGTGGCGCATCCCCCCCTCCCGCCCTCGGGGTGGCCCAACCCCCCCAACCGCACGTGCGTGCCCGCAGCCCGGACCTAGTCAACGCGCGCGAGGAAATGGTAAAGTCTGCCATCTGACGGCCATCAAATGGACTGGTTCACAAAAAAACAGCGAATCCATCGGTGGAGCCTGCCATCTGCCGGGCATTCGGTGAACTCACTGCCTTCGGCGCCCGAATCGATGGACTGGCGCATGTCTTTCTCGTCAATCGGCAGAGGGCGAGCGACCCTCGTCGGATGCGGTCGGTGGTGCACCAAGGCTGGCCGCCTGCAGCAGGGCACACGTACATATACATGCAGTGCAGTCGATACGGCGACACATTACGAGAGTGTCACACGATCACGTCGCATGTGGGTGCGCGCGCGCGCACCTGCATCACTGCTGCACGCGATGATCCAGCCGCCCGGGGCGAATGAAAAGACGGGAGCGAAGCGTGTGACGATTCGATTTCGTCAACCCATTATTATTCAACTGCCTCGCTACAGCAAATCGCGTGGGTCCTTCGGAAGCAGGGTTCGGAAGGATTGACGTTTTTCATCGACGTTTTTTCCTTTTCGACCTTTTTTTAATTTCCTTGATCTCTATCTCTGTAAAGCCAACGGACTACAATGAATCAAACATACCTTTATGATTATTATGTCGAGTTAAAAAACATTTCAAGCCAGGAAGCTCATCTAGCATTTACAAAAAGAGAACAACTGAATACATATTTTTTAAGTAATCTTCATTTTTCCGAGTTAGCCAATGCCTGTCCTGTAAAATAATTTATTTCAATAGCTCTGAAATGCCTTTCTGTGAGGGTAAACATAAGTAGAAATACGCCAACATTCGTAAAAATCAGTGAATTGAACTTTTGAAACCGTATTTGCACGACCAATGCCTTTTTCAGACATTAGCTTCACACTATTACTCAAATGCAGTCACCGTGTCCGGTGACTGCATTTGAAGGGGTATTCTCTCTGCAGTTGCATTGTGAGAAAAAGAAATGCCCTTTTTCAATAATTCTGAACATCATTCAATATCTTTTGGATTACTCAAATACAATTAACCAACTTTGCGTTTCCAAACAAGGTTTTTTTAAAGCCTTTGCTATTCATCTAACCTCCAAAATGTTTCTTCAGCTTGTTTGGCGGATCAAAACTCTCCACAAATTCAATTGCTACCAGGAAGGAAATGGGAGCCATTCCGTAAAACGGAGGATTGAAGGCTTGTCCCGCGCAGTAGCGGAGGGAAGTTAACGCTGGGGCGAGGGATGGGAAACGCGAAGGCAAACCTCATCCCCGTCTCCAACAGATATCCGGTGCTATCGGAGGATAGCCCAACGGTATCTGCAGTCCCTACCTCCGCCCCTGTGAGAGCACCGCCCAGAGAGAACTGTCGGAGTGGGAAGGGGGGGTGGATTCAAGTGATGGGCAGTAGTCGTCACGTCATGGTGGTCCCATTGCGGGGTAGGGCAGACCACGAGGGCGCGAGCCAACGACTCAGGACGTTTGCTGAAAAATTAAAACCCTGGTTAATTCTCAGGGCTGTAGAAGTCGCTTCAGGTATTCCCCTGGGAAGTGCTATCGGACTTCTTTTATTCCTTATTTACATCAACGACATTAACTCCGTGTTCAACAGTAACATATCAGCCGCAAGTTAGTATATTTATTAAAATTCAGTTTTCGCTTTTGGGTGTAAGATTTGTTCCAATACTTTCAATTAAACTTTGTTTTTTCCATAGATATTTTATATCTATCAATAAGTTTTCATTTTCCTCGAGACAGATTACTAATATTAGGAGGCGAAAGGTTTTATTTATTTTTTTTGGCAATTTAATATCTTAAACCGTTATCAAATACCCGTACTGACGACAGTACGAATAGTCCACCGGGTTTCCGCGGGGTGACTAACTTCCCCTCATCTTCCGAATTGCATCACCAACCCCCAACAACACGCCCATGCCGGGCACCAAGCACCCCCCCCCCCCGGCCTTCACGGAGGCTGACACGAGGACATATGCAGATGTGCACACTCAGCCCAACCAACCTATTAGTATTGAAGGTAAATGTAATGAAAGGATCAACGAGAAAATTTATCTTTCACTCCTACGGCCGCATTTGCAATATGTTGCTAGTATATGGGATCCTCGCGAAGTTGGATTGATTGGCGAATCAGAACGCGTGCAGCTTAGAGGAGCTTTGTTAACGGTTGTCATGATAAACTGAGTAGCACATAAAAATTACTAGAGGAAATAGGTCGGGAATCACTCAATGGAGCGAAGGTTAAATTACGGCTTGAATCTATTGCGTAAATTCGAAAGACGTCTCTTTCGCGATAAATCATGTTGAAAATGAATTATCAGCTCCATCATACTATGGTAGGAAGATTATGTGAAAAAAGTTTAGAGAGATTAGATGCCGAACAAATAGACTAATGGTGTCCCACGAACGATAATGTATCAGAATAAAAGTTGTCCAATCGCTTAGGGGGGAGGGGAGGGAGGAATGGGACGAGTATTTTGCGTCAAAAGGAGTGTGTGGCATCAGGAGTGGGAAAATAATATCCAAGTAAGCTATAGGTAGAGAGAAACTGGCACACATGTGGGATTTTTGCTATTTGGGCAGTCGGATCGCTAGCGATGGAAGAGGAAAAATAGAAGGTGTAAAACGAGAACGGAAGGGAGTTTTATTTTGGAATTAACACCTATTAACCGCAAATAGGCCTTGCATGGACATAAGGGAGCGATTTATTACAACTTGTGTGAAATTATGAAGTCTCCTTCTCTACCGACGGGGACAATATGAGTCGCGGAGAGATGAAATTGGAATATGATGGAAATGTAGCGACTCCAAAGAATTGTGCGAATAAAATGAATAGACAGATTACCATATGATGAAGGACTTCGAAGAGTGGGTGAGGAGAGAAACCCATGGAGGACATTTACAAGAAGAGAACTGATTTGGCATATCCGACAGGCATGGTAGTTTGCTTAAGATCGTGCGAATCGAAGGAAAAACAAAGGAACAAGAATTACGGAGGAAGCACCATCAGACGCAAGTAGTAAGACCAATGCAGCTGCTATCCCGTATTGTCCGTGGGAAGAAGGAGTCCTTGGGTCTGCTAGTTCTGGCATCTATTTCCCGAATTTTATATGCATGATCCAAGCGACCGATGTATGTAGGAGTGCGAATAATTTGCGAGACCTCGGTGCTGAAACATGTGGATCTGAATTTATTTAATAATTTCAAGATATCCCCAAAGGAAGTAACATACATTGGCTCAAATCCGGGGAGTGAGGGGACCATGGAACATCCCCTCCTCGCAATGGGACCAGGGGGTCGGGAAAATTGTTCTTGCATGATTTTGCGTGAACGACGGGCCGTATGAGCCGTGGCACCATCTTGTTGAAACCATAAGGCTTCTGTGCCATATTCCTCGCCATAATCTTCCATTTTGGCGAGTAAAAAGTTCTCCAGCATCTCACAATAGCGCACTAAGTTCACAGTAACAGTTGGACCTCGAGATTCAAAAAAGTAAGGCACAAAAATACTTATGGAGGACACATCACGACAGTTTAATTCCCACCTCGCAATTCCAGATCAAATCGGAGCAAAATATCAGAGAAAACCATTGAAACTGCTCGAAAAGGAATTCAAAATTTCGCCGCGGGAGAAAGACAGATATGATTCCGTAAGGAGAGATACGTGGGAGAATCAGACATCATCCTGTTCGGACAACATCGGAGACGAAGATAGACATGGAACAGCACAATATATTACATTGACTACATGTCACCTTGTCGAAATAAAAATACAAGGACCAAGTTTAGCAATGTGAGAGCTATCTTGGCGCAGATATAAACAACGATCAAGAACTTCAGGTCATGGACTGGCGAATTCGATACTAGAGGATGAAGAAAGGGGCACGGGAACCCAGATGGGTCACAAAGTAACAGGAGGAAGAGCAAGCGAGAGAAAAGTTTACCGTGACAGAAAAGTAGAATGTAAGGAAGAGACTGGAAGGGAGGCGGGTGGTGTCCTAGCACCCCCCGCCACACGCCCTTGCGGCGGCTTGCGGGGTATTAAGTAGATGTAGATGTAGACTTGCTGATAAGGACGATGGTAGGAAATGAATATTATATTATAGTAAGTAAAGTAGCAGATGAACAACACATGATGGCTGCCCATGAAATGAATTAGGCATCTAAGGGCTCAATGTGGATGAAAAAGAGATTTGCACGGTTTGGTACGCCGGCGAAATCGCAGCGGTTCCATAAATGGGAGAGTACCCGCAAGGAACTCTGATTTCTATGGATCAAATACTTCGGGAGCATAATACGAGCATCGGCAAGAAGTAAACTAAAGTTGCAAAAGAAACACTGCCGGCCTGCCTGAAGAACGGTAATGGAAAATCTCAATTTGCCAAGCATTTGATTGACCAGAACCATAAAAGTGATTTTAGCGTGGAGTTTCTACGCTTCAAAAGAAAAGGCCCCCGGTTGGACATTTTGGAAAATATGGAGATATTGGAAAGAGCAAATTCTACCTGTAATATAGTGAACGACGTGCTATGCAACTCCCGGTCACCCCTCCTCAACCTTAAACTCCCAAACTCTTTGTCCTATCTCCACTAACCCCAACGCGGACCCCCGCCAGGCAACCCTTTCCCTACCATGCTTCCTTAACCTCCCCCGCCCTTCCCTCCCCCCGGAAGCTAACCTTGACTCCTCCTTCACAGTAATACCCCAATCCCGCTCCTTTCCCTCCACCAACCCCCACCTCCCCATTCCTTCTGTTATATAAAGAAAGATTTTGGCCTGTATTTCACCTGAAGATGACGCTGAGCGTCGAAACCTAGGTCGTGAATAAATATTTTATGTGGAAAAACTAAGTGTTTCTTTTGCAATATGTATCGTTTCCACAAAGTGACGCATGAAGTTATCTCCTTTATCAAGTAAACTAAAATCCTTGGAAAAAAGAAGCCGAAGGCAGATCTCGGAATTCGAGGCGTGATGCCAGGGTGAGTGGACTCCTTCATCCACCCGGGGTAGCAGTACCACTTGAAATGGGAAAAGATCGGCCGGCAACAAGAGAAAGATAGCTCAAGCTAAGAAGGCGTTCGTGAAGAAGGGGCAGGTACTACATGCGTTCAAAGGACGTGCAAGCAAGGAAGTAGAAGGCCAAAACGATCGTTAAGGAGCACTGCACTCCACGGATCAAAGACATGGAACATTGGAAGAGTGGACCTAAAAGAACAGAAGGAGCCTTTGCAACATGGAGCTGAGAATGTTGAAGAATACATGATAATGCTGAAGAATGAAATGGACAGAGGATGTGAGAGGAAGGAGGAAGTAACGTATGGAAGAGCAGGAGATGGAAGGGCCATTTGGAGAAATCTGCCAGGGCAAAGAACTGGATGGATTGGACACATCAAGTGGAACAATGGCTTAGTGAGAGTCATACGAATTAGGAGGGAGAATCCAGCGAGGAAGTCCAAGAGGAAAAAGTACATTAAGGACGCATTAAGAAAGAGGAAAAGAGAAGACGGCAGTAAGGGGAGAAGAAGCATCGCACCGGACAGAAAAGAATGGAGTCATAGAAATGAAATACTGGTGGTGATGATGATTATTTAAGAACTTTGCTAAAATATAGAGGTACTCCTGTTTCTCATATGGTTCGTGGTTATTCATATTCAATGGACATTACGACACGGACCTTAGTGCTCAAATTGTCTGCAAACCTTCGTTTCGGCATGATATCGGCGGGAGGAAGTGACTCAGTTTAGCCGTGAGAATTTTTCGACCACAGTGCATATACAAACACGATGATTTGAACCAATTACCGGAAATATGTCGTCATGAAGGGTAAGTTGAAGCATGCCGCAGTCGCTTCCCCGTCAAAAATTCATTTTTCAACCCCTTGACCTTGAATGCTGCGCGCAAAGAGAAACGCGGTTTCAAGTTCAAGAATATGAATGTATAAATGGCCTCCTCTCGGACCATTCGGTCGAGGAAGGACCCCCGGGAGGGCCCCCGCCGTCCGCTGGGTGAGCGAGCGGCCGTTTGAACATTAATCGCAGCAAGAAGATATGATTGCTGGGTTGCGGGCCGTTTCCCCGACCGAGGGCCGCACCCTCGCCATCCATCAGTGCCCCTCTCTCGCCCCCTCCACGTTTCTCCCCATCCTCCCGCCTCCGCATTCGTTCCCAATCCCAATTGCCGCATTTTGTTCCGGCGCCGCCCATTAGTTGGTCCGATGGCTCACGTGAAATATGTGAGCATACGAAACCTGTCGGTGGAAATGGCAGTTTGAAGGAAATTGCAATTTCGTAACCCTATACGCCCACCCTCCCTCGACATTTCTCGCACCCCGGAGAGGGGGGTTGATCCCCGTGCGCGGGCGGGCGGGCGGGTTGAGGTGCGCTCCAGTCATTTTCATTGCCGGACACCGCCAATGACGAGGCAAAAGAGAACTGTTTGGTCATAACCAATGCACGAATCCCAATGTCGGGGAGTCCACCCTTTCATTGATGCATTGCTTCAATTTCCTGAATGTATTTCGTTCGAATCTTTTGCACTCATGACTCGGCTCCAAATGGCGCCCTCGCGTCAACGCACGCTGTCCATCCCCCCTCCGCCTCCACGGCCCACCAGGTGGGGGGAGGACCGGGGCCACAGGGGGGCCCGCGTCAAGGATGGGCCACACGCCCATCGAGGCCGTCCAATATATTCTTGTCGCCGAAGACTGCGGAGCGAAAGCCAGCCCGCGAGCCATCCACGCACATTCGAAATCAGCAGGTAATTGGGTAAGACATTAGACAAAACGGGTTGGTGTATGTATGTATATATGTATGTATATGTATGTATGTATATATATAACACATGGACAGCATAAAATATGAATAGAAAACACGTAAATAGACGCTCGCATGGAAGAAAGTTAAAGCCTTCTATTAGGCCTTCTTCGGGTAAGATCTCAGCGGTCTCTCGTGAGCGCCATATCATCGAGATATATATACCAATACTTCGTGTGTGTGAGTATATATATGTATGTATATATATATATATATATATATATATATATATATATATATATATATATATATATATAAACACACACACACGCATGGACGGGGACTTAAAATACGAAAGAAACTGAGAAAAGAGTTTGTATCATATACATGTATTCATGGGGGAAGAGGATAAGAAATTGGATAATTAAAAGGAATAGGAAGTAATTGAATGGGCAACTTATGATTTAGTAATAATTGAGCTAATCCCTAATTTCACATGATTTTTAGGGATGCTTCCGATTCCGGAAGCGACAGACTTGATAGCGTTCGATCCAGGAGATCCATGCGATGGCTCTGCCGTTTTATGTACATCCCATTGCTCTCCCGCCGAGAAGGATTGCAAACACTACTCGACGACGACCACCTTCAAGCACCACAGATGCCATCCACATGCACCCCTCACATAAGGCGCTAGGGTACGAGGGGGCTCCAATCGAAGGGCCGCAAGGGTTCGGTAAATAGCCATGCCGACAGCCTCTCCCTGCTGACGACTGCGGAAGGGTTCTCGGATCCGGGGGCGCGGGAGCCGTCCGGCGAGGGGGTCACGGCGTCACCAAAATGATTGCATTTCTAGAGCCCGCGGGTCCAGCAGCCTCCGACGCTCTCTATCCCACCGGGCCACAGACTCGACTGCCCTCATGAGTGGCCAACCTAGACAACTCGATGGCCTTCACATTCAATCAAATGGAGCCTCGATAGAATGGACACGCGCAATATCGCACTGCGGACATTATTCGCACCCACGCTCATGACCCCGTCGCCTCGGCAGGGGGGCGCCCGTCCGCACCCCCTCCCGGGGCTCACGCATGCCGAATGCGGGACGAGGAGGCGCCTCGATTGAAAGTCCCGGCGCCGGCGTCCGCGGGGCAGTAATTTCAGGGGTCAGAGTGCCCCGGGGCACGCCAACACCGGAGGGCAAACTTTGGCCATTAAAAGTATTCGGAGTGGGCGTCGAGGTCGTTCAAACCTCCGAATGGCACGACGGAGCCATTTCCGTTCGCCGCCGCCTCGTGCGGGGCCAAGCAAACGGCCCGGGGCGGCCCGCCGGGGCTGATGAATTGACACCGATTATCCAATTCCGGACGAGCGGGGGGGGCGGGAGAGGATGGCGCGCGCCCGCCCCGAAATTGCATCGCCTCTCTGGGGGGAAGCGAGGTCATCTAGAATGTCGAAACCCGAGTTCTCTGAGGCGCGTGGGCCGCACCGAGGCCCCCGGGATGGAAGGACTGACCGACCGTGGAGGGCTGCGCCGCCCCTCGGTCACGCGGCGCCCATTTCGACGACTGAACTTCGACATGGACAGAAATGAAAATGACGTTATAAAACATGGTTCCAGGTCTCTTGCCTTGGTGGTGGGGGAAAAGGAGTAGATTTATATTGAAGGGTTAAATTGCCCCAAAACGGGTTATATTAGGAATTTATGAGCCTAGCGAATGCTCAATCGAGTCTCCATCCTGTATCCTTATCCGAGTATCCCAATTATCCGAATTGCATTGACAAGCATGTCCATAAATCCATTATATATATATATATATATATATATATATATATATATATATATATATATATATATATGTATATATATATAATGGATTTATGGACATGCTTGTCAATGCAATTCGGATAATTGGGATAAAATTTTCACATTTCGTTCGAAGTTCCTCATATGAAAAGCGTCAATTCAATGTTTTGGTAACTTTTCCCACGTTCGACCAACTGTGTGCATATATATATATATATATATATATATATATATATATATATATATATATATATATATATATGCGTTCGAAGTTCCTCATATGAAAAGCGTCAATTTTTCAAAGTTACCAAAACATTGAATTGTCAAAAGTTACCAAAACATTGAATTGACGCTTTTCAAATGAGGAACTTCGAACGAAATGTGAAAATTTTAACAAATGACACTTATTGCCATCAATTAGTAAAAACAATCAAATATTCGGCGTGATGAGTATCAAAAGCCGTCAGGGCATGATGCTGGCTGGTCATGGCGCTTTCAGGTCAAGGGCAATCTTGAACATTCACTCGGACGTGGAGTAATCCTTCCGGGCACTCGCAGGAACATCGCTGATACTTCGCTGAGATTTTCGCTAGGATTTTATCGATGACAGAGCATCAGTGTTTTAGAATAGTTTTTTAAAACCCGATGGTTAGAATTTGTCGGTGGACTGCCGAGAGGGACAGGGCCTCTCGGCGAACGATTTATCGATGAATCGGGTATCCGAGTCCCTGCGGATGCTCAGAGGTTTGATTTGCGGTCGATCACACTACAATCGCTCGGTCGGCCAAAGGGTTTCAATCATCACTGACCGCAAAGTAAATTCGGTGTAATATATATTGGATGAGGATCGATGGAAAAACAAAGGTTATGAGGTTTTCGGGAAAGGGAATGACGAAGTTAAAAATTAAAATTGAATGGCATGAACTAGATCAGGGAGCACAGTTTGCCTGTGTCGGATTAAGAGTCGATGTCATTAACGCTTACAACAGATGTTAGGAAAATATTATGGAGCACTTCAACATGAAGCGGGCTTTCATACAGAGCGGGAAAACGGCAATAGATTCAAAATGATTTTTGAAGATTTTTGGAATGTGGGAGTGGATAAGGCTGGAAAAGGTAAAACGCACGAAAAAATAAACAAGCGAGAGTGCGGTGGAGGGATGAGAGAAGGTTATTTGGAGAAATCTGCAGGAGGCAGGAGAGAGATGTAGATGCGGTGGATTTTGATCGGCGATTGTCTCAAGACCTCGGCAGAGGGGAGGGGGGGGGGGCGTTTGGAAAATGATGCGCGGAGAGGAAACATCGGGCGGAATGAAGAGAGGGAGGGAGGAAGACTGAGAAGGAATCGAAGAAGTCGGACGATGTGCTGGGTGTCATTTTGTGTCTTGTAAGGCGAGGTCCAGTTTACGTCCATCCAAAACCTACCTTAAACGGAAGAATACCATAATAATAGGCACATTGTGTGGCTATGAGAGAAAGCAACTGAAAAGTAATTCAAGGCTGCTTTCGACAAAGACGAGCGACCTCACTCCGTAAATACTAAGCCCTACGGCGCCCGTAAAAGTTACGCGCGCGCAGTGCATGGGGGGTTTCCTTCTTTCGCGTGCCACCATTACGTTTTTCGTATGGGATTCGAACCCGGGCCTTTTTGGTCAGTTGAATCGAGCGACTGCTAGCCTTAAGGCATCAATTTCATGGCGTCCGGGGTTGCGGAGAGGCACCCCCATCCCTCGCCCACTCACGTGAACGACATTCGCCGCCCCCGGACCGCACGGGGCCGCGTGACACTCCTTTCTTTAAGTATCGATCTGCGCAAGGAATTATTCACCAATCTTTCCACGGAAATGACTGACGCACACTTCGTTGAATCATTGGAAGGTTCCGAATCCTACTCGGCGACCATTTTAAAAGTGGGGCTAAACCAGACACGCGAAACGTACATATGACCGTTACGACGGATCCTTCTTGAGGAAGCGGTTGCGTGCGGGATGGGAGGCGAGCGAAAATTCGCAAACTCTTGAAGACAAGTCAGCAAACACCGTGGCCCTGGCATCTGAGGAATTGCTCTTAAAATATCTTACATGGACTAATGATCTACATGAAAATTGTAAATGGGCTCACACGTAATAATGGGAATTCCCGATCGCAATACACCCCAGCACATGGGGGATAAGTGGAAGCGAGTTATAAATTCACATATTTGGTAAAATTTATACAAGGGAGAATTTATTAAGACCAAAACTACGTGTATACTTCCAGGTTCCTCTTTCATATTCTCCCGTATGACTCACTCTTCCCACCTGATGCTTCCAGCCCCTGCCACACACCTTTTTGGTGGATTGCGGAGTATTTATGTCGATGTTGAAATTCAATATTGATATCCGTAATACGCCAATTTCATTCGCCCAGCTAGCGAGCATAAAGTGCTGGGCAAAAAATACCATAACCTTCACATACAACAGGGTAAATATTAAGTACAGGCCTGTATGATGCTTAGACAACATTATTGAAAGTACAAAGGAATATTCATCGCCATTGGGAATAAAAGCTGGCGGACAGATGATGTACCCGACAGCGAGATTGATCCGAAAGTTGGCACAACCCACGGAAGAGACAGACCTATTAGACTAGAGTGGAGGAGGAAATTGGTTAGGTCCAAAATTTTAATTAATTCAACGCAGGCAACTCACAACTCAGTAGTCCAGGGGTAGAGCGTTGGACTACTGACCGGAGGGTCCCGAGTTCCATTCTCGGACAAGTCTCTGGGCACCTGCTGATCTACCTAAGCTATGTGATTTTTCGGAAACCAGATCTTGCTGGGAAACCGGCCTTCAGGTTGATTACTGTATTTATGGTTCTTTAATATATATATATATATTTTTTTATATATATATAGAAATATAAGTATATATATATGCGTGTGTACATATATATATATATTTATATAAAATGAGTATTTATTCGCCGTTTGGCGGGATTTTGTGTTTGAATATATATATATATATATATATATATATATATATATATATATATATATATATATATATATATATACACATATATACACACATATATATATGCATATATGTATATATATATATACATATATATATATATATACATATATATATATATATACATATATACATAAATATATACACATATCCATATATATATGTGTATACATATACATATATATATTTTTTTTTTAAGGTAATCTACCGTTTAAGGTAGGTTTTTGGATGGACACAACTACCAAACAAATATTTTATTACTCCTAACAAAACACAAAATCCATCATCCTACTCTATATCAGGTCCCTCTTCATCTCTGAGTACTTTCTTCCTCCCTTCATCCCGTCCAACATCCCCATCCTGTTTCTTCCCTTTCCTCGTTTGCCTAGCATTCTCCCTTCTATTACAGTCTTCAACATCCCACTGTCGGTCAACACCCCCTTCATCCACTTTTCCTGCCTCCATAGGATTGCTCCCAACAAACCCCTCTCTTCGCCCACCATACCAAGTACTTCGTCATTTGTTTTTTCTCCGTCCATTTCACCTTCTCCATTCTTCTCCAAACCCACATTTCAAAACCCTCAAGTCTACGTCTATTCTCCTGCTTCAATGCTCACGTTTCCGCGCCGTACATAGCCACGCTCTATATCAAAGTTTTTACGAGTCTTTTCTTAACATCCTTACTCAAAGTCCCTGTCATCAACTCCCTCCTCCTTGTGAAAGCCTCTTTGCCTAGTGCATTTCTTCTCCTTACGTCCCTACTACTTTGACCGTGTTGGTCCAAAACACTACCGAGATACGTAAACTGTTCTACCTGCTCTAGTTTTTGCCCACCTATTTTAATATTAAGCTTAGCCTTTACCTTTCTAGAAAATCGCATAACCTTTGTTTTATTAATATTGATTATTATGCCATACCTGTCGCCCTGAATTTCCAATTCACTCAGCTATGCTTGCAACCCCTTGGCTGACTGACGAACTATAGCTTGGTCATCAGGGAACCTTACATATTTTACGAATTACCCTCCGACTTTCATTCCTACCTCCAGTTCTCCCCATGCCTCTTTGATCTTTCCTCTGCATACAGGTTGAACAGCAACCGTGATAATGGGAAATCCTGCCTTACACCTCTTCCTAACACTGCCCAACGGGACTCCCCGTTCCCCACCCGCACCTGAGCAGTCTGAGACATGTAAAGTTTGGGGATTAGCCTCCTTACCCTCCAATCTATTCCTATTTTCTGCAGAATACTCATTAGTTTTTCCCAATTCAACATATGTAAATAAATAAAGATATATATATATATATATATATATATATATATATATATATATATATATATATATATATATATATATATATATATATATATATAATACGAGGGCGGTTCAATAAGTACCCGTGTTTGACGAAAGAGGGCGTTCCTGAGGGACGTTTATGTTATCAACGTGTGCTGCCATCTATCAAACGACAGTGACACAAATTTCAGACTGATTTAAATTATAGTTTGGATTCGGCAGCCATTCGAGGAAGACGTGTTTCGTGATTTACGCAATGATGGAAAAAGAGCAGTATCGTTCGGTAATTCGCATTTTCTTTTTGGATGGGAAGAAATGCGAGGAGATAAATGCACAGTTGGATGCTGTTTATGGGGACACTTCACCATCCATGACCACAGTTAGATATTGGTTACACGAATTTAACGTGGGCGAACATCTGTTTTTAATAAGGAGCGACCAGGACGCCCGGCAGACGTGGTTACCGAGGAAATCATTCAAAAAGTCCACGCCATGATTCTCGCTGATCGACGAACGAAAGTGCGCGAAGTAGCAGAGGCCGCGGGTATGTCGCCCGGAACGACAATTTATATTTTACATGATAATTTGGCGATGAAAAAATTGTCGGCCCGGTAGGTGCCGCGATTGCTCACGGTGGACAACAAGCTGATCCGGCTGTCAACTTCGAAGCAGTGTTTGCAGCAATTTAAGCGAGATCCGAAGGTGTTTTTGCGTCGAGTTATCACTGTTGATGAAACCTGGATTCATCGTTACACACCAGAAACAAAGCAACAATCAAAACAATGGATTTCTTCCAGTGAATCTGCTCCAAAGAAGGCGAAGATGGTCCGATCGGCCGGAAAGGCCATGGCGACGGTTGTTTGGGATGCAAATGGGGTCGTCCGCATGGATTTTTTAGAAAGGAGGAACGATCACTGGGAAATACTAAAGTGAGTTATTGGACCGCTTTGACAAAAAATTGAAGGATACACGGCCGCATTTGGCGAAAAAGAAGATGCTGTTTCACCACGATAACGCACAAGCACATTCATCCGGAGTTGTCGCCGCCAAACTGCATGAACTACGTCATGAATTGCTGCCGCACCCCCCGTGTTAACCCGATCTGACCTTTTCTTATCCCCTAACATGAAGAAATGGCTCGCGGGAAAAAAATTGAGCTCAAACGAGGAAGTTATCGCCGAGACAGAGGCGTATTTTGGAGAGTTCGACAAATCCTATTTTTTGGAGGGGTTTAAAAAAGAACCGGAACGTTGGGACAAGTGTATCTTTCTAAAAGGGGACTATGTTGAAAAATAAAAGAAATGTTTTTGATAAACCGGTTTCTTCATTTCTAACACGGGTACTTATTGAACCGCCCTCGTATGCACATTGGTGCCGTAAGAGCCCCCGGCGAACGCACTTGCTGTGCCTGCGTGGTAGGTGGTACGAAACATTAGCAAATAAATGAACATCACAATCCGCCGCGCCGTTCAATAGCTGTCTCTCGAAGGACTCCGGGCAATCCGTCGCGGTGGCGTCGCCGGGGGCCGCGGGCAACCCGCCCCCCTCGCAGGTGGGCGCGCGAAGCAGCAGAAGAAGAAGAGGGGGAGGGGTGTTTCTTCCTCCCCCCTCCGCCCCTCCTACACAGCCGGAGCGGGTTGGAGAGCGAGCGCCTCCGTTCCGGTCGACGGCGAGTTGCCGCGGGGGGCTCCAGGGAGGCGTGACGCCAGTGTGTGCCCCCCCCCCTCGGCTCGGGTCGAGGAGCGAGTTGATTCAATCCCTGCACCATCTGCCTGTCCGTCCGAGGGCAATCCCCCAAAAGAACACACGCAGGTCGCTGGGGGCTCTTTCGGCGTCCAACCCCCAGCACCGAGTCGGAACCGGCCCACGGCGAAGAGCGGCGCCTCTGCATCGAGCGCCTTTCTGGTGACCTTGAAATTGCACCCCCGATATCAGTGTCCAAGGCATGAGTATTTTATTCATTTGGAGCAGGGGGGGTCTCCAGTGACACCACGACTACCACTACACATTCCAAGGACATACGAATACTATTATTTCATTTTCAAACGCGGATTCTGTGATCGACCTGCGAGCGAAAAAATAGAATACACCGTAATAGAAAACTCCCACTTGAGAAGGTTTGAGCTATCAGCCTTATTCAGGTCGGACTACTATATATATATATATATATATATATATATATATATATATATATATATATATATATATATATATATATACTTATATATCCCTCCCCGGAATACAACCTTGACGTGGTGGAAGGGCTTGTGCGTTCCGATGACCCCTAGAGCTGTACTGGCGGGAGTAATAAAAATTGCTCCTGGTAGGGTCACCCATGCCAGATAGGTCGAAGGTTAGGAGCCAGACGAAAGGTAGTCCACGCAGCGTCTGTTCCTCAGTGAGGCGGCTGCAATGGCGTCTGACCCCAGTGGGGCGGCCAGTAAGTGATGGTGTCACGTTAAAAACACCATTGAGGAAGGCAACGGGAAACCACCTCAATTATCATTCCCTAGAAAAATATGATGGACAATAGAGATATTTTGAGTCCTGGCAACCACGGGGCTCGGCCCAATCGGCCGTGTGTCGTGCCCGGCAGCGGGGGAGGCAAGGCTTCCGCGGTCGTCATCCCACGAAACCCTTGCAAGGGAAAACCAGCAGCAGCAGGACAGAAGACGCAGGAGAAGAATACCAAATTAGTTAGAATAGGAACGTGGAATGTTAGGACAATGATGAGGACGGGGAAATTGGAGAATGTTAAGCGAGAGATGGAAAGGGGAAATATAGATATTTTAGGTCTATGCGAGGTGAGATGGAAAGATAGCGGGGATTACTGGAGTGATAAGTATAGAATAATATACAGCGGTGGGGACGAGAGCCAACGAGGGGTTGCCATAGTATTAAATGAAGAGGTAGGAAGAAGCGTAGTCAACATAGAGCAGGTAACGGATAGAATACTACTAGTGGAGATAAAAGCAGAACCGACGAACTTAGTTATTATCCAGGTATACATGCCACCGAGCAACCATAAGGAAGAAGAGGTCGATAGGATATACGATCAGTTAGAGGACATGATTGCATTTGTTCCTGCAGGGAAACATTTGATAGTGATGGGGGATTGGAATGCGACGGTAGGCGAAGGAAGAGATGGTGATGAGGTGGGGGACTACGGTTTAGGCACGAGGAATGACCGCGGGGAGAAAGCAGTTGAGTTCTGCAGGAGACAGGGCTTAGTTATCACCAACACTTGGTTCAGACACCACAAAAGACGCAGGTATACATGGAAAATGCCAGGTGACTCGGGAAGATATCAGCTAGATTATATCCTGGTTAGACACAGGTTTAGGAACAGTGTGATAAATTCCCACAGCTTCCCGGGAGCGGATGCGGACTCAGACCACAATTTAGTTGTTATGAAATGTAGCGTACGTTTTAAAAAGATAAGGCAGGGGCGGCGAGTTAGAAAATGGAATGTAGAAGCATTAAATGGGTTGAAAAGAAAGGAATACAAACAGGCGGTAGAGAAAATCATGGAGGACGGTAAAGAGCTAAGTACTATTGAAGAAAAATGGGAATGTATCAAAAAAGGGTTGTCTAAAGCGGCAAAAGACACTATTGGAACCGTTAACGCTAAAAGGACTCGTAAACCATGGATCACGGATGAGATGATTACAAAAATGGATGAGCGGCGAAAATGGAAGAATATAAATACAGAATTAGGCAAAATGAAGTACAAAGAATTGAACAATAAATTGAGGCGGGCAACAAATAAAGCAAAGGAAGCATGGTGGAAGACGCAGTGCGAGGATATGGAAAGTCTGCAGAGGAAGGGGGAAATCGGTGCGCTTTACAGCATAGTTAAATCTTTATCGGGAAGTAAGAAAGGGAGATCAACGATAGCAGTTAGAGATAAGGCCGGTAAGGTAATAGTTGACGCAGGAAAGATCCAAGAGAGATGGAAGGAATATGTAGAAGAACTGTATAGTAAAGAGCTTAGACCAACAAAGTTAGACATTGAAAAGGAACATGACGTAGAGGAAGATAGCTTAGGTCCAGGCATACTAGACAATGAGATAGAAAGGGCATTAAGGGAGATGAAACTAAATAAGGCCGTGGGGGTAGATAACATTCCCGTGGAACTTTTGAAATGCTTGGGAAAATGTGGGAGGAAGAGGCTATATGGGCTGATCCGTAGTATTTATGAGGAGGGAATCTGGCCGGAAGACTTTGTTAGATCAGTTTTAGTTCCTATTCCGAAAAAGGTAAAGGCCACGTCATGTGAGGACTATAGGACAATTAGTTTGATATCCCACGCAGCTAAGGTTGTTCTCAGGATCATAAACAAAAGGATAGAGAGTAGGGCAAATGATTACTTAGGGGATGATCAGTTTGGGTTTAGGAAGGGGAGAGGTACGCGTGATGCCATTGCAGTAGTGAGATTATTAATCGAGAGGAATATAGAACACAACCAGGAGGTATTTGCCTGTTTCGTAGATTTCGAAAAAGCGTTTGATAGAGTAAATTGGGAAAAACTAATGAGTATATTGCAGAAAATAGGAATAGATTGGAGGGAAAGGAGGCTTATCCGCAACCTGTACATGTCTCAGACTGCTCAGGTGAGGGTGAGAAACGGGGAGTCAGGATGGGCAGGGTTAGGAAGGGGTGTAAAGCAGGGTTGCCCATTATCACCGTTGCTGTTCAACCTGTACGCAGAAGAAATGATCAAAGAGGCATGGGAAGAACTCGAGGTAGGAATGAAAGTGGGCGGGGAATTCGTAAAATCAGTTAGGTCTGCTGATGACCAAGCTTTAGTTTGTCAGTCAGCCAAGGGACTGCAAGCATTGCTTAGTGAATTGGAAATTCAGTGCGACAGGTATGGGATGAAAATCAATATTAATAAAACAAAGGTTATGCGATTTTCTAGAAAGAAAAAGGCCAAGCTTAACATTAAAATAGGAGGGCAAAAGCTAGAGCAGGTAGAACAGTTTACGTATCTCGGTAGTGTTTTGGACCAACATGGTCAAAGTAGTAGGGACGTAAGGAGAAGAATTGCGCTAGGCAAAGAGGCTTTCACAAGGAGGAGGGAGTTGATGACAGGGACTTTGAGTAAGGATGTTAAGAAAAGACTCGTAAAAACTTTGATATGGAGCGTAGCTATGTACGGAGCGGAAACGTGGTCATTGAAGCAGGAGGATAGACGTAGATTGGAGGCTTTTGAAATGTGGGTGTGGAGAAGAATGGAGAAGGTGAAATGGACAGAGAAGAAAACAAATGAGGAAGTACTTGGTATGGTGGGCGAAGAGAGGGGTTTGTTGGGAGAAATCCTATGGAGGCAGGAGAAGTGGTTGAAGGGGGTATTGACCGGCAGTGGGATGTTGAAGACTGTGATAGAGGGTAGAATGTTGGGCAAAAGAGGAAAGGGAAGGAACAGGATAGGGATGTCGAACGGGATGAAGGGAGGAAGAAAGTACTCAGAGATGAAGAGGGACCTGATATAGAGTAGGATGATGGATTTTGTGTTTTGTTAGGAGTAATAAAATATTTGTTTGGTAGTTGTGTCCGTCCAAAAACTACCTTAACCGGTAGATTACTTAAAAAAAAAAATGTATATACATACATATATATATATTTACTCTTGTGATCCGTTCGATTCCGCCTTCCCCACCTCTATTGTGTTCGTCCTTTATGTGTGTTCCTATCCCTTTTCCTTATATCTTTTTCTGTATATATGAGTATTTATTCTCCACATATATATATATATATATATATATATATATATATATATGTGGATATATATATATATATATATATATATGTGGATATATATATATATATATATATGTGGATATATATATGTATATATATATATATATATATATATATATATATATATATATATATGTGGATATATATATATATATATATGTGGATATATATATATATATATATATATATATATATATATATATATATATATATATATATATATATATATATATATATATATATATATATATATATGTGGATATATATATATGTGGATATATATATATGTGGATATATATATATATGTATATATATATATATATATATATATATATATATATATATATATATATATATATATATACACACATTCAAACACGAAATCCCGCCAAACGGCGAATAAATACTCATATATACAGAAACAGATATAAGGAAAAGGGATAGGAACACATATAAAGGACGAACACAATAGAGGTGGGGAAGGCGGAATCGAACGGATCACAAGAGTAAAAATATTTCCTCAACCGGGACTCGAACACCGGATCTTTCCACTTGCCGGGCGGATGCTCTTAACCACTTGAGCTATCGAGGATAGTCAATTTACCCTGAGATCCGTGGGTCTAATATGTCGCCAAGCGCCCCGATTCTTTCAGCCAAGAGATGGCGTCAGGGGGCTGTTTCACCCACCAAAGGAGAAATAGACAATACACAAGGAAAGGAAAGGACAGTGGGTTAGAATTCATACAACATCATACAGGAAAGGAACAGTGCGTTTCGTGGCACGCATAGCCAGAAGAAAGAGATGAGCCACATTGGCCAAATACACATTCAAACACGAAATCCCGCCAAACGGCGAATAAATACTCATATATACAGTGTTCGTCCTTTATATGTGTTCCTATCCCTTTTCCTTATATCTGTTTCTGTATATATGAGTATATATATATATATATATATATATATATATATATATATATATGCTTTCGTAGACGTAACACGGAAGTGCCGAATAGTACAATACACAGTAACACACAATATAGAAACACAAAAAAAGAAGAACACTCACGTTATTTCTTGATATTTCGACGGAAACAATCCGTCTTCATCTGAAGATATAGAATTCATCTTCATCTGAAGATATGAGTCATTACTTCTATATCTTCAGATGAAGACGGATTGTTTCCGTCGAAATATCAAGAAATAACGTGAGTGTTCTTCTTTTTTTGTGTTTCTATATTGTGTGTTACTGTGTATTATATTATTATATATATATATATATATATATACATATATATAAACCATAAGCACAGTAATCAACCCGAAGGTCGGTTTAGTAGGTGATGGTAGAGATCACCCAGTACTAAGCCCTATACGGCGTGTGAAAATTCACAAATCAGGGTAGGGGGGCCAGTTCCTTTCCCTGTACCGGTTATGGTTTCCCAGGAAGACCTGGTACCCGAAAAATCACTTTAGCATGGTTGGAGCTGCAGGTGCCCAGAGTGCAGGTCCCTCCGGTCAGCAGTCCAACGCTCTACCCCCCGGACTACGGCGACACACAGTTATCAACCCTAAGGTCAGTTTGATAAGTGATGGTAGAGCTTGCCCAGTACTAAGCCTGACGGCACGTGAAATTAACACATCAGAGTAGGGGGGGCAGTTCTTTTCCCCATTTATATTATTAAGTAATATACCGGTTAAGGTAGGCTTTTCCATGGACACAACTTCCAAATAAATATTTTGAGACTCCTCACAAAACCTACTCTACATTAGGTCCCTCTTCATCTCCTTTAGAGTACTTCCTTCTTCCCGTCCAACATCCCTATCCTTTTCCTACCCTTTCCTCGTTTGCCTAACATTCTCGCCTCTATTACAGTCTTCAGCATCCCACTGCCGATCAATACGCCCTTCATCCATTTTTCCTGCCCCCAAAGGAGTTCTGTCAACTGGCTAATGGAGGTTTTGTGCGTTTTACGGTCTCTTTCCTCCTGTTCTCAAATTTGGATGGTTGGAATCCATTGGGAGGGATAAACCCTACATATCTCTCCCTATTTGTGTGCATATATATATATCACGCGTATCTGAGTATATTGCAGAAAATAGGAATAAATGGGAGGGATAGGAGGCTAATCTGCAACCTATACATGTCGCCGACTGCACAGGTGCGAGGGGGGAACGGGGAGTCCGGATGGGCAGTGTTAGGAAGAGGTGAAGGAAATGATCAAAGAGGCATGGGAAGAACTGGAGGTAGGAATGAAAGTGGGCGGGGTATTCGTAAAATCAGTTAGGTTTGCTGATGACCAAGCTTTAGTTTGTCAGTCAGCCAAGGGGTTGCAAGCATTGCTTAGTGAATTGGAAATTCAGGGCGACAGGTATGGCAGAAGACTCAATATTAATAAAACAAAGGTTTTGCGATTTTCTAGAAAGAGAAAGGCTAAGCTAAACATTAAAATAGGAGGGCAAAAACTAGAGCAGGTAGAACAGTTTACGTATCTCGGTAGTGTTTTGGACCAACACGGTCAAAGTAGTAGGGACGTAAGGAGAAGAATTGCGCTAGGCAAAGAGGCTTTCACAAGTAGGAGGGAGTTGATGACAGGGACGTTGAGTAAGGATGTTAAGAAAAGACTCGTAAAAACTTTGATATGGAGCGTAGCTATGTACGGCGCGGAAACGTGGTCATTGAAGCAGGAGGATAGACGTAGATTGGAGGCTTTTGAAATGTGGGTGTGGAGAAGAATGGAGAAGGTGAAATGGACGGAGAAGAAAACAAATGAGGAAGTACTTGGTATGGTGGGCGAAGAGAGGGGTTTGTTGGGAGCAATCCTATGGAGGCAGGAAAAGTGGGATGTTGAAGTGTTGACCGGCAGTGGGATGTTGAAGACTGTGATAGAGGGGAGAATGTTGGGCAAACGAGGAAAGGGAAGGAACGAGATAGTGATGTTGGACGCGATGAAGGGAGGAAGATAGTACTGAGAGATGAAGAGGGACCTGATATAGAGTAGGATGATGGATTTTGTGTTTTGTTAGGAGTAATAAAATATTTGTTTGGTAGTTGTGTCCATCCAAAAACCTACCTTAACCGGTAGATTACCTTAAAAAAAAAAATATATATATATATATATATATATATATATATATATATATATATATATATATATATATATATATATATATATATATATATATATATGTAAATATATACACGCACACCATACCATAAGTACACAGGAAGTGTTTCCGCCGATGGCCATGCCCCCCCTCCCGGTCAATGGCTTACGCCGACCGACGCGGACAGCCACGGAAGAGGAGGGGTGGGGCCTGAAAGGATGCCACAGGGGGAAGGAAACCCGGCACTGGCGCGCGGTTGTCAGCGCGGCGTTATCCGTGTCCAGCAGCCGGGCTCAAAGAGACAATTCCTCACGGCAATGTGGACTAGTATTCTCGCCGTGAGGCATTGTCCGATGGGGCATGCAGCGGGTTTGACCCCTCCAATCATAAGAAAAAGGTACCAGGTGCTGTCGGATGACAGCACCACCGTACCTGCAGCCCCTATCCCTACTCCGAGGGCACTGCCTAGGGTAAGGCATCAGCGGTCGGGGAGGGAGGGAACCGTTATATTAGGTAGTTCAAATGTCCGGCGTATAATGAATCCGCTACGCCGCAGAGTCCAACAGGAGGGAGGTGTTGGATTCTTGTCGTCCTGGTGTATACCAGGCGGCGGGGTACCCCAGGCGACGCTGGCGGTGAAGGCGGCCGTCAGTAATACGGGCTGCTCCAAGCTACGCATTGTGGCTCATGTCGGGACTAACGACGCCTCGGAACGTGGATCTGAAGAGATCCTGCGCTCCTTTAAGGAGATGCACTCGGAGGTGAAACGAGTCGAGGCAGAGTTGAAGGTCCCAATTAAATTAAGTATATGTAGTATTGTGCCGCGTGTAGACTGCGGAAGGCTCGTTTGGAGCCGCATTGAGGGTTTAAATCAGAGATTGCTGGGATTTTGCCGGGGAATCGGAGCGGACTTCGTTGATCTGAGGCCCGTCCTCTCATCGTGTCGGGTACCCCTTAATCGCTCCGGGGTCCATTATACTGCCGAGGCATCGCAGTTGGTAGCGCGTAGGTTACACGAACACGTTTCGAGGGTTTAGCATAGCTGGTAGGCAAGAGCGTAGGTCATATATTGGGAAAAATAAAGTAGAATCCAGCGCTTTTTGTCAATTCAGTTCAGGTAATGCCTCTCATATCCCCAAAAAAATTGAACAAACAAACACTTACGTTAAAACAACATATAACTCACGTAAATTTAATAAAATTGGTGCCTCTACATACATAACAGATAGCAATGCAAGTGAATGTAATTCTTTTGTCTCTGTTCACCACGAATCGTCTCAAAACAGTTTTGTTAGCGTACATAAAACCGAAAAACAAGAAGTTATTAGCCATATTAAAATTATAACATTAAACTGCCGTAGCATTAGGAACAAAATATCGGATATTGAACATATTTTTGTCAGTACAAACGCAGACATAGTAGTTGGAACAGAAAGTTGGCTCACGGGAGATATAGCAAACAATGAGGTTTTTCCAAACGGTTTCACAATTTACAGAAGGGACAGACCAAATAGGTTGGGTGGGGGAGTATTCATTGCAGTAAAGTCACATATTAGTAGCCAACGATATGAATGCGACGTAGATGACATAGAAAGCGTTTGGTGCAACATTAAGGACTACAACGGCAGAAGCCTATACGTGTGTTCATTTTATAGACCCCCAGATTCTAACACAGATGTCCTACACAAGCTCGACGAACAAATATCCACTATCAGCAGCAGACAAAGCAACAGTATTACCATAATCGCTGGGGACACAAATCTACCGTCAATTGACTGGGACAACTACTGCGTAGGAAAATCTGCCAAAAACAGAGATTCATGCCAAGAACTCCTTCATATATTCACAAAACACTCCTTAGAACAAATTGTTAAATCACCAACACGGGGCCAAAGCATACTAGACATCTTTGCGACTTCTATGCCCGAAATCATTACTAACATTGAAATAATAGACGGAATCAGTGACCATAAGGCTATTCTTGTAGAGTTAAAAACTAAGTTCATCAAAATAAACAAAGAAAAGCGTAAAATATACCTATACAACAAGGCAAATTTTAACGGACTAAGAGAATATTTAAAGATAAAATTACCAGAATACAAGACAAAAACACTGACAACAAATACAGAGAACACTTGGAATTATTTCTTAAATATTTTACGCGAAGGAATGAAGACGTACATCCCGTCCAAACTCAAATGCGACAGTAAGGAACCTAGATGGTACAACGGGGAAGTCAGATCGGCATTAAGAAGGCAAAGAAAGCTACAGTCAAATTTTAAAAAGAGTTTAAAAAGTGACGCTATAATTTATATGAATACAACCAAACAGCAACTAAAAGAATGTCGTAGTAAGACGAAAAGTATTATGCGCACAGCACTACACTCTTTTAAATCTAAAATGCTAAGCGAATATCTTGAGGAAAATCCAAAGTCATTCTGGTCTTATGTTAGGGAAATACAGGGTAAACGTCCCACTGTTCACTCTTTGAGGATGGAAAATGGGGAAATCATTACAGATAGCGTGAAAAAGGCAAATATGTTAAACCATTTTTTCCAGAGCGTCTACAACAAAAACACAAACGCACCAAACGATCCTCCACACCCACCCGGGGAACACATGAGCGATCTTACACTGACCAAGCAGGGAATAGTACATCTGCTCCGTAGTATCAAAGCACACAAGGCACCTGGTCCGGAAGAAATACCTGCTAGAATATTAAAGGAATTAGCTGACGACATTGCCCCATTTTTACATATTGTTTTTCTAAAATCGATAGAAGAAGGCTCAGTGCCTCGCGACTGGAAGCTAGCCCATATAACTCCCATCTATAAAGGCGGCGATAGGGATAAACCAACCAATTACCGACCCATTTCTTTAACATCGATCTCTTGTAAAATATTGGAACACATTATTGCCACTAACATTATGAGGTTTCTTGATAGTAGGAAAATACTAATCCACAACCAGCACGGATTTAGGAAAAGCAGATCTTGCGAAACACAACTTGGTCTCTTCATTCACGATATACTTAGATCGGGAGAAAACAACACACAAGTCGATGCAGTATTCCTGGATTTCAAAAAAGCCTTCGACAAAGTCCCACACAATAAATTGTTACATAAACTTAAATACTATGGGATCAATGAGAAAATAATTAATTGGATTAGAGACTTCTTGTCAAACCGCAAACAAATAGTAGTCATAGATGGGTTGTGCTCAACGGAGAGAGATGTAACTTCGGGCGTCCCCCAGGGAAGTGTAATAGGGCCTCTTCTGTTCTTAATATACATAAATGACTTAAGCACACACGTTAGTAGCAATCTAAGGTTATTTGCTGACGACACGGTGATATACAGGGAAATAAGGAGCCAACTAGATCGCGAGCTACTCTCTAGAGACTTAGACAATATCTCGGAATGGTGCAATAAATGGGGACTAACACTTAATATAGATAAATGTTCAGTTTTGAAATTTTGGAATAAAGGAAGCGAGGAACAGGATATAAACTACAAAATAGAGGGTTCAGTATTGACTACGGCAAATCAAGTTAAATATTTGGGGGTTGTTCTAACACCACGCCTTTCATGGGGAGCACATATCAGGACAATATGCGGATCAGCTTTAAAGAAACTTGGCTTCATAAAACGGGTGGTGGGGAAATGTAATGAAAAAGTTAAAGAGAGGTGCTATTTTGCTCTAGTTAGACCTCATTTGGAATATGCCGCAAGTATTTGGGATCCGTGGGAGAAAATTTGGCAAAAAGAATTAGATAAAGTCCAGAGAAAATCCGCTAGATTCGTTAAAAATTGTTATGATAAAAACACAAGTGTGACAGGTCTCTTAGGGGATTTAGGCTGGGAACCACTTGAAGTGCGGAGAGAACAAGCGAGGCTTAGACTTTTAGAAAGGTTCAGAACAAACGAGTTTAAATATGACACTGAAGGAATTATAATGGCCCCACACTACTTAGGTAGATCAGACCACAAAGATAAACTAAGGGAGATAGATTCCAAGACAGATAGGTACAAATACTCATTCTTTCCCCGAACAATCAGTAATCATAATAGCAAGAAACCGAAGTCACTTTAGAAATATTAAAAACTTTGAATTTACAAGTCGGAACAAAATTAAACACTATAGAGATGTTAGGTATACTTTCAGGTGCATGTGTATGTTAGTTGGTAGTTTGAGTGTTTGCATGTGTGTGGGGTGTAAGTGTTCATGCATGAATGTATGCCATGTTTTTTTTTATATATATGATTTTGTCGTTATTTGCATGCGGTTTTTTTTTCTTTTTCTTTTCTAAATTATGGGTGGTGTCCTAGCACCCCCCGCCACACGCCCTTGCGGCGGCTTGCGGGGTATTAAGTAGATGTAGATGTAGAAGAAAAACGTGGCTCGTCCCCTGGTCAGTCGCCTCGTTCCAAAACCCTGCCTGGAATTCAACTGCTCATCCAACCTCCCCCCCCCTCTCTCACCCTCGGGGAAGTACGGCGCAGAGAGAGGCACGCACTAAGGTAGGAGGGTGGGAAATTGGGGGTGCGGCACTCTCCATTGCTCTGCCACACATCCCTTCATTTGCTATGAATAGTTGTTCCATGTGTATATACTCATCGCAAGGCGATTGGGTGCTGAGGAAGGTGGCGTCGACGATCGACGGTCACTCGGGCAATCGAGACCCGGGCGTCTCCAACCTCCCAGACGAAATGCGACACTTACCTGCAAAAAGAGATGGAGTAAAAACAGATTAATGTCATCATAAAGCACATCTCTAACATTCACCACGACTTGCAAAGGAAACACTTGGTTTTTCCACATAAAATATTTATTCACGACCTAGGTTTCGACGCTCAGCGTCATCTTCAGGTGAAATACAGGCCAAAATCTTTCTTTATATAACAGAAGGAATGGGGAGGTGGGGGGGGGGTGTGTATGGATGTAAGAAAGGAAGAGGAGATGGTGGGGGAGGGAAAGGAGCGGGATTGGGGTATTACTGAGAAGGAGGAGTCAAGGTTAGTCTCCGGGGGGGGGGGAGAAGGGGGGGGGGGGGAGGTTAAGGAAGCATGGTAGGGAAAGGGTTGCCTGGCGGGGGTCCGCCTTGGGGTTAGTGGAGATAGGACAAAGAGTTTGGGAGTTTAAGGTTGAGGAGGGGTGACCGGGAGTTACATAGCACGTCGTTCACTATATTACAGGAAGAATTTGCTCTTTCCAATATCTCCATATTTTCCAAAATGTCCAACCGGGGGCCTTTTCTTTCGAAATGGAGAAACTCCACGCTGAAATCACTCTTATGGTTCTGGTCAATCAAATGCTTGGCAAGATATTGGAAAGAGCAAATTCTTCCTGTAATATAGTGAACGACGTGCTATGTAACTCCCGGTCACCCCTCCTCAACCTTAAACTCCCAAACTCTTTGTCCTATCTCCACTAACCCCAAGGCGGACCCCCGCCAGGCAACCCTTTCCCTACCATGCTTCCTTAACCTCCCCCCCCCCTTCTCCCCCCCCCCCGGAGACTAACCTTGACTCCTCCTTCTCAGTAATACCCCAATCCCGCTCCTTTCCCTCCCCCACCATCTCCTCTTCCTTTCTTACATCCATACACACCCCCCCCCCACCTCCCCATTCCTTCTGTTATATAAAGAAAGATTTTGGCCTGTATTTCACCTGAAGATGACGCTGAGCGTCGAAACCTAGGTCGTGAATAAATATTTTATGTGGAAAAACCAAGTGTTTCCTTTGCAATATGTATCGTTTCCACAAAGTGACGCCTGAAGCTATCTCATTCACCACGACTTTAATTAATTTAATTATAAGCGCAACAAGAAATTAATAATACTTATTCCAACATTCCAGCAAATGACCCCGTGATCCCTTCCAAAATGTAACAATAATGATGCTAATATAATATTATTTACAACTAGGGCGGCAAACCCCCGCCGAAAATTTTGTGAATGACCCCACCTACCTATCACACCCGACAACCCCCACCCTAATAAATAGGTCCATAGTTAATAATAGTGTTTGGCGCTCCGGTGTAGCTCTCATTCCCATTTAACGAGTAAATTTTGTGGTAAGTACACATTTTAACTACTGGTCTACTCTCGGATTTTTCCAATACTAATTGCGTATTTATGTGTGTGACTCCCGATTCGACCAGGTTATTCTAGGCACTTTGTTATTTGTTCACACAATGTGTCCTCCAGGTGCCTGGATATTGGTGCCGGAGGCGTGCACCACAGAGATAGACAATGGATGAAAGGGGAAACTTAAAAATAAACAAAGATGGGCAAGCAAGCACTTGGGTAACGAGCTCTACATTTTTGAATGGCACTCTAATTCGATCATTCGGGAAGGGCTTTTACAAAAAAACACTCGAGATTAGTGTAAGTGTAAGCAATTGAGTAGAACTAACTATTCAAGAAACTAAGAATTAATTTAGTTAGTTCAACCTAGCGTTGACTCGTCTTTCTTCTGACGATTCCCACCCCAACTCCAGAACCATTTCAGCGACGCTTTTGGGCTTTATCGTAAGAGTTTACAACGAAACGGGCTGCCCGGCGTTGAACCTTCTCAATTTCCGGAATGAGGCATTTTCCACTTGGATCCCCTATGCTACATGAATATGAATGAGGCCTTACAAGAGCGTGGTAACAATGTTCCTTGACCTTGAAGTCACTCCTGCTAACAATGCGTCTAATAAATCCCCATTTTTTAAATGCTTACCTGCAAATGTTACGTAAGTGGGTGCCCCAAGTTATGTCGTTAGCTATGGTAACACCTATGTATTTTACCGTATAAAATACTTCTAGGGCAAATCCAGCTAGTTTGTAAACAAATGCCGTTGATCTTATAAAGAAATTTACCACCGAGAATTTGTGATGGTTTAATGAAAATCCCCACTTTGTGTACCATTTCGAAATGCAATCTAGATTTTTGCTAGCATTAAACGACCCTCATCCCCAGATATCTCCCGATAAGTCACCACCGTGTCATCCGCGAACATCCTAATCTTACTTTTCACTTTGCGGAATTGGTTAGGAAAGTAGAAAAGAATTTGTTTAAGAGTTTCATTGTTTCTCTCTTGGCTACATAATCGTAATATTATTATATTAAAAAAGATGATTCGGAAGGCTGAATAAAATCATACAAATTATATTTATGGGAATAAATATAAAGAAAAAACAAAACGCAGTTATCGAACCCATTTTGGTAAGCTCAGACATTCGGTGGCGGTTAGACAATGTTTCACACGTGTTGAAAGAAGGAATTTAATAAGTTGGTCTTCTCCCAACTGTTTCGACCAAACAGCATACGACCAAAAACATTTTTTTAATCTCGATTTAATTTCCAGTTAATACTCTCCCTTTGAATTCGCTTCGCGCTTTCCGACATTCCTTCTTGGCATTCATCCAAAAGATCTAATAATTATTTATAGGTGATCTTATTCCATTGGTCGGCAGAGGCATTGCTCCTTAAATAATTCCATTTGGCGGGACGGCATTTGACGCGTGAGCAATTTTTTAACATCAACGTTGCCACCTGGGTTCCCTGCCATCTTTCATACATTTTCTAGGAACGAATCTTGTAACTGCTGAGCGCCAGATGTCAGGGAAGTGATTCCACGTATCCTCACTATTTCCGCCAACACAATCTCTCTTAAATTTGAAGATGAGTTGTCACACACCCTTTAAGCTCTCCCCTTTTAGTTCCCTCTTTTCGCTTCGCTTCAGTCGCTTCTTCTCTCAGACTGAATATTAGGAAAACTTAAAATTCACTGCACGGTGGTCACTAACTCCTTCAAAAATATCTACAGTTGAAACTCTGAAGGTATGTTCGTTGCTAATCAAGAAAATCTTGGCCCTTTGTTGTAGAAGTGGCAAGTTCAACTTAAGAGGAATGCAATGGAGACTCGCAGCTGTCTTCCTCTCTACCCCCCGTTTATGAAATGTATGAGGTCTGTTCAAAAGTATCGCGAATTTCGTGTTTTTTCAAAAATTATTTATGTATTCATGAATATCTATTTTGTTCCCTTCAAATTAATCCCAATTAGATATAATACATTTGTGCCAACAGTTTTTCCAATCTCCGAAGCACTTCAAAAAATCATTTTTTGTGATCTTCTTCAGTTCCTCCTTCGATGCAGTCTTTTCTTCGTCAATCGTAGCGTAGCGTCGTCCTTTCATGGGCCACTTAAGTTTCTGGAACGAGAAAAAGTCACTGGGGTCCAGATCTGGGGAATAAGGTGGCAGCGGCATCATCAGTTTGTTGTTTTTGGCCAAAAATTCGCGCACCAGTCACGATGTTTGAGCGGGGGCGCTGTCATGGTGCAAGAGCCAATTTTTGTTCTCCCACAAAGCCGGGCGTTTGTGGTGGATTGCTTCGCGCAAATTGCGCATAATTGGCAGGTAACATTCCTTATTTCCAGTTCTACCCTGTGGCAAGAACTCATGATGCACCAGGCCCCTGCAATCGAGAAAACTGTAAGCAAAACTTTCACATTCGACCGAGCTTGGCGCGCTTTTTTCGGTCTTGTCTCGTGCTGCAGCTTCCATTGGGATAATTGAGCTTTAGTTTCCACGTCAAAACCATAAACCCATGATTCGTCACCAGTTACGACCCTCTGGAGCAAATTTGGGTCGTCGCGGACAGAGTTCAACTCCTCATTGGCAATGTTAATGCGTTACTGTTTTTGGTCGAAATTGAGCAATTTTGGTACGAATCACGTGGCGACCCGTGTCATGCCCAAATCATAGGTAAAATTCGAATGCCACGAGCCAATCTATATGATTAGGTCCTCAGCAACTTCTCTGACGAAAATTCGACGATTGGCCAATTTATTTTCTTCACTTTATCAGTATTTTCGTCTGTTGTTGACGTGCTCGGGCGCCCGGCACGCTCTTCGTCGTTCACATCTTCTCGGCCCTCTGAGAACATCATGTACCACCTATAAACGTTGCTTCGGTCCAAGGTAGCTACCCCATATGCCACAGTCAACATTCGGAATGCGTCTGCGCACTTAATTTCGTTTTTCACACAAAATTTGGTACAGATTCTTTGATCCATTTTTTGGAACAGGCAAAAATCGAAGACAACACACTGTCCAAGCGAAACAGCTGTCAACAATTAACTGAGCATTCAAAATGGCCGAACCTTTCGGCATAAGCGAGAGATATAAGTACCATACATAACGCCACAAAAAAATCAAATATACACGACCCGCGGAAATTCAAAATTCGCGATACTTTTTGAACAGACTTCGTACTTTATTCTCGTAGCACTTTTTTAAAAACTAAACGGATTTTCCCCGAAAAGTTTCCAATTTCGTAATTAACCTTCTCGATCCCTCCCGTGGATCCCAGATACTTGACGCCTATTCTAATAGTGGCCAGACTGAATAGAGGTAACACCCCCCTCTCACTTCTTCATGCGACACACTCAATAAAACATATCTTCCTTGAGGCTGACCCGCATATTCTTCTCAAGTGTGTGAACCCCAAGAATGGTTTGATGTCATTTCAACACCCAAGTATTTGTCCTGTCGTGAATTTACTTACTACGCTCCCGTCTCTTTTGTAATTTATGCCTTTTTTCTTTCATTCCAAAACTTGCGTGCTTTACATTTTCTTACATTTAATTCTAAGGTCCATTGTTCAAACCACTCCGATATCTGGTCTACATCGCTACAGATTAGGCCGCTTCCTGCTCGGGTATTTATTTTTAATCACCCTTGTCTTCTAAAATAAGCCAAGGTCAATGCTAACGTGGGAGCTTAAGTCGTTCGTGCGCAACGGGAAATGTTGAAGTTCCATAATACTACTTCCCCGCGGCATTCCTGAAATTACGTCTGCCTTTAATGGGCTCCTCGCGTCGACGACTGATTTTACGGTACGGTCAAATGAGGGGCCACAAATCCAGTTGGCCACTTTCACGATGATTCCGTAATGTCTTTGTTTGCGTATCAATCCCAGCGAGGGATCTCGCGAAAGACTTTCTTGAAATCTAAAATGAAAGCTTCCACATGGGCGGGGCAATATTCCCCTCGCCCGATTGCAGCTGTTTATGAACAAAAATTAATTATGATCCAGTCATGTTTCGCGTGATCTACCTTTTCCTGCGTACGGCAGCGCATAACCTAGCAGTCGAGAGAGGCCATGCTATTGCTACCTTAGGTATGTACTGAAATCGACGCTTAATGAATCGGTCTGTAATTACAGGGGTCCTCCCTAGCGTCGCCTCTGCGGAGGGGGATTAAACAGAGACGAGAAATAAGTAAATTGATTTGAAATTTTAGAATTGACGAGATTAGTTTATAACGATTGGATGCAATTGGCAATCGTATTTCACCGCGATCAAGTGATTCACGAAGCCAAATCATGAAAGGCGAATTTTCGTGTTGGTCCCGAACGACGTAAATTTATGAAAGATAACGCGGAACCTAGATGGTACAACGCGGATGTTAGAAAGGCATTACGACGGCAAAGGCAATGTCACGCCAAGATGAAAAATATAAGGGATGAATCCCCTAGCGACGAAATGAATGAGATCACTTATTATTAAAAGATATCTAGGGCGAATGCGAATAATGAATTTCGGAGAGCGTTAAGTGAATTCATAAAGAAAAGGTTAGCGGAAATTTTGAAAGGGAACCTAAAAGCATTTTGGTCATACGTCAGAGAAGTTCAGGGAACTAAGTCAACTGTTAATTCACTCCAAAATGACCACGGCAAAAGCGTGACCAGCAGTTCGGAAAAGGCTAACTTATTAAATTCCTTCTTTCAAATCGTCTTCACGAATATCTCACAGAATACCTCCGATAACTTACCAAATCGTGCCGATCAATCGATGCCAAAAATTGAAATCTCGTATAATGAACGTTAGAACGGTAGCTGACAAATATTAAGCCTAAAAAATCCTCCGGGCCTGATGAATTACCCGCTCGTATATTTAAATGATCTAGCTTCGGAAATTGCGCCGTATCAAGAAATCATATTTAGGAAGTCGCTGGTAGATCACGAGGTTCACAGAGATTGGAAAACAGCCAACGCAACTCCAATATTTAACAACGAAGACAAGGAGGAACCGAGCAATTACAGACCATCTGATTAGGCCTCATTTAGAATATGCAGCAAGTACATATGTAGGATCCACACGATGTTGGATTAATTACAGAATTGGATCGCGTGCAGCGTAGAAGAAATAGATTGGTAAAACAATGCTATGATAAACTTAGTAGCGTATCGAAAATTTTAGAAAAGCAAGGCTGGGAATCACTCACGGAGCGAAGGTCAAATTACAGATTAAATCTCTTGCATAAATTGGAAGGATGTCTCTTAAGCAGTGATGTTGAAAATGTATTACTACCCCCATCGTACTACGGTAGAAGAGATCAAATCAATTAAAATTGTGAGAGATTAACTGTAGAACAGATAGATTAAAGATGTCATTTTTCACAAGAACGATAGGGGATCAAAATAACATTGTAAGACCGCGGTAGGGTCATATTCGGGTAAAATTATTCTGGTGTGGATTCACCCCCTGCCACACACCCTGGCGGTAGCTTGCAGGGGAAAAAATAAACAAATAAAATAAACCATTTGTATCGAGTTTTTAAACTTCGAAATGATTTTTCATTTTACGGAATATTCACTTGAGAAAATTCTTCAAAATGGATAACGGACGCTGTTCAAGAACACACAAGCCTGTCCAATCGCCCTGGCTTCCTTCCCTCATCCAAAATTAATCGATTAAAGAGTAATTTTACCATCTCCGGCATTCTCTCCGCCTCTATTATACCCCAAGAGCTTCATATTTAAGGAACTCCACGCTCCGGGCACCCCGCCGATCGGCCTCCACAATGCGGAAGGGTCGCATTTCGCTTTCCCCGGAGCCCTGCCACCTCGAGGTCACCCTCGCCTGACCAAGTTAGGCTTATGTTCTCAACAACTTGACATTCTCTCAAGCGCAGTCTAAGCAGTTTAAAGTTTCGCCCCGAGGAATTTGTAAATGCTCACTCCGGAATACTTTAAAGGATCCCACGGCTCAATTCTCCCCGCTTCTTACAACAACGCTTTCGCCGGATAACTCGGACGTCGAATGATACAAGGAGGGAAGGGAAGACCAAGTGCGCTCTCAAGTCGTACAATCAACACGCGGGGGACGATCCCGGGCCCAGGAAAGAATGACGACATTTGGACCGTCGCCGCGCGCGCCATTGCGGGAGGACGGGGAGTTGAGAGGGGGAAGGAGAGGGGAGGTGGGTTGGCGAGACACGCCTCCCCTTCCCCCCGAGGGCATTCGGAATAAGAGAGCACTCTCAGCCAACACCAAAGTCAACACTCCCGGCAGAGACACACCTCACGAGTGGAGGAAGAGGAGGGCTTTGTTGTCTCAGGGAGAGGGGAAGAGAAGTTGGTGTGTGCGTAGTGGAATGGGAGCACACAACTCCGGCGTTCTGTCGCTCACCCAACCCCGGGGAGCGGATGTGGTGCGTGAGGGGGCGTTTGAACCCCAGGACCCTCGCACGCAGAAGAGGGGGGGGGAGGAGTACCGAGGAAGGGGAGAAGCCGCCTCTCTCTCCGCAGATGAGCACCCGGGTGCCGAAGACCAGCGAATGTGTGACCGTGTCGCGGTTTGGACAAGCGACTCGTAGGGGCCGAGGCGAGAGACACCCCGACGGTTCCGGAACCGTAAGATCTCGCGGCGGACGCCTCGGTTCCTCCGTCGAGCAGAGAGCCCTGAGGAGGGCGCTTGCGGGCCCGGGAGCGGAAATGCAGAACAGATATGCTCCACTCTACAGTTTGTTAGTGCTCATCTCATCCGATACTGCGATATGTGAGGACTAAGGCCAATTAATGCTAATTTCGGCCAAGTTAGTCACGAACATTATTAAGAGTGCGTGACATAATAACGCAAATATGTAATCACTTAGGTAAAGATAAGGTTGGATTTGGTTGGAAGGGAGGGGTCGTGAGTGGAGGGCTCTACGTTATCACCCCGGTATTTGTAAACACACGAACGCGGAGAAAAATCTTAGAGTGGCATGACGAGGGATGGAATATAAGCGGGCGGTGACACAATTAAGGCGATTAGGTTTGCACGAGGTCAAGCAGCAGATGAACATATCGCTAAGAGATTGCAGTTATTGTCAAGTGCTTCACGGGATCATTGCGAGATGGGTGAGATGAAGATTTAACGCAAGAGAAAACCAAAGAGATGAGATCAGCATCAATTAGGAATGCTGCTGAGAACGGTGAAGACCAGCCGGGAGCGGATGGATACGCGAGGCCTTGAGAAGTAGCGGTAGCGTCTGAAATAGACGAGTGTTAGGGCAGTATTTGGAGGGAAAACGCGCGTATTGCTGAGGACCCCATCAGGAGAGGAAAGGTGCCGGCGAAAGAAGCACTTGCAAGAAAAGGGACAGATGATAGGCTTGCTAAGTATGGATGTAGTAACGACAAGATTAATTAAGACCAATCCGGAGGGGAGCCATGTATGGGTTCGACACCTGAGTCCTTCTTAAAGAGGCTTTTGCCTCGGCGCGGAGGAGAGGCCCTTGAGAGCCTTAAAGAGGCTTCCGAGTGCCGCCGCTCTTCGTGGGAGGCCGCCCCTCCGTTTCTTTCTCTCGCTTGGGAGCGCGACGAGAACTTAAGTAATTCAATCATAAAAAACCTCGGGGGCAAAAGAAATCACAAAAGGCCTGCAGGCGGTGCGGGGGCACCGATTCGCACCCTGGGTGCCAACCCCAGAGATTTCCCTTTAATTGCGGTCAAATCGGCGAACACCAAGACTGGCGCGTGCCGAGTGGGAGGATCCTATTGGATTTCAATGCAATTAAAGGGTGTCTCCCGGAGGAGGGTGGGGGGGGGGAGGTCTCAAGGCGTGCAAGACGCGACTCACAGTAACACCGCTGCGGCTATTGCGGAAGAATCCAATGCGTAAAAAGGAGCGAGTGCTCATCACCAGCTAACCAACCATTCTCATTTCGATTCCGCATTCGGAAAAATCCACTTCCTTCATCCGCTTTCATCCCACGCATGCATTCTTCCATTTCAGACTTTTCATCGACTAATTAATTTTTTCCACAGACTTTATATTATATTAATAACCGGCACAGAGAAAGGAACACACGCCGTCGGGCTTAGTACTGGGTAAATAAGTCAATCGAAAAAGATCGCTCATCTGCGACGACACATATATATAAAAATTTTGTAAAATATTCATGTCCATAAACATACGAGAATGATGACCCGGGCCGGGCCGTCGAAACCTCAACTAGACATGCGAGTGCCCTTCATGTTCTGTGTATAAAAGTTTTAATCAATATAATACATATATATAACAATTATATATATATTTCAACCATAAACACAGTAATCAACCCGAAGGTCGGTTTGGTAGGTGATGGCAGAGGTCACCCAGTACTAAGCCCGACGGCGTGTGCAATTCACACATCAGGGTAGGGGGGGCAGTTCTTTTCCCTGTGCTGGCAATGGTTTCCCAGGAAGTTCTGGTACCCGAAAAATCACACAGCTTGGGTGGAGCTGCAGGTGCCCAGAGTGCCTTGCCCAGGACTCGAACCCGGGACCCTCCGGTCAGAAGTCCAACGTTCTACCACCTGGACTACCGCGACCCACATATATTATATATATATATATATATATATATATATATATATATATATATATATATATATGTCATTACTTCTACATCTTCAGAGAAAGACGGATTGTTTCCGTCGAAATCTCAAGAAAATACGTGTGAGTGTTCTTTTTTTGTGTTTCTATATTGTGTGTTACTGTGTATTGTACTATTCGGCACTTCCATGTTACGTATACGAAAGCATATATATATATATACATCTACATCTACATAATACCCCGCAAGCCGCCGCAAGGGCGTGTGGCGGGGGGTGTTAGGTCACCAACCGTAAAAACTAAAAATACCACATGCAAAAAACAACACGGAAAATTACACCCCAGCAGCGCACACACTCTTGCAAAACTCCCTCCATCCAATACTCATGCAAACACATACACCGCCAAACAACAAAAAACTGCACCCCAGGATACAGCACGAAAGCCATCCTAAAACACGCAAGCCAGGACACAACAAGCAAGAATGTGAAACATCACTACCACATGAAAATGCACCACAAAACACTCAACCCCCCAAAGAGACAGTAAAAGGAAGGGAATTCGACCCAACGTTGCAGGTAGCAGGAATTTCCCCCCGCGGAGAGGGACGAGGGATTGAAAGGGAAACTTAAAAACAGATGAACAGAACACGAATGAGGTCATTCGGAAAGAATGGGTTATTATATCAAAACACATAAGGTTAGTGGAGGAGCATGCATTTAAGTAGAACTAATTATTTTTTAGACACTGAAGGGTGGCAAGTGGAATTTTTACTATCTATAATCCTACAGTTGCTATCCCGTATTGTCCGTGGGAAGAAGGAGTCCTTGAGTCGGCTAGTCCTGGCATCTATTTCCCGAATTTTATATGCATGATCCAAGCGACCAATGTATGTAGGAGTACGAATGATCTGCGAGACCTCGGTGCTGAAACATGCGGATCTGAATTTATTTAATAATTTCAGTCTTGCATTGAATCGTCTCTCTTCTAATGATTCCCACCCCAAATCCATGAGCATTTCGGTAACGCTTCGCGTTTTATCGTAGGAATTTTTTACAAAACGGGCTGCCCGGCGTTGAACCTTCTCAATTTCCCGAATGAGACCTTTTTCACTCGGGTCCCACACGCTGCATGCGTATTCTAAATGAGGCCTTACAAGAGCGTGGTAACAACGTTCCTTGACCTTTGAGTCACTTTTGCCGACAATGCGTCTAATGAATCCCAATTTTTTATTTGCTTGACCGCAGACTTTACGTATGTGAGTCCCCCAAGTTAAGTCTTTAGTGAATGTGACACCTAGGTATTTTACCGTATCAACTACTGCTAGGTCACCTCCAGCTAATTTGTAAGCAAATCCCGTTGATCTTTTAAAGAAATTTACCACTGAACATTTATTATAATTTAGAGTCAATCCCCAGTTAGAACACCATTTAGTAATGCAATCTAAATCCTGCGCTAGAATAAAACGATCCTCATCCCCAGATATCTCCCGATAGATCACCGTGTCATCCGCGAACATCCTAATTTTACTTTTCACTTCGCGGTTCAAATCGTTAACAAAAATCAAGAAAAGTAACGGCCCGATCACACTTCCCTGAGGTACCCCCGACGTGACTCGAACGCTGTCGGAACTAGCGCCATCAAGGACTACCCTCTGTTCCCGCTCTGAAAGAAAATCTTTAACCCAACTTATGGCGCCCTTGTTTATACCCGCGACCTTTAATTTATGAATGAGTTTACCATGTGGGACTTTATCAAATGCCTTTTGAAAATCTAAGAAGATGGCATCCACTTGCCTACCTCTCTCACCAGATACAAGTAAATCATGTGTAAATAATCCTAATTGGGTTTCGCAGGAGCGGGTTTTCCTGAATCCGTGTTGATTGTCACTTAAAAAGTTACATTATATATATATATATATATATATATATATATATATATATATATAACACTTTTTGAAAGTCTCACGGACGTGAATAATAATGTATAACACTTAGCACTAGTGGACACAGACAAAAACACAGAAACACAAAAAAAGAGACTCACTATTTTTCGAATTTTCGGTGGTCGTTGCCACCTTTATCAAGGAAGAGAGGGACAGAACTGAAGGGAATACGAGGGCTGGAGCGATGGATGGAAGGGGAAGGTGGGGAGGGAATTCCGAAGGGACGAGTATGGAGGGGCAGCGTTAGAAGGGTGGGGAAAATGTAGAAGGTGATGGGGGTGGAAGGGGGATGAAAATATAATTAGAGCAGGGTAATTAGTGCCTAATATTAATTCCTGGCCAGTTCCAGGACTCCAAAAGCCAGATGAAGGATTGCTCTAGTGTTTTCAGTTTCAGAGGAGGATCAGAGGGTGGGAGGGATGCTATGATGGATGGATGGATGGTTCCTGTGCTGTAAGTCGCAACCACCTTTATCTGTGTGCCCTATCCCTCTTTTCACCACTGTGTTACCTTTATTTCCTCTTCCTCTTACTTACCACCCCTATCAAATTTACACCTATCCTATCCCCCGTCGCATACATCAACATGAATAACATTGACCCCATCCCCTCATGGCTACGCCACATCAGAAAATATTCCTTCAAACTCGCCCAATATACCGGTCACTCTGAGTTTCTTTCGGCGTGCATCACATTAGGCATTATTCCCAATGGTTTGCGTACAAAATTCCCACTTTCGGGCTTACCTCCCCAACTGCGTCCTTCCTTGAATATACTAACATTCCAACACTCATTTTTCCTCTGTCACTTTATACGAAATCAGTACTATCATCTCATTGCCGCATATCAAAACTCAATAAACTCCCTGATTAAAATCATTTCCTTGACCGCGCCACATCTCCTACACAGAGTAGAAGAGACTCTTAGGGCGTCCGCGCGCTCGCTACAACATCGGCGTCAAAAATTACTCAGGAAACTTTCCAACCTCTGCATGTCGCACTTCCGAGAAGGTCTCCAATTACCGCTATGCCTGGCCACCCTCCCCCCTCCTCCCCCACCCCTACACCTCTTCAAACCGGACCTTGCTTCCATGTATAATCTGCCTCCACCGAACCCTCGAGGGCCTTTCCCCCAAAGACACCCCCGCTCCAGACCCACCACCCCCATCCCGCCAGACGAAGACACGGACGCCGCAAGCCACGTGGTTAACCTTTCTTCCAAACCCCTTAGCCCAAATATGGCCTCCCTTTTGAACAAGGGCCTCTCTTTTACCCCCACACCCAGAGTAAACCACGTGACAATCCTCGCGGACGTACTGCATTTCTGCCGGAATCTCCGGTGGAAGGCATTTTGGGATTCCCAACCGCCACTCCAGCAAGTTTCCAGACCCCTTCACAACGCCTTACATAAATTCAAGCCGGCTTCTGCCCAAGAACCCAATCCCCTCCCCCCAAATCATCCAATTGAAATTTTTATAAACCTTCTCCTGTCCAGAATTTCCAACCCGTCTTTCCTCAAGACCCTAAATCCTCGACCCAACCTGTCTCCAACCGAATCCACAGAACTAAAAAGGCTAATTAAGGATCCTAATATCATCATTACTTCCGCGGACAAAGGTTCAACAGTTGTTGTCTTAAATAGATCGGATTACATAACGGAGGTTGACAGGCAACTCTCGGATACGTGCGCATACCGGCAAATCCCCGAAGACCCAAACCCCGCACTTCAGAAGGAACTTATTGAATTTCTCGTGTCCAACGGGCCAAATGAGGGTCTATCTCCTTCAGACCTGGACCTCCTCTCCCCTCCCCACCCACGTACCCCTCATTTCTATATCCTTCCAAAGATTCACAAGCCTGGGAATCCTGGTCGTCCGATTTTATCCTCCCGTCACTCCCCAACTGAAAGAATCTCTGCATTTGTAGACCACTATCTCCAACCGATAGTCCATTCCCTACCGTCACACACCAAAGATTCTTACCATTTCCTGGAAAGGCTAAAATCAACCTCCCTCCCTCCAGATACTGAGATCATTATGGCCACCATAGATGCAACATCCCTATACACATCGATTCCCCACTCAGAAGGTCTCTCCGCTCTCAAACACTACCTCTCCCAACGCCCTGAGCCACACATACCCAGCACAGATTTTCTCCTTAGTCTTTCCGAGTTCATCCTCACCCGCAACTCCTTTTCCTTTAACGACAAATTCTTCTTGCAAATCAAGGGCTGTGCCATGGGTAGCAGGTTCAGCCCTTCCTATGCAAACCTCTTTCTTGGTCTCGCAGAGAAGAAATTCCTGTCAAAACAACCACTGAAACCTCTATTGTGGCTCAGATACATCGATGATATCTTCCTCCTCTGGCCACATGGCACCGATTCCCTGAAAGCTTTCATTTCCGACCTCAATGCTTCGTCCTCTATTTCCTTCAGTTCTACAGTTTCCTCCTCCCAAATCACCTTCCTGGATGTAAATGTTACATTGAGAAACCAAACATTTCACACCTCTGTACATATTAAACCCACAAACAAACAGCAATACTTACACTACAATAGTTGCCACCCATATCACACAAAACGCTCCATTCCTTACTCCCTATCCACAAGAGGACACAGAATTTGTAGTGACCCTGATTCCCTTGATTATTTCCTTTCAAGTCTACACTCTTCCCTCCTCAAAAGAGGTTATCCCGAATCCCTCCTGAACAAAAGAATCCGAAAACATACGTACACTCCCAAACCTTCCTCCACCGCGGAACCCCACCCTCTCTCAATTTGCACAACATACTTCCCGGGCTTAGAATCTATACGATCAATCCTGAAAGACCTCTACCCTATCCTAAAAAATCATAATGCCACCGCCAACCTTTTTCCCAAATGCCCCTCAGTTACTTTCAAACGCCCCACCAACCTGTCCGATCTCCTCAAATCAACAAATCCACTCCTTAAATCCCCAACCCGTCCTAAAACCACTCCAACGCCATGCAATAAACCCAGATGTAAAACATGCCCTATTTTCAAAACCAAAATCCCATCCCTCTCCCACCCGCTTTTTAACTCTCTCCCACCAATTCCCTCCTCTACTTGCACTTCTAGCAATGTAGTGTACCTTCTGAAGTGCCAACTTTGCCCTGCCTATTATATTGGGCAAACCACCACACCCCTCAATATCAGAATCAACAACCACCGAGCCTCATGCAAAAACTCTTCCTTAATTGACATGCTCCCTATCCCGAAACACGCCTCCGAACACAACACTCCCTTTGATAAATGCTATAGTGTATCCATCATAGCATCCCTCCCACCCTCTGATCCTCCTCTGAAACTGAAAACACTAGAGCAATCCTTCATCTGGCTTTTGGAGTCCTGGAACTGGCCAGGAATTAATATTAGGCACTAATTACCCTGCTCTAATTATATTTTCATCCCCCTTCCACCCCCATCACCTTCTACATTTTCCCCACCCTTCTAACGCTGCCCCTCCATACTCGTCCCTTCGGAATTCCCTCCCCACCTTCCCCTTCCATCCATCGCTCCAGCCCTCGTATTCCCTTCAGTTCTGTCCCTCTCTTCCTTGATAAAGGTGGCAACGACCACCGAAAATTCGAAAAATAGTGAGTCTCTTTTTTTGTGTTTCTGTGTTTTTGTCTGTGTCCACTAGTGCTAAGTGTTATACATTATTATTCACGTCCGTGAGACTTTCAAAAAGTGTTATATATATATATATATATATATATATATATATATATATATATATATATATATATATACATATATATATATATATATATATATATATATATATATATATATATATATAACTACTACAGATATAGAATATATAACTGCTACTACTAAGGTACTCCCCTGTTTCTTCTGAGGAAGACGGAGCTTACTTCTGTCGAAGTTATTATGAAATAGCGTCTGAGTGTTCTTTTTATGTGTTCTCATATTGTTTGTTGCTGTCCATGTTTTTATATATGTCTTTATCGAAGATGGAGAAGCACTCACAAGAGCAGTAAAACATTTGGACGGCACCATTGAACGCAAAATAAAATAGATAACACGTCTGAGTTTGATTTTAAAGGTTTTTTTTCCAGAAATGAGTTACAATTTCTCATGAATGCCGAGTTTCTCATTTATTTTATTATGCCCAGCGTTTTCCGCGAAGGCCTTCTTCATTGGTCTCGGCGCAGCCCTCATTACAATACTCCGATGCAAGCGAATACAAATGAATTGAATTCTTGAGGTCATGCGTGCACCCGCGATCGCAGTGATCCTGTGGAAACACACCTTGGGCTAAGAGGAACCCATTCGTGGCATTACCCCAGGGTCGTATCACCTCCCCTTCTCTTCCTGAGAAGGAGTCACTCTCACATTCCCGGTACGCCTGCACTGACTCTTCGTTTCCAGGATCCACTGACCAGAAAATTCAAAGAGACCTGATTTCACGCCTTCAAGTCCCCCGCAGTATCTATTCCTTCATATAACTAACTGAATGTGATTCGATTCAGTCACCAACTAATACTTTCTTTTGCTGTGCGCCAGAAGGGCAAATTTTTCACTAACTGTTCTCTTTGCGTTGAATGTTGATTCTGTCATTACGCCAGACCCACCCCTATGATTTACTTAAGCCCTTAAGCTTCTTTAATCACGGGCACGTCGTGGACATTTCAATGACATCAATTCCAATAACAGCCAATCATCGTGCATCTCACTGGGGTAACATGGTTTCATATTTTTCATATCTCAATTACTTCTTCCAATGATTTTTTGGAGTCACCGATCTCGCATGGATTCAAATTGTGCCCCCGCACATCGATAGTGTGGTACTTCGTTTTGCTTAAAGTTGTTCACGCAGTTCTTGTGACACAATTCAATGCAATTAGCTCAATGTAGTTGTCGCCACCAGGCTTATTTCTCATTTCGAGAGCGTGTGCTCGAAGCACATACGTAAATTCAATGCATATGGTACTTAGTGAAACATTCGAACTGGGTGAGGGTGCTGCAACTCAGTACTGTGTGAAATTGCTGGCACCAAAATGATGTGCGATGCTATACATACGCTGGATAGTGCTTCATTGAAGGACAGTTATTTTATGCCTCGTACGTCGTTTTGTTTTTTCGAGGGTCTCGGCCGGCAGAGCCGACTCTGTTTACACCGTGCAGCCCATCGAAACCTGTGGAAACCATTCACGACCCCTGAAATGCGTGAAAACAAAATATATTTGCCAAATATCAAGCCATATTGTGTAATAAAGCCTTATCAAAATTGTGATTTTCCACAGGTTCTAACTTCGTCTCACACGTTTCATTGAGTATCGCCGGAAACAATACCCAAGTCCAGAGTGGGGACTGCATGATCGGGGTGGGTGGTTTGACGGGGGGGTGAATTTGGGGAGGGATCGGAAGGGGTGGTGTGTGGGTGGGGGGCGGAAAGCCGGCGCCAAGAGGGGAAGACTGTTAGATACAAGGCGAGCAATTCAAAGGTTTCCACCATTTTGTGCCAAGATCGTTCCAGGACATCGAAATCTGCGGTCTGTAAATTCACGGTCCATTATTACGGGAAGAAACTGTTCTGAATGCGAGGACTCCGTCGGACGAGGGTCGCTGCCGAGAATGATTAAGAAGATGCGCATCCGATCCCACTCCGTGTGAATGTTCTTTAGCTTCAATATTTAACTCCTCACTGGCCTGACTCCGGCATATAAAACACTCAAATGGTTTAACTCCACCTTTCTTTACATCGTCCACTTTGTCTTTGGCGTCGCTCGACAGTTTCCATAGAGCCGAGGGAGAATCAAGGGACACCGTATTTGTGTCCGGGGAAGAGGTTGACATTTTAATCTTTCCTGGAAACGACACTTGACCTCACTGCCCAATACTCTGCCAACAAACCAATCCAAAAGTGGTGCATGGCCATTCTTAAGGATGACAGACAGTCCTTGCCGTCCACGGACGCCTTCTCCGGCTCCAAGGGCCCCCACCTCCGAGCGGTGGCCTTCAAAATGGCACCCCCACGGATTCTCCCTCCCTCCCCCGTATTGCTCTCTCACCCGAGGCCCCCCCCCCCCCCGGTGAGCATCGGACCCCCGTCTGATTTCCCCCCTCCAACACTCGCGCACTCCGATCTCGTCATCGCCTTCCCTTCAACTCCCAAGCGCCCGCCCCACACTCGCCGATTGCACATTTCACCAACGACGACACGTCCTATATCAACGATTTGATTCGAGAGTTACAGCACGAGCAGAAGATCGAACCCTAACATTACGTACGAGTGAACAATGACCAAGGTGTAACATCAGCGTACATATTTTTCGCCCCACGAGTCAAAATCCATGACAGAAGCTCGTCATCCATCATTGGCAATTTTTCTAAGGAATTGCAAGCAAACGAAACGGTCACGTTTCCATTCAATTTGGTCCACACTGCTCCTGCAGAGATACATTGCTAACGAAGAAGTAGATGTAGAATGCCATAAAATACAGTGGTGCTCTTAACAGTCAGTATTGCTTGCTCTGCCTTTTCTGTTTTTAAGTTTCCCCTTCCATCCCTCGTCTCTCTCCCTCTATAGGGGGGCCCTCCTTCTACTTGCAGCGAGGGGTCATATTCCCTACCTGTGTCCTTGGGGGAGGAGACCGTTATATGCTGCACGTCCATGTGGAAGTGGAATTTCTCCTTGCTTTCCGCTTGCACGTTATTGGATAAATTTCTTAATACATCCTAAGGGCAATTATCTGTTAAATGATAGTATATATATATATATATATGATGAAATCATTGATATATGAAGATCATGTGTATATATATATATATATATATATATATATATATATATATATATATATGTGTGTGTGTGTGTATATATATATATATATATACACATATATATATGCACATATATATATGTGTGTATATATATATATATATATACACATATATATATACACATACATACATACATATATATATATATATATATATATATATATTTGCATGCGTGTAGAATGAAAGGATTTTTGCATGAATGTATACACCAATGTGGGCATGGGTTTGCATGTATGTGTAGGTTTTGAATGTGGTTTTGTTCCCTTTTAAGGGTAAACACCTAACACCCCCCGCCACACACCCTTGAGGCGTGCTGTGAATTATTATGTAGATGTAGATTACCACATCGGACGGCGGAGCCAATGCGGTGCAAAATATATGCACATCATGACTCACGGGAGGAGGAAAATCATTCGAGAAATGAGACAGTGTGTCTCCGCGGCGCGACATTAATTTACAGAAGGCCCGAAAGTGGGCGGGGGATGCGAAGGATGGACCCTGGATAGGCGAGTGCCATCCATGCCCGTCAAAACCGCGATCCGTTCGCGAAAATCAATCCGCTTCTTTGGACCCTTGACGAGCGGCCCCGGGCCATGAGGCACGACCGGGTTCTTTGCGAAAAAATAATCATGCTTCAGTTCTTTTGCAAATATTTTATACTAACGATTCGCATCAAAGAAGACAACACGAAGAAAATTTAACGTTAAAAATAACTATTATTACATTTTTAGAATGGCGCCATGCCAAGATTGATATTAACGGTAACCTATTAGGGATAGAGATTATACTTTTAACGACAGTATTCACTGAAATTTGCCTTTTCCAGAGTAGTATTACACTCTTGTAAACTATCTTTAGTGCCATGAAATTTGAATATGGCAATTACTCGAATTGGCGTAGGCGATCTGCGATAATATCCCCTGCCACATGCCTTCGAGGCGGCTTGCAGCCAACTTTCGCTTCGAAGAGTAACTAAATGGTTAAAACCTACACCTTTGACTCGATGGCAACTTCATCACAAGCATTATGGTGCATATTTAACAAAGGTCAGTCGAGTCGGTGCTCGATTGACCCCCCCCCCCTTCCTCCCGCCGCGCGTCTTCGGATCACGAGATTCGATCCCTGAGGATGACTCGGTCATTCTTCCCTTTCAAGGTGAATGACTTCCCACGGCGCTCGTCTCGCAACAGCTGCCGCTCGGGAGAGGTGGGGCGGGAAGGGGGGAGGGGGCTTCCGCCGTCGACCGTGATCTTCGAGGGGCGCGGCGGGGGGGCGGGCGGGGCAGAAGACGGGAAACCCCGCCGCACCGAGCGCCGAGACGGTCACCGGCGCTCCGCACCCCCGAGCGCCAAACAGCCGCGCCCCACGCCTCCCGAGGCGAGGAAACGGCCCCCGGCGACACACAAGAACGCCTTTCCCGAATATATTACAGCTCCGTAGCCACGCATGCAAGTCCTCATGAAGGTTTCGTACAGAGGACGGTGCTTTGTTAGGACACTGAATTTCTCGAAAATCACAGAACTGCGACAACTACGACAGTGTCGATGACTTTAGGGAAAACTAATGAGGAAGCTCACAATATCCTCTTCTTAGATTTCACAATATGTTTATTAGGAATGACCAGCAGTTAATCAATACATAACTACCATCGACCCCATTGTAATTAGAACTACGGAAAAATGATATAAACGACCAATATTTGCTCTTCAATACGAAAATACAAGACAAACAAAGATTGTAAGTAAACAAACAATCTATAAAACATAATTATCACTTAATTTTATTGCCTTCACCGGGACATGTCCACATCTACAAAATAGCCCTGAATTTATCGCAAGGGCGCTGGGCCACGTGTCATTCGTATGCATACGAAAAAATATTAGTTCTCACACGCAACTGCTAATTACGCTTAATAACCAGCTATGATAACATACAAGCATGCCTAACATTCTGAAGATGATTTTTTTTTCAATCGCCCTGGTCTAACTTCTGCTAAAAATGTCCAATGCAATTTCAATCACAAATGCCTATTTGTTGAGACGAAGGATACGATGACTTCATTTCAAAATTATTAATCAGATTAAAATGGATGAAATAAATTGTTAATCAACGGCGCGCGAATTCACAACCGTTAAAAATTCAATGTCGAAGAATATAATCATATGAATCATGCAACCCTTGAGTGGGTTTGAGTGAATCTTTAGGTTCAAGTCTTTGAGTGAATATATATATATATATATATATATATATATATATATATATATATATATATATATATGTATATATATATATATGTGTATATATATGTATATATGTGTGTGTATGTGTGTATATATATATACATATATATATATATATATATATATATATATATATATATATATATATATATATATATATATATATATATATATATATATATATATTTGGACGCGAGGGTTCGCTTCTGTTTAGATTGTTAATCTGGCGAGGGAAGAACACGTCCTTGAATACGTGACTATGTCTATCACTCTTACTTTATCCTGCTGCTAAAATTTAACCTACCAATATGGTGCGGCACCATAATAAGTAGTTCCTTTTGTCGTGTGAAAACTCAAAACGCCCTCCTTAACCTTTCTAAAAGTCTTAAGTCATGGCTGCTTCCTCCGGGGAATCACGGCCTAAATCCTCCGTCACGCTTCTCTTCTCGTAGCAATTTTTAACGATCCTGGCGGATTTTCTCTTCGAATTCTTTACGTAACGTTTACTCACGAGGTCCCAAATAATCGCCGCATGTTCCAAATGTTGCCCTGACTGAAGCGTAGCACCTCTCTCTTGAATTTTCGCTCTACATAAAGTAACATCCCACCTAATTTTTCATTACATAAATATTCCGACAAACCGTCCATTGAAACCTCCATCCTTGAAGACTAGCCCGAACACTGCTCTGATATGTTTTTCTCTACATTTCAGTTAACATCCAAATATGTAATAATTTAACCTTAGATCGAATCCGCACTTTCAAAATCATACCTTTTATTTATTTTTTACAGTAAAAAAGCAGTGTAATGATTAGTTCTAAACCCTAGTCCTCACACCACGCCAATATCAGGTCTAATTTGTTAGGGTGTTGCATGCAATATGCCGCTGTCCCTATTGCCTCTCTAACTCACTGTGGCGTCTAAAATAATCTATCGTTGCTTTTAACGTGGAATATTGGTTCGTTAATGCATTACAAGAAGAGAAGGGTCCCTAAAACGCTTCCCGACGGCACTCCTGGTGTTACGTCTACCTCTAATGAACTCAATCCGTCGGCGACTTCGATTGATTTACGGTCACATAAGAAGTCCCTGATCCAATTGGCCACTTCCCCGTTTATACCATAACAACTCAGTTTGTGTCTCGATTTACCGTTTGGATTTTATCGAAGGCGTTCCTGAAATCTAAAAATATAGCATCCACTTGGGCATTCCGTTACGTACATCTTAAATAAGAAGACTCAATCGAGTTTCGCGCCGTCTGCTTTTCATGAAGCCGAGCTGGTTGAGGCAGAGTATGTTCCAACTGCGGAGAGAGGCCATTATGTTACTAACAATGACGTGTTCTAAGATATTGCAGATATCGATTGGACCTTCTTCTATCAACTTGAAACAAAACTGTATTCAAACGGAGAAGTCTTCCGTAAATTCCTTCAGCAGGTATTTCTGCCGGACCTGGGATTTTGCTTGGCTTTTATTTATTTTATTTCGGAACTGCTATTCTATTCCCTACAAGAGTAATAATATTCCGCTCATGATCTCTTCGGCCGTGGGGGCGACTTCGTTTTGTAAACTGATATATTTGAGGAGCACTTTCTGAATGAATTTAACCAGGATATTGACCTTGTTTACATTACACCGTTTTTATCCGTATCACTTCCGCCTTATTCTGCCTTTAAACCTAGTTCGACTTTTTCCATGGCATATGACCAAAATTATTCTCGATTATTTTCTAAAAAATTGCATAATGTTTATTTTTCGTAGGTATGTAAACATTTGCGCATAATGATTTTCGTTTTTAAAATACGAATGATATTATTTGTTTCGCAAATGTCACCCTGACTTCATGAAGTTTTCTCGGGTCTTCCGCCGGGTCAGCGGTTCCATGTTGGCCGAAGCTTCGATGCCCGACTCGTACATCGTCCTAGGGGTAGATGACGATGCACGAGTCGGGCATCGAAACGTCGGCCAACATGGAACCCCTGACCCGGTGGAAGACCCGAGAAAACTTGATGAAGCAAATACGTCGGGAAAGCACCAGATCCTACTACACCCTGTCTTCTTCGTTCCATCATCATGATCACTTACTGTCACGTCAGGAAAGGGAATGGAATAAACTTTTCCATTTAGTTCCATATACTATTTAACGACAATTCCAAACGTGCTCCGTGACAGCGCCGTGAGATGACTGCAGATTCCAACCAGAATTACATGTATAACTTTCATCAAATGAAACTTGAATGGGATTCGGGAGAAATGAAAACACGAATTGCAGTAATTCTGTTTGGAATCTGCAGTCATCTCACGGCGCTGTAAATATCTATATATATACATACATATACATATATATATATATATATATATATATATATATATATATATATACACACACATATATATATATTTATATATATATATGTATATATATATATATATATATATATATATATATATATATATATATATATATATATATATATATATATATGGTGAGGGTGGATAACATTCCCGCGGAACCATTGAAATCTTTAGGAAATTGGGAGGAAGAGGCTGTTTGGGCTGATTCGTAGTACGAGGGTCATCCGGAAAGTAGTACCCGTTCGTGCCGCATGAAGTGCTGACGACGCGAGTAGCCGCTGGACGAGGTCAGATAGCTTCAGTGGCTTGTCTGCCTTCTCTGAGCCAAGTTGCGTGACGCTAGCATTGCCTGTGTTGTTTCTGTGATTGTTTACAATGTTTAAAAAAATTGAGAACGCCGCCAGTTGTGAAGTGAGGGCAGTGATTAAATTCCTCAATGCAAGAAACGTTCGCCCATGTGATATTCATCGCCAATTAAAGGAGGTGTATGGAGACAATGTAATGGACGAGTCGTCTGTTCGGCGGTGGTGTCGCAACTTCAACATGGGGAGGGGGAACACACACGACGATGAGCGTTCGGGGAGACCGTCTGTCATTACAGACCAACTGGTGAGCTCAGTTGACGAATTCGTGAGGAACGATCGGCCATCCACCGTATAGCCCGGACTTGGCCCCTTCAGATTTTCATCTCTTTACAAAGCTTAAAGACTTTTTGGCAGGAAAAAGATTTGACAGCGATGAAGAACTTAAAGAAGGAGTGACCCTGTATCTCAATGAGCTGGCGGCGAAGGACTATGCAGCAGGAATACAGAAACTTGTCACACGTTATGACAAATGCCTTAATTTGCTTGGAGATTATGTTGAGAAGTAGTTTAAAGTATCCTCTTTCAAATAAAATTTTTTATGTTTGTTAATATTTACTTTTGTGTCTTTATTTCACGAACGGGTACTACTTTCCGGATGACCCTCGTATCTATGATGAAGGAATCTGGCCGGAAGACTGTGAGATCGGTTTTAGTTCCTATTCCGAAAAAGGTAAAGGCTACGTCATGTGAGGACTACAGGGCAATAAGTTTGATATCCCATGCAGCTTAAGTTGTTCTAAGGATCATAAACAAAAGGATACAGAGTAGGGCAAATGATTACTTAGGGGATGATCACTTTGGGTTTAGGAAGGGGAGAGGTACGCGTGATGCCATTGCAGTATGGGGATTATTAATCGAGAGGAATATGGAATACAATCAGGATGTATTTGCCTGTTACGTAGATTTCGAAAAAGCGTTTGATAGAGTGAATTGGGAAAAACTAATGAGTATATTGAAGAAAATAGGAATAGATTGGAGGGAAAGGAGGCTAATCTGCAACCTGTACATGCCTCAGACTGCTCAGGTGCGGGTGGGGAACGGGGAGTCCGGATGGGCAGTGTTAGGAAGAGGTGTAAGGCAGGGTTGCCCATTATCACCGTTACTTTTCAACCTGTATGGAGAGGAAGTGATTAAAGAGGCATGGGAAGAAATTGAAGTAGGATGAAAGTGGGCGGGGAATCCGTAAAATCAGTTAGGTTTGCTGATGACCAAGCTTTAGTTTGTCAAGCCAAGCGGTTGCAAGCATTGCTGAGTGAATTGGAAATTCAGTGCGACAGGTATGGGATGAGAATCAATATTAATAAAACAAAGGTTATGCGATTTTCTAGAAAGAAAAAGGCTAAGCTAAACATTTAAATAGGAGGGCAAAAACTAGAGCAGGTAGAACAGTTTACGTATCTCGGTAGTGTTCTGGACCAACATGGTCAAAGTAGTAAGGACGTAAGGAGAAGAATTGGGCTAGGCAAAGAGGCTTTCACAAGGAGGAGGGAGTTGATGACAGGGACGTTGAGTAAGGATGTTAAGAAAAGACTCGTAAAAACTTTGATATGGAGCGTGGCTACGTGCGGCGCGGAAACGTGGTCATTGAAGCAGGAGGATAGACGTAGACTGGAGGCTTTTGAAATGAGTGTGTGGAGAAGAATGGAGATGGTAAAATGGACCGAGAAGAAAACAAATGAGGAAGTACTTGGTATGGTGGGCGAAGAGAGGGGTTTGTTGGTAGAAATCCTATGGAGGCAGGAAAAGTGGATGAAGTGGGTGTTGACCGGCAGCGGGATGTTGAAGAGTGTAATTGAGGGGAGAATGTTAGGCAAACGAGGAAAGGGAAGGAACAGGATAGGGATGTTTGACGGGATGAAGGGAGGAAGAAGGTACTCAGAGCTGAAGAGGGACCTGATGTAGAGTGGTTTTGCTAGGAGTCACAAATTATTTATTTAGGAGCTGTGTCCATCCAAAAACCAACCTTAACCGGTAGATTACCTAATAATAATAATAATATATATATGCACATGTACGCCACGGGTTTTCTCACTCACTTTCTCGAACTTAATTTCCAGTCCTACTAATTTAGCTTGGTGGTCGCTTATGCCCCTGGTCATGCCCAAAGTCGTCATAATCTCTGGTCGAAAGTACTTCGAGTGAGCTGTTACCTCGTATCGGCAATTTGATTACTTCTTCCAACAAGAATTCGGTGAAATAATTACGAAGATTTTGTGAGACTCGCCTGTTTTTGGCGATTTTCCTAAGCGCTGCTGGCCCCAATTATTTGTTATGGTCGATAGCGGCTGCAAATCGCTTGTCAAAAGCTTGATGATAATTTTGGATTTTTGGTCTACGAGCTTTGAGAATACATCGATGTTGCAGTCAATTGGTCTCTTGGATGAACATACGAGATGCATTGATAACACCCTGTGGTTGCAATCCTTGATGTAACACCAAGACTTTTTCTGTTGTCGTCGCAATCATTGCGATAAATACGTACCGAGGTGTGAATTACATGCGATGAATACTCCTCCTCCACTCTAAGTCTATGGAGTTTGTCTCTTCTGTGGGTGGTGCAAACTTTCGGATAAATCTCGCTGTCGGATACATCTTCTGTCCGCTGGCTTTCAGTCCCAACGACGATGTCTGCATTTATACTTTTAATAACATGTTCTAAACCCCATACTTTGAAATATGACATCGGCGTATTACTTCGTCAATGGATGTCAATATTTACTTTTAGAAAACCCTGCGTCTAATGTGATTTCTCTCGAGAAATTTTACAGAATATTTTTATTTCCCAAAAAGATAACATATGCTAAGGTGAAACTACCAATTAAGTTCAACATCCTGAAAGTTGGGTTTCTGATTTTTTGTCGCTCCACACGCTACTGAACATTGAAACCGAACATATTTTTGTCGACATCGCGATGTGATTTTCACCCCATTTCAATTGCGCGCAAACCTTAGTATTGAAATTGGTAAATTGTCACGAATGACCTCGGAAACGCGGGGACCCGAAACAAACATTCTGGGATTTTTGAATCTTTGCTCCGAGGATCTAAATTCGTTTCTCCTCACACGCTAATCTTTCGGAGCTGGAACGGTCTCTAAGTACGGATTTCACATCGTTTCGAGAAACAGAGACAATATTAATACCCCCAGTTTCCTCCACATTGCTCTTACACACTTGTTTCGCCTCTTCAATGAATCACTCTTGCCCTTATGTTCCCTAGAAACAAAAGATTCCTTTTTTAGACTCTCCTTTCCCGTGAAATCCTCGGCGTGAGCGACCCTTCCCCATCTCTCAAAGCATTCGTCCTATACTCTCATCTTAATGAAACCTAAAATAAAACCACCGTGAAAGAAACGATTCCAAGAATTACAGATTAAAATAATCCAAAGGTACATCCGATACTATTTTTGTAGCATACGGACTGAAAATCACAGGGATAATAAGAACAAATTTTAAAAATAAATTTGGTAAAAATTATTCAATGACTACCCATTTCAGGGAAAAGTGATGAGGGGGCGAGAAGAAGTCACAGGATAACATGATTAGAAGGCCGAGCGCCCTCTATAACACTCACGTTCTCAACGAATCTGATTCAGCAATACAATTGGCAAAGGTCATCATTAAGCAAGAGGAGAGTGAAAAAAAAATGATGACACTTTTTAATCTTAATTTCCCGCGAAAACATTGAATGTTCCAATGTTGTCAGCTTAACTTGCGATGCATACGGCATAAGTTTTATTGAATTGACGACGGTGGCACATCAGCGGAATCCCTTACGAGTAGAATATCGTCCAGCTCACTCACATACAGCAACGACAGATGTAACACGGGAGGAGTAATAGAATGTAGTCCGTCGCATTTGCACCCCGCAGCTCGCTATATTGCAATTTTGCTTTCACCTGAACCGATAGTCGGCCGACGTCTATTTGATGTTACCGGAAGCTTAGGTTAAGTCTACTCTTGGCTGTGACACAGCCAGGAAACGGTTCGAAATTTTTGAAGAGGAGAGAGACAATCGAATCCAAAGTGAGGGAGGAAGAGGGACCCCCAGTCACTGCTCTGGCGAAAGAAGGCATCAGCCCCGCCGCTGCGGGAGAAGAGGTGGTCGACTAGATTTTGAGAGCACTCTCGGGAATTTCGATAATTATTTTCAAGCGCTGCCACCCACGCGTTGCCCACAGAATAATCACACGAAGGGCGTGTTTCTGCGCCGTGGGTTCCATGGCCGTTCATAGGAGAACAAAAGGGACTCCGGGTGCCTCCGCAATTGAAGTTGATGTTACGAGGAGTTTCTTCCGAAGGTTATTACAATAAATGCCACTTGGCTACATCATTTTAATCCCGACGGCAAACAGCAACTCACTGCGTGGTCATCTCCAGAATTAACAGCATAAAAAATAAGCCAAAGTGGTGGAAAAGTTTTGGTCACATCATTCATCGGTATTCAGGGAATGGTGTACGTATCAGCACGTCGTTCTGGTGCACAGGTCAGTCAATGGGTCATGCCAAGTGGATTAAATGATAATCCACCCTGCACATCCCAATCGCAAGGATGTATTGAAAAGATGTTGTGCAGGCCCGCACACCGCAAATGCCGCTGCTGAATATCTCGCAGCGAGAGGCGTGTTCTTCGTCCTCTCCATGATCTAGACAGAGCCCCGAGTGGCTTTTTCCTGTTGCCCAAAGGAACTCCTTCGAGGAAAGCGTTGCTCATCACCAAGAAGCATGCCCAGGAAACTGAACATGTTTCCACTTAACGATGTTCGAATCAAATCAGTAAAATGTGTACCACCTGCACGAGATGAACCGGAAAATATGACGAAAACTGAGTTTACTAACGGAGCCTTCCTTTATAGAACAGCGGACACCTTCAGCGCCGTACTGTGCTTAGGGGTTAAAATCGAAGGACAAAATAATATTTTCCCGGCGATTTCTCTGGAATTCCCTGACTTTTCCAGGTTTTCCATGCGCTCGAATAAATTCCCTAACTTTTCCACATTTCCCAGGTAGGTGGCAGCCCTCGCTCTGTCAAGTACGACACCATATTGCTCTGCCCAGATTTGTCCGATGACTTTTTTCTTTCTTTCACTATTCCTTCCAATGCCACAACCAGTGCTCTTTATATTAACAGTTGATCGACCATTTCCATAAGTACTCGAGTGATTGTTCCATTATTATTCAATCAATTTTACCGCATTTCTTTTTATACGAAGACATAATGATGCAATCCTTGCAGTTGTCAGGTACAACTTACGTTTGCAAACAAGTTGATCCGCACAAACGAGTCCTAAGCAATTTGAACACACTTAAACAATCCGCAAAATATGCCACATCTCCGCGTGCGCCTTTCCCACCCGCAGCTAGGACAACATTTTCACCATGGCAAATAAATGTCATCGGGATCCTATTCACCATGGCTCGTGCATTTGGCTCACATTCGTATCCCACGCCGCTGATAAACAAATCGTCAGCATCAATTTCATATCCATCTATTCCTTTGGCCTCGTCGCCCATATTAAAAATGGCTTCACATTTCTTGATCCGTCATTCTTCATTTCTTACTCTTTCGGCTTTTCTTGCTCTCTTCTCACTTCACTTCTCCTCTGCATTCTTTTTCCCTTCAAGGCAAACATCGTCTACACCATTTTCCGAGCTCCTTCATCTTTGGCCGCAATCTTCTGTCAACAAAGAGGAATATGAGCTCATAAATGACTCATTCTTGGCACCCACAGAATCCTTCGTCCGCCTGACCTTTTCTCTTCCCCACGCACATTCCCACGAAGCGCGTGCATAGTCAATTATAGTTCCTTTCTCACTTCAAGCCGAGCATCATTCTCACTTCCGTTGTCGGTATAATTCTACTATTCCGTCCGATTGGTGCACAGCCATCGAACATTAAGTCATACGAACGCATTTGTCTGTCAAATATTTGGCTTTTCCTTTGATCGCTGATGCATTTATATCTTGTACGATGCCCGCTTTCTCCTTCCAACACTCCTACGGCGGCGGATGCCAGACCATGCTAAGCACGTGACGATGGGTTGGTGTCGTCCTTCCTATGGAAAAGCAGATTCCTTTTAACGTCAACGATTTCCAACGCCAGAGAGTCTCCGACCCAAAGCGGGGGTTGTCGTTCATTGCTTCGTTTTTAAAAATTGCCAACAGTTCCGAGAAATGTGAATTAGGAAATCTCTCCAAGCAATGAAAAACCTTTTGCTTTCAATCCAACGTAGACCATGTAAATATCCACACATGGCACTACCGAATAGGGAGACGTACCGCACTCAACCGCCGCCTTTGCCCTCGCGTCCTTCAGGATCCATCTGCCCCTCATCACATGCAACGTAGTCTACGCATTATGGTCCTAGAATCACTCCGTTGAGATGAGCGAAAAGAAAAATACACTGATATCATTTGCTAGAGCCAAATAATTCCTTTTCCATGCTCAAAATAAACCAGTTTCTTCATTCCCATAACCATGTGGGCGGGTCACCCGGTGATACACACCAAATGACCCTCCAATTTTGAAGGGGCATTCCACCTAACCCTTCTTCATCATCCCTGTCTCCCATAATCGCACCCTTATCCTTTCGCCAGGGTCTAACTCACTCAAAAAACTCCCCCCCTCCTCTGAACCTTTCCAGATAACTCGTCCCCGGCGATCTCCACTCATCCAATGATACATTTTGCGTCGCCACAACCACTCGTTGAATTCTCCCGATGAATCTAGAGCAACCTCGCGGACACCTTCACTCATTCCCTCACCTTCTTCAATTTTCTACGACCTTAATACTCCGTGTCCACTCTTCATCTCAATTCCAAACCATTGCCACCACTTTCAACATCACCGCGACCTTGGCGCTTTGTTTCCCAAGCACCCATGCAGGGCATCCACTCTTCTCGCGATCATTTCATTCATCAACTCCCTCTTTCTTTTCCATATACAACTCGAGAGCCACTGTCCGCGCGCCATCCCTTTTCTTCGGAGACCAGCTGCACGTAGTGTTCTGATTCAAGCCCACCTTCGCCATTGACTTTGGTCGTTCGATGTTTTAAGAGTGTACAGCGTGCGGCGCTTAAATCTGGACAAATTTCAATTTGAGTTTCCCGCCACATCGCAGTTCCACTGGAGGTCGCGATTGGCGTTATCGGAAGCTATAGGCATCTAGTAAACAGTCGTAGCCTCAAAATGGCGGGATATTACGTACAAGTGCGGAGTACAATCGAAGAGCCACAATTATCGAAAGTGTATGCGCTAGGCGATTATATTTCGAAAGAGTTCGATTCTTCCGGTGGTACCCTCAGATCAACTGCTTACGATATTTTGGCTAAGTATAATGCTTCGGAGAAGTCTGGCGAAGATTTCAGTAACCCGGAGAGGAAACTTCATCCGTGGATACGCGTGTTTGTCCGGATTTAAGTGCTGGACCCTGTATATTACTTTCACAAGCAATTAAATAGAGGGCGAGGAAGACTCGGGTAGTGGCCGTCCTAAGTGCATCATTCCCTGGAAGCGGTCACGGAATATTGATCATCAGTGTGAACACTACAAGCGACACCAAAGCGTAGCAACGACCCCGAGTGTGTGTGTGTGTGTATGCGTGCGCATCTAACTGGATGCGCTTCGTAGCTCCCCCTAGGACGATGAAACTACAGTCAGCAACAATCCTACGAATTTAAGAAAATAACATCAGAGCAAATTATGAAGGGGAAATGATACACATTTCTAATTCAATTTCGTTTAATCAATGAGTGCATTTCTGGAAGTCCAGTATATCGCAATGCATTATTCAAAATTTTCGGACGCAATAATTGCCACAACTGCCAAAGAAAGGTTTGATAACAACTGAGACTTTTGATTACCCGCGGAGTTGAAAGATTCTGACGTGGGCGACACACGCTCACGTCCAAATACACTCGCTTTCCTTCTAAGGTTTTTTTTAAGGTAATCTACCGGTTAAGGTAGGTTTTTGGATAGACACAACTACCAAATAAATATTTTTTAATTTCTTCAAAAAACACAAAATCCAGTATCCTACTCTACAACTGGTCCCTCTTCATCTCTGAGTACTTCCTTCCTCCCTTCATCCCGTCCAACATCCCTATCCTGTTCCTTCCCTTTCCTCCTTTGCCCAACATTCTCCCCTCTATCACAGTCTTCAACATCCCACTGCCGGTCAACACCCCCTTCATCCACTTTTCCTGCCTCCATAGGATTGCTCCCAACAAACCCCTCTCTTCGCCCACCATACCAAGTACTTCCTCATTTGTTTTCTTCTCCGTCCATTTCACCTTCTCCATTCTTCTCCACACCCACATTTCAAAAGCCTCCAGTCTACGTCTATCCTCCTGCTTCAAAGACCACGTTTCCGCACCGCACATAGCTACGCTCCATATCAAAGTTTTTACGAGTCTTTTCTTAACATCCTTACTCAAAGTCCCTGTCATCAACTCCCTCCTTGTGAAAGCCTCTTTGCCTAGCGCAATTCTTCTCCTTACGTCCCTACTACTTTGACCGTGTTGGTCCAAAACACTACCGAGATACGTAAACTGTTCTACCTGCTCTAGTTTTTGCCCTCCTATTTTAATGTTAAGCTTGGCCTTTTTCTTTCTAGAAAATCGCATAACCTTTGTTTTATTAATATGAGAATCAATATTATCGGGGCTAAGCGCACCGATTCCACGCCCGCCGCCTTCGACTGGGAAACCATGCGAGGAACGGGAAAATACGGGTCTTCTCATTTTTTAAACTCGATCGCAAAGAGAAAGAAAAAAGCAGCGACCGAGCCCATGCGCCGACGAAGAACTCGCTCCCCCGCTTCTCATTTGGAGCGTTTATCATATGCAAATTTAATCAGGCAATATAAATACTAGGTAATACTAGGTAATAAAGATATCCCGAGGAAATTATACGAGTATAAAACTATAAATACAGTTATCAACCCGAAGGTCCGTTTGGTAGGTGATGGTAGAGTTCTCTACTAAGCCCGACGGCGCGTGAAAATCACACATCAGGGAAGGGGGTTGTGAAGTTCCTTTCCCTGCGCCGGTTATGGGTTCACGTGAGGATCTGGTACCCGACAAATCACACACTTCGGGTGAATCTTGAGGGTGCCCGGTAATCGAACCCTACCATCCAACCTATTTCCACCTATCACCCTGCTTCAGTGACCACGTTTCGGTGCCGTACATAACTACGCTCCATATCAAAGTTTTTACGAGTCTTTTCTTAATATCCTTACTCAACGTCCCCGTCATCAACTCCCTCCTCCTTGTGAAAGCCTCTTTGCCTAGCGCAATTCTTCTCCTTACGTCCCCACAACTTTGACCATGTTGGTCCAAAACACTTCCGAGATACTTAAACTAGTCTACCTGCTCTAGTTTTCCCTCCTATTTAAATGTTTAGCTTAGCCTTTTTCTTCCTAGAAAATCGTATAACCTTTGTTTTATTAATATTGATTCTCATCCCATACCTGTCGCACTGAATTTCCAATTCACTCAGTAATGCTTGCAGCCCCTTGGCTGACTGACAAATCCGTTTTCAAATGTTCTCAGTTTTCAACGGAAAAGAAGATTCTATAAATTCATTTAAAAATAATGTTTTTAATAGTCTAAGAAAAAATCTCGGTCTTTATGCGAAATTTATTGCGTATCACGGATATTTCCTGGGGGCTGCCCTAACTAGAATTCTGCATTGGGAAACAGGATATTCCAGCGACTACTAGATTATTATACATTTATATCGTTAGCTATTCTAACCTTTATTTGCAGTTTTGAAACAATTGATGGTGCCGACCGCATGCCGAGACCAGTTACTGGTCTCCTATCATTACAACGGGCACACCTAAATCTTTCTCAGTCAGCTGGTTAAGAAGAGTCGGCTCCCTCGGGAGCACCGCCGTGTGAACGACCTCTCAACCGCCGACCGCCTCTCAAACCACCACCGCCCCCTTCCCACCCCCCTCCTCACACCCCCCTTGAAGCCGGCAAGACATGCCCCTAACTGTAAATGCCCCCCCCCCACTCACACTCCCTCTCCCGCTGTGCATGTGTAATGCGCCCGCCCACACGACTGCTCCGATATCAGCCCTCGGGAGGGGCGAGGGGACCCCCTTGGCACCCCACCCGAGTGGGGGGGGGGGGCGCGAGGTGAGGTGCGCTTGGGCGTCGCTGACAATGAGAGCACCAACCTCCTCTTGGGGCGCGAGCGGCGACACCCGAGTGGTCCTCTAGGTACGACGTCAAATCTCGTAACGCCGACTAATCCTCGACAATCGTTGCTGCAGGTAATTTAGACGGCCATCTCGACGTCGCTAATGTCGCCACAGTCGAAATCGATATCCAGACACTGAACTCCATACGCTATGTGAATGTATGCATCTAAGATATTAATAGGGCATAGGGAATAAATTAACAAATCGACATAAATATATAGATATTGAAATGAAATAATTGACTTTGTAATTCCTTTAACACTATTTAAAAACAAGACGCAGGTTTCGACGTTGAACGTCATCATCGAGTTTTCTAATGATGACGTTCAACGTCGAAACCTGGGTCGTGTTTTTAAAATAAAGTGTGTGGAATTACAAAGTCAATTATTTCATTACATTTCAATATGTAATGCAAATTCCATAAAGTTACGCCTGAGACAACAAATAAATATATAGAGTTCAGTGCATCCATGTCGCGGTCGAAATTAATACCAGGTCGACATCTAGCTCAAGGTCGATAACATCACCAATGTCGATATCTGTATCGTTGCAGAAAAAGAGACTCGCACCGCGCGGGTGTCGAGATACCGTGGATCGCGGGCCCCAATGATCTTAGTCAGTCGACGTCAGTGATTTGTTTGGACAACTGCAGCATAAATTTTCTAGTCAGCACCCGGAAACGTGGCTCGGTGGTTTCGGGCGCTATGGCACGCGAACTATATTCGTGTCGCTCTTTCGCGGAAGAATTCATCATCAGAAATGCAAAAGCATCATCTATGCATGGTAACTCATTTCTAAGGTTTAAAACTTGAAGGCCAATGTCAGTAGCCTCCGCGCTGACGTCTTAAGATGTCGACCAGTCGTGCACGGGCGCGACATCAACAAACGCACGCAAGCCCTCCCACTGTCCGGGTGTCGTAGTGCGGGCCACGTGGTCGTGTGGGCCACTTCCTCCCCCCCCCCCGTGGCCGCGAGGGAAGGAAGCAAGGGCGGCCCACGCTGCTGCGCGCGCATCTCCGGGGGATGGATTACTCGCGAGGTTTTGGTTGGGCCGATCGGTTCGCGCCTATACGCTCGCGTCGGCGTCACAATCGAACCCGACCTTGCCACTTGCTATTCGGGAGCTTTAAAACCGTCCAGTGGAATCGAAATCCGGTGGCCGGCCGATTATTCGACCCACGGGGATGAATTTATTATTACTAATGCTTCATGGTATTCCATACGACTAATCGATTGATTAGATGGCATGCGGACGCTCATATGCAACTTAAAAAATGAACACATCGAAAAACTAAGCAGCAGAGTTTTTTTTTATTTTAAACTTTTTATCAATAAGATACGAAATAGCAGCGCCAAATATCCAAGTCCACAGTTGCAATGTGAAATGGGGCAAAAAGGAAAACATTGGCAAGACACGGATGGCTATTTGCTTTCGAAAGGAAGTGTCGAGCATCTGGAAATACTAGCGTTTAAGAAGGTTTCGATGGTCGACGTTTCGCAGTTCAGCGATGGTAATATATTTACAGAGAGCACCCATAAAGCGAACGTTTTAAGCAATTTCTTTAGAAGCGTCTGTGTTCACGACAAAAAGCATACCCACTGAAGACCCCTCAACACCCTCCAGAAAGATGAATGGCACTATAATTAAGCGCAAAGGAATATTTGGTGTACCTCAGGGTGTTTGTGTAGATGTAGATGGGCCCTTTACACTTCCTTATTTACATTAATGATATCAACACAAGAGTACGGAATAACGCCAGACTGTTTGCCGACGACGCGGTTATCAACGGGGAGATTGCGGAACCGTGTGTCTGCTGGTTTTCACCGTGATTTAGTAGGGCTAGTGTACTGCCGATTACTTTGATTAATATCTCCAATAAAGTGAATCAAGAAAGTATCTTATGTTATTGGAACGTACTAGTTAGTAGTCATCGCACATGAATATGTATTAAGTAAGTATTCTGTTTGTTTATTTAGAAAAACAATAAAAAGATTATAATATTTCATCAGTTGTAAAAATGCAATTGGTTGACAGAAATGTAATCTTGAGGCTTAGTATTTCCACCATGAAAGCGTAGATTATGTTGTCGTGTCTGTCGCCGGTTTTCAGTCAGTATTCAATTCTTCAGTTGTCATTCCTAACTTCCATTAGTGGTAATTACCCAATGACACCGCTTGTTACACATTTCGATTGGGCAACGTCCCGGGAGATTGAAACGGATGGACCGCCAACCGAATGGGCTCCACACCCACCCAATGCCAAAACTAACGAACTCGGTTGGTTACTTGACGTCTTCATTCTCTTCGTCCCCGACGCCGCTGTGGGGCATGAATGGAGAGGCCTGGCATTAAAGGTTTATAGTCCACGGTTTTCGGCCACTTCTTGCTTCGTCCCTACTCCAAGCCTTGTCCAACTTTGTCCGTTTTCACAGGCCCCTCCCCCGTTCAAAGGAAGTCCTCAATTTCTAACGCCCCGAAATACCTTAATTTTTGACTTAATTTCATGCTTAAAAAATAATTCACATTTTCTCTCGCCAAATCTATTTAGCAACACAACAAGAGGGTCAGGATATATTTTAGCCATAGGATCGATTAATTCGAAGTAAATACAGCCATGCCCAGCAACGAACGAACATAAAGACAATGGCACTCATTTATGATTTGAAAATACGACTGTTTACTCGATTTCATCTCGAAAAATTTTGCAACGGACATTCGAAAACAATTATCTGCATTGGCATCCTTACAAGCAAACGATTTTGGATTTTTTCCTTTCCATAATTTACACACTATGAACAAACCATCGAAATCATCCAAGAATGCGATGATCCAAAGGAGAACCATTACGCTCTCGGGCGTCCAGCGCTTCGAGCCCCCCTCTCCGACCAACTTCAGGGACGTGGGCGGGCTTCAACCCCGGGGGTCGGGGATGCTGCGGCCCAAGAGCGCCGGGAACGACGAAGAAACTTCAACGAGTGCACACGCGCCAACAATCGACCAACATTCCGTTTCTCCGGAGGGAGACGAGGCTTTTGCTTTGCCCCCCCTCCCGCCCGCCCCCGCCCCAAACCGCCTCCGTACGCGGCCATGGAACAAACGCAAACCTTCCCTTCGCCCGTCGCCCACCCAATGCCACCGATGAAGACACCATCGGCGGATTGGGAACATTGAAACTAAGTGTGGGAGGAAGGAGAGCGACCAAGACGGATGTAGTTTACCTATATGTAAATCTTCCCCCTAGATTTATTCCCTAGGGAAGCAGGTTGTGAGATGAGTGTGGTAGCCAAGTGAAGAATGGAATGGTTGATGATGAGTTGTATGTTGGAATGCGTTGGTAGGTATTGTTGGTTAGGTGAGGTTATAATTAACAAAAAATGCATTTAAATTTGATTAACTTGCTTTGAGGTATTAATCTAAAATTTCATTGTATTTAAAAAAATAATATTATTATTATTTTTTCTCATTATTATTAGGCAGCCAGAGAACCATTAGGAGAGGACTCTCTTCCGCCATTTGACGCACGCGCCTGCGTTTGAAATCATATGATTCCCACCACCAAATGTGCAAATTCAATTTTCTACCAATGACATGGTCATAAAAAGATGTAAAAACGAACAAATCTACGGGATGGAAGCCAATAAACCGATAATCAAGCGTTAGCCACGAGCGTCTACAATCGCCGTAGTCGACCATTCCTGGACGCGTCACGAAAAGGTACGTGGCGGGCCACGAGATGCGACCCGCGCCATGCGGCCCACCACTCGGACCCCTCCAGTTTCACCGTAGACCCCCGACGAATTTCCGCCGAACTCACGCCGCCAATTTCGTTGAAAATTTCGATGGAATACCGCGACAGTGACCGTGGCGGAGTCACCAGTTGGTGCGTGAACACTCGACAAAAATGCGCGCGACGAATGCCCGCACATGAGAGATGATCACGCAGATGACCGGGATCCAGGGGCGGAGGGGAGGGGGGGGCCCCGCCCGCTGACGCCATCGACACCTCGGGCGCTGACGACAATGCGATGAAACACGTAACATCCGTAGGCTCCCGACAGGTAACATGGCGGGCGAATGGGTGGGAATGATTTAGGGGGTCATGGGGAGCAGTCGCGGATTCATTGTGGGCGTGCGGAGGGGGGGGGGCGGAGAGAGGCCTTCTACGTCGGCGGGGGAGGGGAACAAGGCGGGCTCTCTCGTGAGATGCGTTCGCCCCGAGTGCAAACAGCGCGGCGCGGCGGTGGTCAATGCCGGTGCGCGGCTGATCCCCCCCAAGCAGCTCGCGGAGGAGGAGAAACGGGTCGCTTCCCATTATCCAGTGATGATACCAAATTTCCGGAAATTTTGAATCCTTGATAAAAGAAAATGTTACGTTATCCGCGTCTACTTCGACTGGACCACTGTCCCATGTATCGTTCGAAAGACAAAAGATATGCCTATGCGACAGAAAAAGATATCTAAAGATAAACCTAGAAGTTTTCAAAATGGCAACAACGTGAAAATTACGTAAGATTTTTAAACTACCGCCGTCTAAAAGTTTTGTCTCTTGAATCAGTCAGACAGTGCAAACTGAAAAATGCTCACAGGAATGTTCTGATGTCACCAATCAATATGCAAAACTGAAAGTAGTTTTAAAAAATAATAATTGTGGAAAAATACATATTGAGTTATAACTCTGGGAAAGAACTGAGAGATCAAGAGCCGTGCGGAAGCACAAGGGAACTAACCTGGAGAAAATGGAAGGAGGCAGAGAAGGATTCTCAGATTGGTCGAAATAACTTCGCAAAGCAACCGTGGAGATTACGTAAGGAGCCGAAACAGACATCTTCGCGGTGTGTGACAACACTCAGCCCGTCGGCGTGACATTTCACTTGATATTTGCAATTGAGTCGTCGCTCCGCGAACCCCCTTGCTTTTTCTCGTGGCGTAGGTTAGCTCCGCGGACTGCCTTGTCACGCCCTCTCCAGAGCGTGCACTCCAGGAAACAAAAGCAGCGGCCTGGAGGCCCTGTCGCGTGCCAGCGAGTCACCCCTAAAATCGCGATGCTTCTAAAATGATCTCAACGGCGGCTATGACTCAACTTTGGTGAAAATAATTCAGCGAGGGATTTTCATTCATTGGTAGGCCAAAAAAAAACAAGCGTAGCATTGATTTGATTCGAGTATTTTTCATCGTCTAAATCTCCGTTTTCTCGTCCTTAACGAGATTGATTCGGCTACGTTCACAGGAAATACAAACGGTGACGTGATTTCCACGTAATCGTGTTATTTTTGATTGTTCGAGATTCCGACATAACCTGCGTCCAAAGGTTTCGCCGCGAGAATGGACGCGGTATCTCGACCTCAATCGAGAGACGAGATCACTAAAGATAAAATAAAAGCAAGCGAGGAAATCTTTTCAGCTTATCTGCGTACTAATCATGGTTTATGCTTTCAAACCGCCACGCTCTTTGGTGCGATGGAACGTGTGACACACGTCCCCTTCAAGAACTCGGCTGAAGAGAACCTTTCAAGTGTCTCTACGGAGAAAACTATAGAGTATACGGCAAGTCGCCGCGAAAACGTGTGGTAATAGGTGTCAGGCCACCTTGCCACGACGGCGGTAAGGTGGAGTAAAATGTAAGAAAATGGGAGATTAATTTGCGTGTGCTCTTGTGCTGCGGTGAGGACGCCATGGAAACACGAACCCCGATCCCCGGAAGTCGATCCGATTCGGACCAACGGCCCTCGGACGTCATTGCTTCGACCCGACCACGCAGTGCCGCGCTAATGGATTATTTCCTCAACGTCGCGTGAGGAAGGGGGGTTGTCCTTGAACCACGGTTCGCCCAAGGGGTGGTGCCTTTTCATTGCGTTTTCTCACGGGGGGGTTGCGGGAGGGTGGGGGTAGTTCAAAGGAATCTTACGCACCGAACAACGTTTATCAATGCATTACTTTAGCCATTACTCGTACATTAGTTTGGAAATGGTCGTTTCATTACACTGTACTCATGGATTCCGTTATACAACACTAAAAATGCGAGTATTCGCCAGTTCTCTTTTAGGAAAGTGTATTTTTCGAAAGAAACTCGTAATTAAACTGATTCATAATCGCAAGTGGAATAAACTTTCGTCCAACCTGAATAAATGGGCCTTTCTTTTAAAATGCACTCGCTTGAAGTTAACGATAGCAGCGCCGAGGATTGCTCAGGCGGAAGGGTTTCACGATTTCCGGATCCTTGCAATGGGGAGGGGGAGTAAAAAAAAAGCGGAGAATGGTTTCAACTAATTGAAGGACGGTCCCTATTTGTGCGACAGCGCGATCCGACGGCGAGTTCGTGTGGGACCCCCGAGGGGGGGGGAAAGGGGTGGCGAGGATGCATGCCTTAAGGGAGAGGGCTCCGCCAACTCTCCCTCGACCAGGCGCCACGCTCCCATCGCTCCGCCGCCCATGTCGATTGGGCACACACCCCATGCGTCCGCCAAACTTGAAATATCCACCTCACCTCTCACCGTCGGAAAAGACATTAGATATTTTTGGAGTTTGAACCGTATCGGGCTCACCGCTATTCACGAGGGATGACTCCATAACAAAAAACCTCGACTCCGTCCGCCGTTTGAGAGATCATTGAGCACCGACCACTCCCCACTTCCGAAGCGCAGTCATACTTGTGACCGAAAGCAGAGCCTATCGCCATGAGCTAGCGGGTCCCTCAGCGCGGGATCCATTTCAGAAATCAAATGAAATCCCCTCACGCCGACGATCGAGTTTCCTACACAGGACAAGGATCACGTTCGATGAAGGGACTGTTCCCTATAGGGCAAATATAATAACGAATGTCAACCTTATATCTTTGTTCAATGTCAAAATTATGAACGGGTGAAGGACGACTGATCTGGCAAAGCATACATTGGGCCGAAAAGGGTATTGCTTGAATTATTAATCGGTTATATTAAACATAAATTGAACTGGAATCACATAAGCTGCATTTATAATTTGAAATGCAGATGTCGACACATTCTTTCATCACGAGGTCGCTTTTCGGGACGGTCCCTTAAAATAATCACTGTCGCGGAAAGCACGTCCGCGACAGGCAACCGATATTCACTCGACATTGCTTCTGTTTTCGGCCACGTGCACCAGCGCAGAATGCCAATGCGAGCACGCGTGCATCCGATGGCGAGGGGGGCGCCCTCCGAGGGGCGGGAAGGCGGCTTCCGATGGGGGCGGGGTGGAAGGGGGCGGGCGACTGGAGGCGGCGACGCCGGACGAGATCGCAGACAACACTGACGTGGGGAAGAATCACCTATTCGCGACATTTCCATTATCGCCTTTCCAACGGTTTCCGAATATATCGCTCTAAAAATATCAAACTTAATTTCAAATTTTTGTAAAATATCGTATTAACTCACTGTAGCTCGGTTTTATAAAAGTCTCTTAGAAACTGAAATTTAATTTTCATCACAGGTTAAAATCTTAAATCAGAGTTAAATGAGTCTCGTAGTCTAGTCAAGTTCAACACCGACCATTAAAGTGCTGGGTAACCCGAAGGACGGTGTTGCTGCGACTGTTGTGGTCAGCAGCGAACCGACGGACACTGCCCATCGAAATCGGCGCGCGACGATTGATTGCGCCGAACGGGACATCATTGACGCGAGACGCAAAGTTGGTGCACTTTTCCACGGTTTCTTTGGCGTTCGCCGGCCTTGTCATGCTTGCATCGAAGGCGCGGCGGCGATCCCCGCGGGATGGTGGGGGTTGCGTGATCGGCCGGCCCTGGTACATCGCCGCGGCTGCGGGCTCCGTTATTCATCTTGCGTTAGCCTTGCCCCTCGAGGCGGCAGGGGGCGCGCGGCAGGGGGTGTCACGACACCAGCCATTAGAGTAATTGGTGATTACCTGATATTTGGGAAGTTCAATTCCGTCGTGAGTGGTGTTCCCTGCCGTTTCGCTCTCAAGTGTTCGAGTGAACGCCGACTCCTCGCATCGATCGCTTCGGCACTCAATTTCCCTTGAACTTTCTTCCCTCCGCACTCTCGCCAACCGATGCAATGCTTGTCATCCCTCCTCCGTGCCACCGCCAGGCTTGGACGCCTTGCATTTATCAAAGAGTGTAACCCTTACTAGCCGTATCCCTATTTTGAGTGTCTCCCAATAGAGGCTTATCCATTAATAATGCTAATTTACTCTCATGTAATTTATTATTATAAGGTAATCTACCATTAAGGTAGGTTTTTGGATGAAAACAACTACCAAATAAATATTTTATCACTCCTAACAAAACACAAAATCCATCATCCTACTCTATATCAGGTCCCGCTTCATCTCTGAGTACTTCCTTCCTCCCTTCATCCCGTCCAACATCCCCATCCTGTTTCTTCCCTTTCCTCGTTTGCCTAGCATTCTCCCTTCTATTACAGTCTTCAACATCCCACTGTCGGTCAACACCCCCTTCATCCACTTTTCCTGCCTCCATAGGATTGCTCCCAACAAACCCCTCTCTTCGTCCACCATACCAACACATGGAGATCTGGTATCCGACAAATCACACACTTCGGGTGAATCTGAGGGTGCCCGGTAATCGAACCCTACCATCCAACCTATTTCCACCTATCATCCTGCTTCAGTGACCACGTTTCGGCGCCGTACATAACTACGCTCCATATCAAAGTTTTTACGAGTCTTTTCTTAATATCCTTACTCAACGTCCCTCTCATCAGCTCCCTCCTTGTGAAAGCCTCTTTGCCTAGCGCAATTCTTATATTCCTATATATATATATATATATATATATATATATATATATATATATATATATATATATATATATATAGGAATATAAGAATTGCGCTAGGCAAAGAGGCTTTCACAAGGAGGGAGCTGATGAGAGGGACGTTGAGTAAGGATATTAAGAAAAGACTCGTAAAAACTTTGATATGGAGCGTGGTTATGTACGTAGTTATCCTATATATATATAAAGGATATATATATATAGGATATATATATATATATGTATATGTATATATATATATATATATATATATATATATATATATATATATATATATATATATATATATGTGTGTGTGTGTACATATATATATATAATTTATATTATATTTAATATTTTATTTACGAGAACCAGACATACGGGGGTGTAGGCAGGACGTGGAAGTGGTCAAGGACGCTAATAGATCCCACGCGAGGGCACAATTGTTCTAGGCCGCCGCGTTCGGCTGCACTGCAGAGCGATCTGCATCCCGACCATGCACCAAATTGGCCACGGGCCACGACGCGCACCAAATAGCCTCCTCATCACCCATTGGCGTTCCCTCGAAGTGGGGTGACCCTCCCTTCCCCTCTCTAGTGAGGTGCGCGCGCTAGGTCACTTGCAGAAGTGGTCTCAGCACCAGGCGCAGCCCAGCCCAGAGTGAGAGGAGGGCGTGGGCCCCGGAACTGGCGCGGGAGGGGAGAATGCGGACCGAGATGGGGTGGTTGACGTCACCGCGCTCCGAAGGGGGCAGGCGGGTGGGTGACCTCAGTAGTCCCGCAGAAGGGGTCTCTCTCGCCCCCTGAACGCATAAGACTCACAGCGACGGAGGAGCCCGCTATTTCGTGCCCGCTTCCATCATCATTGTCCGAATCCAGTGACCTCTCGGGTCGGGTGGGGTGGCGGGTGGTAAGGGTGGTGGCTTCGTGCCCGGGCCAATGATTCCACAGCGGTGCCATGACGAGCGGGGAATGAAGGAACGGGTTTCGCGCGTCGCTTTGAGAACACCCCCCCGCACCCAACTGAAACACCACAAGCAACCAATAAGACACCACCCACCGAAAAAACATGTTGTGGGCCCATGAAAAATTATCAAAATCTGAACGCAAACAATGTACTGCTATTCCCAATCTTACATCGGTGCAAGTCGTCTACATAGTTGAGAATGTGTTAGACTGCATTTGAATGCCATCAAAGAATGTAGTGCTCTTAACATGTACTGCTTGCTCTGCTTTGTCTCTTTTTAAGTTGCCCCCTTCCATCCCTCGTCTCTCTCCGTGTGGGGACACTCCCGCTACTTGAAGCGTTGGGTCACATTCCCTACCTGTGTCCATGGGGGAAGAGACCGTTGTATATTGCATGTCCATGTGGTAGTGGAAATTCGCCGCCTTACTGTTCAAATTCTAGCTGGCACCCTTATTGAATACATTTCTTACTGCATCCTGAGGTGTATTTATTTTTTAGATGATAGCATATGTATTTGCATGCGTGTAAGTTGAAAGGATTTTTGCATGAATGTATACGCCATTGTGGGAGTAGGTTTGCATGGATGGGTTGATTTTGCATGTGGTTTTGTTCTCTTTTACGGGTGAAGACTAAAAACCCCCCGCCACACGCCCTTTGGGGCGGCTTGCGGGGTATTATGCAGATGTGGATGAATGTATGAGAATGGATATGTCAAGTTAGAGCAAGTGCGCCGAGTGGAATGAAGGAGACCAACTTCACCCTTCGCCCTCTGCCCCCACTCCTCCCACACTTCCCTCTACCCCCCCCCACTCCACATCTCCTTTTGGCTACTTTCACGTATGTGTTCCTTTACATTAAATATACAATTCCAGAGCACTCAACGTGCTTCCGGGGAATTCACCGAGTGTCGCCCGTCGTGCCTTCTAGAGAGAAAGAAGGGATTTGCGATAGGAGGGCCCCACGACAGGAACTGAGCGAAGTGCCGCGGCGGGCGTTCCGGTGAATGATCCCAGTGACGCACCAGAAGAGCTCCTTTTCGGGGCTAAGCGCACCGATTCCACGCCCGCAGCCTTCGACTGGGAAACCATGTGAGGAACGGGAAAATACGGGTCTTCTCATTTTTTAAACTCGATCGCAAAGAGAAAGAAAAAAGCAGCGACCGATCCCATGCGCCGACGAAGAACTCGCTCGCCCGCTTTTCATTTGGAGCGTTTATCATATGCAAATTTAATCAGGCAATATAAATACTAGGTAATACTAGGTAATAAAGATATCCCGAGGAAATTATACGAGTATAAAACTATAAATACAGTTATCAACCCGAAGGTCCGTTTGGTAGGTGATGGTAGAGTTCTCTACTAAGCCCGACGGCGCGTGAAAATCACACATCAGGGAAGGGGGTTGTGAAGTTCCTTTCCCTGCGCCGGTTATGGGTTCACGTGAGGATCTGGTACCCGACAAATCACACACTTCGGGTGAATCTTGAGGGTGCCCGGTAATCGAAACCTACCATCCAACCGGTTAAGGTAGGTTTTTGGATGGACACAACTACCAAACAAATATTTTATTTCTCCTAACAAAACACAAAATCCATCATCCTACTCTATATCAGTTCCCTCTTCATCTCTGAGTACTTCCTTCCTCCCTTCATCCCGTACAACATCCCTATCCTGTTCCTTCCCTTTCCTCTTTTGCCCAACATTCTACCCTCTATCACAGTCTTCAACATCCCACTGCCGGTCAACACCCCCTTCATCCACTTTTCTTGCCTCCATAGGATTGCTCCCAACAAACCCCTCTCTTCGCCCACCATACCAAGTACTTCCTCATTTGTTTTCTTCTCTGTCCATTTCACCTTCTCCATTCTTCTCCACACCCACATTTCACAAACCTCCAGTCTACGTCTATCCTCCTGCTTCAATGACCACGTTTCCGCGCCGTACATAGCTACGCTCCATATCAAAGTTTTTACGAGTCTTTTCTTAACATCCTTACTCAACGTCCCCGTCATTAACTCCTTCCTCCTTGTAAAAGACTCTTTGCCTAGCGCAATTCTTCTCCTTACGTCCCTACTACTTTGACCGTGTTGGTCCAAAACACTGCCGAGATACGTAAACTGTTCTACCTGCTTTAGTTTTTGCCCTCCTATTTAAATGTTTAGCTTAGAATTTTTCTTCCTAGAAAATCGCATAACCTTTGTTTTATTAATATTGATTCTCATCCCATATCTGTCGCACGGAATTGCCAATTCACTCAGCTATGCTTGCAACCCCTTGGCTGACTGACGAACTATAGCTTGGTCATCAGGGAACCTTACATATTTTACGAATTCCCCTCCGACTTTCATTCCTACCTCCAGTTCCTCCCATGCCTCTTTAATCATTTCCTCCACATGTACGTTGAACAGAAACGGTGATAATGGGCAACCCTGCCTTACACCTCTTCCTAAAACTGCCCATCCGGACTCTCCGTTCCTCACTCGCACCTGAGCAGTCTGAGACATGTACAGGTTGCGGATTAGCCTCCTGTCCCTCCAATCTATTCCTATTATCTGCAATAAACTCGTAATTTTTTCCCAGTCCACTCTATCAAACGCCTTTTAGAAATCTACGAAACAGGCAAATACGTCCTGATTGTATTCTATATTCCTCTCTAATACTTCGTACATTAATGCAATGGTACCACAGTCAGGTTACCGGATAAGGTTTTCGGTATCTGACATAAAAAATTACACAATAATAAATCGAACATTTTTGATCCATATTAAATGAAGAATACAATGAATCTTTCCACTGTCCTTTATTCACGTACAACTAGTTTCAACGCTCAAGCGTCATCGATCACGCTTGAGCGTTGTGTATTTCCACAAAGTTGAACAATTGAATATTTTTGATCCATTTTCACGCATTTCCTTCGAGAGCCTGTCACTCAGTCACCGAGCAGTCCTCCCAACACAGACCATCCACTAGCAATTCTATAATAAAACATTGGGGACTTCTCGTAAATGGTTTCATTATCATGAAAACCTAACATGAAAGTGTGACCAAAGTTGGCAACTTAAAGCTTCCTCCTCCGTTTTGGTGACCAAGGTGAAGTACCCTTACTATAGCACACACATACACAAAATGCTGAGGAATGTTTCTCTACGCTGAAATGAAGACTTTCGATGGGATTCTGAGGTCATGTGACCTGCTAAGACCTGCTCCACACTCAAAACAATGGCCTGATACGGGATTGTGACTCGAATAACTGCATAATTGGGCAAATGCTTTGGCTCGAGGAACAGGCGATCATTTAAAGGGACGGGAGCAGAAAACAATTCGCGCGGCGCAGGGCACTATGGACTCGAGATATAGATCGATTAAAAGACGACAAAGCGATGGACGTCACAAAAAATAACATTGCGTAATACAATTGTAAATAATAGGACGACGAAGACAATCAATAATAAAGTCAACAGGGAAACGAACTTCATCACTGTCCACAATTGTATTGGACAGCGCCACGACGCTTTTCGCTGAAGTCAGTCGCAGAGTCACCACCCAAAAATTACGACCCGATCGGGGCTTTCCTGGAGTGCTGGAGTCGAAAGCTGAGCGATGAGTGGTGGCAGGAGTGGTGCTCGGCAGGGGGCGCGCGAGGGGAACCGCAGGGGTAGTTCCGGCGGCGCATCACTCGACGGGAGCGGGTGGATGGGAGGGCAATTCCAGGGGTGGAAGTGGGGGGAGGGGGGGTTGGACAAAGACGAAAGAGAAAAGAGCTATTGGACCGCGATTCGCATTGCAGTGGGAATAATGCAGAGCCAACGATCCTGCGGAACCCTATCGGAGAAGTAAAATGTGGGTACTTCCCGCCCAATGCTTTGGAAACACGGTGACTTAAAAGCTCTACGCTATTATGAAATATTATTATTATTATTAATATTAGCTTAGTTTCATTAAGAAACATGAACTCGATAAATGACGGGGGGATCGAGATGGTGCGGGGGCTAACGTTCTGGCTTCCCACCCTGAGGGCGCGGGTTCAAATCCCGGCGGTGTTGAATATTTTTCAGTGGTATCACGATCCCTACTTGAGGTGCTTTGTGGAGGGCACTTTGAGTGAGTACGCCGTCCGTCGGATGGGACGTTAAGCCGCGGACCCCTTGGCGCCTTTCGTAAAGAGTAGGCTAATGCCGACGCCGGGTTTCTCTCCACCCTTCATCCTTTCCTGTCCATCCCCTATGGCGAAAATGACCTTAGCTGTCGGTCGCCTCCCCTCAAAACTACTACTACTCCATAAATGACGATAACTGCTCTTCAGTAATACGATTTACTGGAAGTAGGAAATAATAGTGGCCAGCATGGAGACGTCCAAATGTTGCTTCCGATTCAATCCGTGATTTCCAGAGACCAACTGTTAATATTCTGGAGCCTGGGCTGGAAGAAGGCGTTCCCGTGCCTCCCTTCACCCCCCCTCCTCCCTCCCATTTCTGCAGCCGTGGCGTCGGCGAACCGGAGAGCATTCCTTGGATTCGTTTTCGTCGCCGAATAATGCAGGAAATCCATCCATCTTTTGACATATTTCCCTGGATTAGTGGTTCTCATGAAGGCGCATTAAGTGTATACGGTCATGAAGGGGATCGGGATTGGTGCGGTGGCTATCGTACTGGCTTCCCACCCAGAGGGCTCGGGTTCAAATCCCGGCGGTGTTGAATATTTTTCAGTAGTATCTCAATCCCTACTTGAGGTGCTTTGTGGAGGGCACTTTGAGTGAGTACGCCGTCCGTCGGATGGGAAGTTAAGCTGCGGACCCCTTGGCGCCTTTCGTAAAGAGTAGGCTAATTCCGACGCCGGGTTTCTCTCCACCCTCCATCCTTTCCTGTCCATCCCCTGTGGCGAAAATGACCTCAGTTGTCAGTCGCCTCCCTTAAACACTACTACTACGGTCATGAACAATACGTGGCGTTCGCCTTTGACTTCTCCAAGGAAATAAGTGCAAGGTACGACTTTCGGTCACACTTTTGCCAAAGAAACGATAAGATGGCGAACTGGCTCGGGAACAGACACTTCATACCTCTTATCTCGCTCTCGATTGGACGACCATAAAGAGCTGCACGCCTGCCAACTTGGACTCGCCTGTTTCAAAAACAAGTTTCACAACGGCATTGGCTTAGACTGCCGTAAGACAATTTCCCAACTTGATATCACTTGCCAAGCACACGTTGTTGGCAACAGAAACATTTCACGTCAGACGTGTTGGTGAGCTGTGGATTCGGAGACTGCTCAAACACGGACAAAGAAAGAACCTTTGCACGCACGGTTATAGCTCGCGGTTGAAGTACATGCTTCTAGAAGATGTGGAATTTATTACGAAGATGTTCACTGGAGATGAAACTTGGCTACAGCATCATCTTACTTCATCTTGATCCTGAGAGGAAATGGCAAAGCTCTTCGTGGAAATCTCCAGCATCACAAATACCAAAACAAACCACACACAAGTCACAAATACCCAAGTGGTGGGGAAGTTGTGTTCATATCAGGGGATGTTAGGTACATCAGCATAGCAGCACACACAATTGTAAACGAAGTGCACTATAGGGATTTATTGAATAGTTTCCAATCCATATAAAGCATTAAAGGACACATTTCAAAAGCACCACGATAATGCACGCCCGCGCACCATCAATGCCGCTGCTGAATATCTCGCAACCAGGGGTGTGTTCCTCCATGCTCTAGACGGAGCCCCGAGTGGCTTTTTCCTGTTCCCTAAAGAAACTCCTTCGTGGAAAGCGTTATTCATTATCAAGAAGCGTGTGCGGGAGAGGTGAACAAAGAACGACGCCGGCCGATGTCGCAATATTCGAGTCAAAGCAATACACATTAAGGTGACAGTATAAAATTAAACGAAATTTTTGAAAAACACTAAATTATGCGAGTGCAAAATTTACGATGACATTACACTGAGCAGGCCTCGTATTTTCGAGACATCCGCACTGGAACCAAATCGTCTGAGACACACACGTAAAAGCAGGTATCACTCGATCGAGCGAAAGGTGACGTTTGTAATGACGGCGATCGCCAGGGAACGCTTAGTGAAGCAGTTGTATCACATAAACAGCTAAACAGATTTGAAAAGTTTTCAGATTTTTCTCTATCCTGATTCCCAATGAACGCCGTACAACTGTGGAAACAGTTCAGGTATCACAGGCCTGTATTACCCACACGTACGCCAAGATTTCTAGCGGCATTACGTCGGTTGCCAATTTCATCATACGGCGCTCTAAGCTTAAGTGTTTCCGATACGCAATGGGGCGAGGAAAACTCTTCCCTTTATTACCTGGCGAAGCAAACCACGAACAATGTAAAATTATCAACGCAGTTTGCAGTGGCATGACGTCAGCGTCCACTGCACACGGTGTTTGTCCTAACCTCACATGCAGGGTGCGGTAAACCTTTGGTGCAAATGGCGAGCCTATCGAGATTGAAGTCACCACATCATTATTGGTTGCAGGAAAAAGATTTTCTTACGCCTTGCCTCATTGTTTCCCTCGCATCCAGGACGAACATCAATTTGGAGAACGGCATGGACTCCTCTCAACAGCGGTCACAAACGAAGCAATGACAGCGCGCTCCGCCAAGCGAGGATGCTTTTGCTGAACTCTTGAAGAACCTGTGCGGCCAACCAAGGAACCCAAAACTTAATGATAATACACCTGAAATGCCAGGAATATCGAAATTACTGGAAGGTGAGGTTGCCTGTGGCAACGTTAATGACATTTCACTGGCGCCGTCAATATCGGGGAACTTGCGGCCCTGGGCTCTCGGAATCCTATCTGCTCTCAGCTCCATTTTTTTATTTTTTTTAATACCATGCAAGCCACAGGGCAGGGAGTAAATACACATCAGACTAAGTTTGACTCGAATGTTTTCACCCCTTCCACGGTCGTACAGTGTTATTTTGATCCCCTGTCGTTCGTGGAAAAAATTAAATCTTAAATCTTATGTTTTATACTTAATCTCTGAAATTTTATTCACATGATCTCTCATACCCTAGTACGATGGGGGTAATAATACATTCTCAACATCACTGCTTTAGAGACGCCCTTCCAATTTATGCAAGAGATTTAATCTGTAATTTAACCTTCGCTCAATTAGGTGATTCCCAGCCTAGCTGCTCTAATATTTTTGATACGCTACTAAGTTTATCATGACAACGTTTTACAAATCTAGCTCCGCTACGCAGAGCGCGATCCAATTCGGCAATCAATCTAACTTCGATAGGATCCCATATACTTGCAGCATATTCTAAATGAGGCCTGACGAGCAAAAGATAACATTTCTCTTCGACGTTTTCCCCACATTTACCCAGTACTATTTTGATAAATTCTAATTTCTCTCCTAATCCCATTTGAGTGAAGAAGGAAGAGGCGTCCTTCAGCCTGTGTGTATCCGTCCATGGTTGTGTTCATTGCCGTATTTTATGAAAGATGGAGTCGAGTTTTTGGACGCAAGCGAGAGGCTACGGTAGCATTGTCATCTGCGTCACAGACGAGAGTACACAGTTCACGCCAAACTAATCCCTGAAAACGACAACTCAGAAACGCAGACACAGTGACTATTTCATGGTGACCTCAATTCGTCCGTAGTCAAGCATTTCAGGAAATGTTCCCGCTGGACAGTTCACAGCGAAGTGGTTCCACTTTTAGTTCCCTGAGAAGAGGTTCTTCACAGTGCATAGGCTGCCGGGAACTGAACGATGAAAATAGTTCACCGAGAAAAATGCATATTAATAATTTATCTGTAAATAATTATTCCATTATCAACCGATTAAATTAAGAGAATAACACCAAACAAATTAGAGGGTCAGGGATTATAACGTCGCCATCATTTTGCTCAGCGAAGAGAGTAAACACACCATGTTGAAAAAAGCACAACACTTTTCAACGTTTTTTTCACAATTCATCACGTTACTTAATGTATTAAGATTACGGTAATAAATCGTGAAAAAAAACAACTCGCCGACCATTAACACAGCAATCAACCCGAAGGTCGGTTTGGCAGGTGAAGAGAGGTTTTTCTGTGAGAGGGAGTTTCTCCGCGAAGGAGTGGACTGATCTCTTAATGTCATGCAGAATAGGGGTTAGATCCGAGGCCTCCTCCTCTGAGGTATTTAATCCCGATGAACCATTGGGCACCGATTACTTTCATAAGGATTTTCTTGTCGGTTGACTGCATGGGCCCAAGTTGGGGCGGCGTACGATAGGAGAGGACGGATAATAGAACTTTAGGGCAGTAGTTATTTTAGTACCCTGCAAGCCACCGCCAGGGTGTGTGGCAGGGGGTGAACGCACACCAGACTAATTTTGACCAAAATGCGTCCCTACCGCGGTCGAATAATCTTAAGTATTCTGACCCTTATCGTTCGCTGCAAAGTAGCTTCGTTTTCCCTTTGGAAGGGGAGCTCAGCCGACGCAATGGTTCCAAATGCTGTGGTGGCGGCAGTTGCTTCATTAATGGAAGACCGGATGTGTGTTTCCCAAGCTAATGTTTCGTCCAGGGTTCCCCTCGACACTGTAGTCTTGCACTTGGGAATAACACTTACACCGTGGTGTATGGGAGGGCCTTCCCCTGGTTTAAGGTACTGTCGCCAATTGACTTTCCACCTCCTGCCAATCAGTGGCCCTCCAGCAGTGCGAGCCCACCGAAGCCACCGACCGTCGCGGATGGGAGGCGGCGGGAAGAGAACCGTCGCTCGAGGGGCGACCCGGTCGCCGACTCGGGCGTGCGCGCGCTGAGGATCGGAGGCACGAAGTACGTGGTACCTCTGCCCCAGGAGTGGATTCCGGCCCCCGCGCCAGGGCGGAGGGAACGCGTCGTCGACACGCCCCGCGGGTGCCAGGGGCGGCGATGGGCGGGAAGGCGACAGGAATGGCGATGGAACGAAGGGGAGGAGCCCACGGGGAATAAGAGAATGGGTTAGGGGTTGAAAGCCGAGGCGAGGGGATGCAGTATTCACGGAAGTGGATGGAGAGGGTGGTGGCTGCCTGGGAAGCCTTTGGGGGGGGGATTCGCGACAGACACGCTCCGGGGTCCAACAGAGGAGGAGGTCGCCAGGGCTGGATCGCCACGTGGACAGAGTGGATTACGCTCTGTGGGCACCATGTACATCAGGGGCCACAACAGAACTAAATTAGAGTGAATTGATGTGATCTTGAAAGAAAATTACAAGCAAAACTTGTGGAATTTTCGAGGGCATAACACTTGTAATTTTCCATTTTTGAATGAAATTCATTTAGCAAAGTATTTTGGCTTCACAGACACATTAAGTAGAAAAACGTTCCGTTTCACTGCTCCTCCATGATCTACATACACTCATAATAGAGCGGCGGTGCGTAGGAGAAGGGGAGGGGGAAAAATTGGAGTCATCTACGTCATTTGCGTCGCCTGCCCTTGGGTGGTGGTGAGCAGGGGAGGGCGGACTGGAGGCCGGGTGGCCAAGCGCATTTCGGCGGCGTCCGAGGCCGCCCCTACTGAAAGGAGTGCCATAAAAGACGGGGGGGGGGGGGAATACGAAATACAAATAGCGCAATAAAATTTCTTTAAGAAAATCACGGTTGGTAAATTGAAAACCGCATCAGAAGTTTGATTTGCATGGGGGTTCGCAATTCTACTGCTTAGAGGAGCTGGAGTTAATCTGGCACTGAGAATCATTCACCCTGGCGGGGGTGCGAGTAGGGCGGGGGGGAGGGGTTCGTGAGGGGAGTGGGAGGCGATTGCCTCGGGGGCAGAGCGGCCGTCGTCACTCGCTTGGTTGCCCTCTTAAAATTAATTTATTGAACAGATTTGCACAAACACTTAAGATTCTTCAAAGTACTCTTTCCTTGGGCTGATACATTTTTTCCAGCGAATCTGCCAGGACCGGTACGCGCCCTGGAAGGTGTCTTCGGGGACCTCTCGCGAAGCCTTCGTCATGACTGATTGGAGCTCTCCTATGGACGAAAAACGGGTTCCTTTCAGGGCTGCCTTAATCCTAGGGAACAAAAAGAAGTCTGCTGGGGCGACGTCAGGACTATAGGGGGGGCTTGGACAGCGTAGGCTCCTGGTGTTTGGCCACGAACTCGCGGACTCGTTGCACGTTGTCGTGAGGGTGTCGCCAGGTAGCGGAGATGTCTCTTCTCGTCCTGATGACCCTTTTTCGGAGTCTTTCCGGCACACCCGCGTAGTAGGCAGCGTTAACTGTCTGTACTTGAGGAACGAACTCCTTATGGACCACTCCTTTATTGTCGAAAAAGACAATGAGCATTGTTTTCACTTTTAATCAGCTTATCCTTGCCTTTTTGGGCTTTGGGGACTGGTCGGTGTGCCACTCATAGCTTTGGCGTTTTATTTCTCGGTCGTATTCAAAAACCCATGTTTGGTCACCAGTTATGGCGTTGTCCAAAATAGCAAGTTCATTTTCAATACGTTGGAAAAGTTCACTAGTAATTCCCGCTCGGTTGGTCTAATGGTCGTCTGACAACACCTTGGGCACGAGCTTGGCGCACACTTTCCTCATCGCTAAATCTTCAGTAATAATGTGAAACACAACAGTAGGCGACAATTACAGTTCATTGGCAACCATCTTGATGCTCAATCGACAGTCAGAGTCCAACAATTGTCGAACACGAGCCACATTGTTGTCGGTTTTGCTGGTTGACGACCGCCCAGAGCGTTGTCCGTCGTGAACCTCTCCCCGGCCCTCCTTAAAGGCCTTTAACCACCTCGAAACTTGTAAGCAGGATAGAGTTGAGTCCCAGTAAGCCTCACGAATCATTTTGTTAGTCTCCTCGAGAGATTACGTCAGTTTAGCAACAACACTTAGCAATCCGGTAACGTTGCTCGATCGTCGATTCCATTTTTTTCGTGACACGGTCGGCGCGCAGAAGTTTACAATAACTGCCGTCATGCCGCTTCCACAGCTTGGAGAGCACTGAGACCGATTTCACGGCAAAGCTTAGCGTCCCCCCCACCCCACTTACTCCATGTAGTCCGATCCCACTCCGGCCGATAGGAGCGAGGCGGGAAATTTAATTGCATTACTTTCACCCTGTACGTCAACATGACGAAGCATCACTGAATAAGAGGCGAAGTCGTCAAATCTTGAGGGGATAAGTTCCGGGGTAGCATAATATAGTAACGAATGCGTGATAAAAGATCCATTAAATGGAAGCAGAATCTAACTTTATGGTAATCAGTCATTCAGAAGTACCGCTGATGCAGTCTAGGCTATCTTGCACCGCCGCGGGTTTGGGGTAGGCGCACTGCGCACTAAGGACTGCGACGAGCGAACGAATGCTATTGCAGATTGTGCCGAATACTTATCTACATTGATGGACTTCAGGTAAGTACCTCCAATGTAAATAAGATTCGGTTGAAATGGACGGATCGAAAGAGATAGTCGAAGTGCCCCATTACCCTTGATTGTCAGCTAGGTGGCGTCATCATCTCAGTCAGAGGTCAGAGGCCATCATTCCTGACCTCCAGATCCCTGTATCAGTCGGGCTTTTTAGGAATGGGAATAATACGAGATAAAAAAGCGGTGCCGATGACAGCATTCCTATACCGATGTAATTGACAGCAATTGTAAGGTACAGGTGCATGCAATTTTTAACCAAATGTTGGATTTTGTATGGATTTCAATAAAACACCCCGGCTGGTATATATCTCCGCGCGTACCGTAATGTTTACAAATTTGCTCTTTGTTGTGAAATACATGGACAATCTACGAGTAACTGTAATCGTTTGCGTGCGGAGAATATACGCAATTAATTCTCATCAGTTAGCCCAGTGATGGCTGACCCGCGACTCTTGTGCCCTTCCCGAGTGAGTGCACGGACACTGCGATTCGTGGCCTATTCGCAACAATCGAGGTTTGCGCGTCTTTTATCTTCAGGCGAGCGCTCTAAAGCAACTTATTGAGAAAATAGAAAGAGAAATACCAGAAAAATAAAATGTCAACGCGTATCGTCCGGTCGTATCTTTGCATCTACGGTTCTACGGTGTGTTACTTCTCCGCAAGAAAGACTAGGATTGCAGTTAAAATCCGCACCGAAAAATACATGTGAACTTAGCTCACGGCACAAATGATCTGCTTTGAAAGACCTGGAGAAGGAAGAAATGCTGATTTTTAACTCCTGGAATAGCATTCCTAAATCATATAATCAGCTGGAAAAACTACCGTTTTTTCCTTATTCCAGTTCCTACATTTTCATGCGAACAACCATTTTCAAGGGTGAACCTTATCTACAGTAAATTGATAAGTTGTCTTATCGATGAGAACTTAGAATCTTGCTTAAGATTAATAACAAAAACATACAAACTTGACTTAACCAAACTTTCCAAGTAATGTAAGGCTATTATTCACATCCGGGTTTGTCAGTCATTGTCATGATATTTTATGGATACCTTTCAAATTAGTTTTCATTGAATAATATGGTTATTGAGTATGATATCAAGTTTTACTCAACGTAACTATAGTTTAACTAAGACTCAAAACTTTAACCAAAGTTTATTAAGTTACAATTAGGGAGCGTTGTGGAGTGAAAGGAGACGTAATGTCCAGGATTGAGAGAGGTATAAGTTTGAGATACCTTGGACGTATAGAAAGGATGAACGAAAGGCTCAAGTTAGTATATACTCGTAAGACGAGTGTGGATGGGACATTTGGAAGGGGTCAGCGAACGAATCTCAATCACATTGAGTGCGTTTTTGGCAAAGGCCACCTCAGGAGTACCCTCATTAAGTCAATTACAATGCACCTACGTAAATAGTTGTAAGCATAAATATTAGGCTCTCAAAAGAAATTTCAATCGTAGTACCGTTGACATTCGGCTCTGTCGACTAATGAGTTCGCCGACCACTGAGTTACACGTTGGGATAAGTGATAATTTACGTCGAAAAAACGGCAAGGTTCTCCGAGATAATGCAATGCGAGGTTGGGTCTGTTCACTATCTGTGCAAAATGGCAGCGCCAGTGACACGGTGACACTTCACGATCGACAGAGAGATTGCGAAAGGGATTAGAGTCGGTCATCCAGAGCAGTTGACCTTTCTTGATGTCCGTTGTCACAGAGTAAGTAACCTTGAGGAGAAAACAAAGATTGTTCTGAGCGCCCTTTAGCTATAATATTGGTGTACATCGAATATGTTTATTGACTAATTACTCCGCAATTTTGTTTCCTCCTTTGGCAATTAGCGTTCATCGTTAATAATGAGATTCAATATTTAAGGCAGGAGACAATCGTAGAAGGAGAATCCATTGCTTCGACTAAACCAGGAAAACCAAATCTTGAGCATTTTAATTTTAGATTCCAAGGTTTCAGTACTCGTATTAGTTTTATCGATGCATTTATTTGGATTTGTAAATTATCAGCAATGCAAGTTGAGTGGCGATGAATAGTGACAGGCAAGGCGACCTTAAGCGGGGGGATGAGTCCAGGGGGCGGGGGGTGGAGGCGGGTAGGGGAGGGCAGACTGACAAGGGTGCTCGGGCCTTCGCTCGCGCAAACACGTCCTTCGTTAAGAAAGGGCTTCCCTTGTAGGAGCCTTGCGAGAGAACGGGGGGTCGGGTGAAGTGACTGCTTCCGCAATAACTGTCTCCGTCGGTATCTCTAACAGCAAGATTCAAGCACGTATTCAAAAGGTGATGCACGCATATTATGCCGTCCCGAGTAAGTTATCCCTCAATTAAGTCTAGAACATTATGGAATCAGTTCTGTCTTCATTCTCGAGGCCTTCCAAGCTCCCGCATCAAACACCCGAGCCTTCGCTGCGTTTCCTTCCTCGCGCCCTCCATGAACTAACGCCTTATCTCCCCCCCTCCACCTCCCCCCCACCCCCCCTCTCATCATTCCCCACTCATCCCGTTAGCCGTACCTATTCTCACGCTGATAAAGTTGGCTGAGACCACAGAATATTCTGCTTAAAAAAGGAGAGCAGTTTGCCTCGTGAGTATTTCAATGATTCTTTCGTGGAATGTGCTCATTACGAATAATTTATGCAATTCCAAATCATGCATTTCCTGAATATCGCTCATCACGGCGATTAATATCTCCACTAACGAAGACGGACGCAAAAATAACTTCAAGGACGAATTACGACCGCGCTCGTGAACGTCTCTTCCGAGTCCTTTCTGTCGCATTTCGCACACACTGTGCCAGTGGCCACGCGGGCCCGCCCTCCCGGCGGCAGCGAGCAGTGGGAGGGGTGCCGCGTCCCCCGCCACGGAACGTGCCCAATGGCTAAATGAGGCCCAACCGCCCGAACAAACCTTAATAGGGTCGGCAGCTGACGAGCCAGAATATCATGGTCGGCGTGTCTCCTGCACAAGGACCCTGCTCCCGTCTCTGGATCGCGAGGGCAATAAATTTAGCGAAACTCCGACGCCGAGGAAGGAGAGACCCCGGGTGAGGGGCGGAGAGTCGACGACCCCCTCTAACCGTGCCCTTCCGATGGAGCCCCCCCCCCGCCCCCATCCCTTCTGGCTAAACGCAGGGCCCGCCCCAAAAAATAAGTAGAATGGTTTTTTTCCCGCCAACGCGGACGGCTGGGGTGGGGCGGGACAAATGATGGGAGCTCTTGGGAAAGTGACGCGACCAGCGTCTGTTTTCAGCGGGCCGTATCATTGTGTGGATCGCTGCTAAACTGGACCCCTATTGCAGGGTCGCGTCACGAATTCACGATTCCACGTTCAATGGAGCGACGATACGCTGTAAAATGTGGTGTTAAGCTCGTAAAATCGGGTTCGGAGACCATGAACATGTTTGAGGATGCTTACGGAGATGAATAAATGTCCCAAGGAATGGTTTTCCGCTGGCAGAAGATGTTAGAGAGGAGGGGATGAGGAACGCCCTGGACGGCGGTCAACGACACTCTTCTGCTAACATCCTGACACTTAGGCGTCGATCGGAATTGAGCATGCCTTTCACCTTTTGCACCATTTCAACTCACTGAGTGTCAGAATGTCAGCAGAAGGAGTACAATATGCCTAAAATCAACAGTGCATCGCATTCTTACAAAATATTAAGCCACGGGAAAGGTTTGTGCAAAGTTGGTCCCCAAAGTACTGGCGGAAGATAAGGAGGCTGCTCGGGAGACAATCTACCATCACTTTTGGAACTCGCACCAGCCGCCCTACAGCCCCGATGTGGCGCCACCACAGGACTTCTTTTTGTTCCCAAGAATAAAAATGAGATTGAAATGCAACCATTTTGGAACGCTGGATAACGCCAAAAAGCCCTTGACGAGGTGCCTTAACACGAGGTTTCCGTCGACGCCTTCCAAGAAGCGTACAGCGACTGCCAGGGGCGCTGCAATCGGTGGGTTGATGCACAAAGATACTATGTTGAAGAATTTTAGTAATTTTTACCCTGATCTGCAAAAAAATTTTTTTTGCAGATCAGAGTATTTTTCCGGATGTATTCTGCTTAATTTTGCGACAGACCCTGTACAACAATATATAAAATATAATATTCAGGGTGGTTCACTAAGACAGAGCGTAACTCCGGGTAGAACAATTAACTTTACCCACTTTTTGTCCCATGGCCATTAAATCTAAACTCCATAGTTACAGAGGTAAGGCAACGCAAACATTCAGCTGAGAAAATCCAGCATTTGCGGTGAAATCATTCAAAGGTGGAGTGACCAATCCATAGAAATGACCCCGCCGTTATCCTACATCTTAAAAAAATGAGTGACTTTGTACATGCCTAACATTTTCTGCGTTACGATCACATGTCACCAGATGGACCATGAAATCAATAGAAAACATTTGGGTGTATAGGGTTATCTTTTAATATTATACACTTTTCTCATGTGGGTCGCGGTGGTCCAGAGGTATAGCATTGGACTACTGACCGGAGGACCCGCGTTCAATTCCCAGGCAAGCCTCTCTCTGGGCACCCGCAGCTCCAAAGGTTTGTGATATTTCAGGTACCAGATCTTACTGGGAAACCATAACCGGCACAGGGAAAGGAACTGGACCCCCTACTCTGACGTGTGAATTTCACACGCCGTCGGGCTTAGTACTGGGTGAACTACTAAACATCACCTACTAAACCGACCTTCGAGTTGATTACTGTGTCTATGGTTTAATTGCTTATACATATATATATATATATATATATATATATATATATATATATATATATATATATATATATATATATATATATATATATATATATATATATATATATATATATGGGCCCATATATATATATGGGCTGACACAATATAACACAAATAGAAAAGAATAGACACATTTAAAAGAACACTCACACGGTAAATTGTTCGAGCTTTCGGCCCTCTCAGAGGCCTTCTTCAAGAGAGACTGAAAATATGCTATTGCTGAGGAGAGGGGAAAGAGCTATGGGCGTGGAGGGGAGGTGTGGAAGGAATGCTGGGAGGGAAATTAAATATGGCGGTTTAGAGTGGGAATTTTAAAGGAACGGAAGGCTAATATGTAGGCGGATTCACGAGTTCTCACCTCTATGTTGGTGGCTGAATCAGGTAGGGATTCTAGGATGCTTAGAGCAAAACACTGGTCGAATGAAAGGTTGTGGGAATTGGCGTGTGAAGGGATAGGAAGAGAAGAGAGTGAGGCAGAATTGCAGGAGTACCGGTGATTATTCATTCGGATGGATAAGGGGGTAAGGGGGTAATGGGTGCATCCATGGTTTCCTAGTCCTTTTCGCATTAACGGTTCCAATAGTGTCTTTTGCGACTTTCGATAACCCTGTCTTGATATTTTCCCATTTTTCTTGGATAGTACTTAGATCTTTACCATCCTCCATGATTTCCTCAACCCACCTGTTTGTATCCCTTCCTTTTCAAACCATTTAATGCTTCTACATTCCATTTTCTAACGTCCCCGCCGCTGTAAATTATTCTATAATTATTACTCCAGTAATCCCCGCTATCCTTCCATCTCACCTCTCATAGTCCTAAAATATCTATATTTCCCCTTTCCATCTCTTGCTTAACATTCTCGAGTTTACCTGTCCTCATCATTGTCCTAACATTCCACGTTCCTATTCTAACTAACTTGGTCTTCTTCTCCTGCGTCTTCTGTCCTGCTGCTGCTGGTTTTCCCTTGCAAGGGTTTCGTGGGATGACGACCGCGAAAGCCTTGCCTCCCCCGCTGCCGGGCACGACACACGGCCGATTGGGCCGAGCCCCGTAGTTGCCAGGACTCAAAATCTCTGTTTTGTCCATCATTTAAATCTTGGGATTGATAATTCAGGTGGTTTCCCGTTGCCTTCATCAATAGTGTTTTTAACGTGACACCATTACTTACTGGCCGCCCCACTGGGGTCAGACGCCATTGCAGCCGCCTCACTGAGGAACAGACGCTGCGTGGACTACCTTTCGTCTGGCTCCTAACCTTCGACCTATCTGGCATGGGTGACCCTACCAGGAGCAATTATTATTACTGCCGCCAGCACAGCTCTAGGGATCATCGGAACGCACAAGCCCTTCCACCACGTCAAGGTTGTAGTCCGGGGAGGGATATATAAGTATATATATATATGTATTTATATACATATATATATTTATGTATTTGGCGGCACCTCCTGATGCCTATGGTGTCGTCAGCGTATGTTTTAGCATACATTTTAGTTCGCGATCCTCCCTCCAACATTTTTTATCCAGACTTCACCGATGGACAAATTGACCGCCATTGGGGTTGGTGGTTTCGATGAAAAAGCGTCCTCTTTCCACCCGACCCCCCCCCCCCTGCCCTCCTCGCAGCAAACAAGAATGCGGACGGCGGCAAAGGGGGGGGGGGCGGCCGCAAGCGCGGGGACCACCATTCCTTCCCACAATGCACCGCGGAGTCAACACGAAGACCAGGCGAGCCTCGAGTGCTCGCGCGCCTGCCCTAATCGCTCGATCGGCCCACAATCGATCGATCATGAAGAGACAACATTCGACCCAGGGATTCCATCGAATACACTTTTTTGGGGGAGCCCTGAGCAGGCTAACGCCATTTTCGCGGTTAATTTTTTTCCGTAGGAAATGAAAAACTATTGGTTTCAGAAACTCGAAAATTGAGGCTTGAAATATTTTATTTGATTTGAGAAAGGAAGGTAGGACAAAATAAACCCATTGCAAGAGGCACTTTATTTTGGATAATTTTATTGTTCCACGGATTTTCTCGTTTAAACTTGGGGGTGCATTGATATGATCTGCAACGTTTGAGTTCAGAATAAATCTCCACTTCCAACGCTTTGACTCTAATTATATATCAATGGATATTAAACAAACTCAGGATGAGTGTACGATAATAATTTATAATATTCCTCCCGTATTTTTCTGAAGAAAAAAATTGTTTATAAAGTTGATTGCTCAGTAAGTCGTGTGATGGCAGCACAAAAATATAATATTCCATTGAAATTTAACACACTAGGAAACGATTTAGTATCATGACCGTGAATTATGCAAGCTTATCCTCTTCTTAAACAATAAGCCTAAGCACAAAATGTTAGTTATGTGGTTTATTTGAGATGATAAATAGGTACGTACTTGAATTGGTAATGACTTAAAAATGCACTAGAGTTGCGTTGGGAGACGTGTTCTTTGTGACTTCACGAATATACGGGTTCGTAGCGCACGCAATTACATGTCATTTATTTAATGCGTCCGTAGTCCGGTTTACAATTATATGTTTTATCTATGAATAAAGATTTGATTAACTAGTAAAAACTTTCAAACAACATCCAATATAATTCGTTGTCTCAGGCGTAACTTTATGGAATTTGCATAACATATTGAAATGTAATGAAATAATTGACTTTGTAATTCCACACACTTTATTTTTAAAAAACACACGACCCAGGTTTCGACGTTGAACGTCATCATCAGGTGGTCCTCATAGAAGCACGCTGGCTATATATATACTTTCTGATCATAGGAGGGGGGGGTTGGTCAGAGAGGGAGGTTGGAGGGGTAAAAAGGTTACAATGTAGCTGGGAAGAAAAGAGAATTACATTTTTGATTTAGAAGAGTGGTAGGTCTAGGAGTGGGGAGTGGGAGGGATACAAAATTTCGTTGGCAAGATCATCTTTCCAACGGACACATTTCAAAATTTCTAACTGCTCGAAAGCATCGAGCCTTTGACCTTTTTCTTCAAAATGAATAATTTTTGTCACAAAGTCACTGTTGTGGTCACTTTCGATGAGGTGCTTTGCAAAGAGGGATTTTATGTTCTTATTTTTTACACGTTTGGTGTTCTTTAATCCTTTCTTTAAATTTCCGTCCTGTTTGCCCAATATACTTTGTGCTACAATCTGAGCACTTTAACTCATACACTCCACTCCTCTCGTTTTTGGGGACTTTGTCTTTAGTGTGAGAGATCAGGTTCTTAAGGCATGAACCACTGTAAAAGGCACATTTAATTTTTTCTTTAGGAAAACTTCCAATATCTTTAGCAATAAACAGATCGTACGTGATTTCATGAAGAAATAATAACGATTCGGAATAGATCCAATCCAATACATGGATTAGTGTTATTCGGTGGTGACTTCTCATAATTGGGTGGACGTGTTTGAAATGAACTTATGGACACAAGTTTGTTTTAATCTTAATAAAAATTAACGTTAAATGTCTCAATTCCTGTATCACTCTCTGCAATGAACTTTATCATAAATTGAGAGTGTCCTATTGGTTTATCATTATACTTGAAGATTCAATAGCCAGGTTAAAACATATTCAGCGTTATTAGGTATTAAAAACATCACTGGATGATTTACAACGTTAAGGAAATGTAATTTTCTTGTCCAAGTATAATAGAGAGATGCTATAAAATGTTACTGATATTATGTTTAGTTTTTTATGATGTTGCACTCACGATATTACACTACATCAACCGTGGAGATTGAAATTGATGAAGAATACTCAGATAAGCTGTTGAAAAAAGCTGTAATCAAAAAGTGTCACGAAAAATATGAATTTTGGCGAATGGCATGACATTTTACGTAAGATTTCATGAAAATGAGGAAACACCTAAGGAGGTGTTTAACAAGAAGGATAATCAATTGTTTGATTGTTTTTTTTGATATTTTACCGATAAAACTGTCGTTTGGTTAAACTTACCGGGGAGGCAATGCTAGGCCCTGTTTAGATGTATTCAATGCCCTCACTGACGCAGTAGGTACCTCTTAACTTTCAGGTTAGAACATGAGTCATAGTCTCGTATTCAAAAATAACTAACTGGTCAAAATACAGTCATTAAATTTAACTGTCATTTAACTAAACAGATTACTAGCTAACCAAGACGTTAAAAATGAGTTTTAATTCGGCCCTAAAGCTTGCAAAGTAGGAACATAAAAAAAATGTGAAAAAGTACGGCGTTGGCCGTCTCGGATTTCTCGGACTGGAGGGAGAGTTGGAGAGATTCGCGAATAACATGTTGGATAAGAGTGCCAGCATAACCGAGACCCTATGCTTAAAAAAGATAACCATTCGAAGGCGACATCCTCGGCGTTGAAACTAAAAGCTGCGAGTTCGAATCTCGGCACTACCACAAGCGCATGCCTGTGACCGGAGGGCCGCCACAAAAGTACGGGCATCACTACAGTGGAGGTGCAGGAAAAACACAATTTTCTAAATTTATCGTAACTCCGAGCCGCACGTGAACGACGGGTTTGAAAGACCGTCGAAACGGAGGAGTTGGATGAGGCGAAGGTAAGGAAGGGTAAGAGGGCGCGCGAGATGAATTGGGAATGCGCCCACGTGGAGACTTGAACGTGGGCAGTGAGAGGGTGGCGCGAGGGGGGGGGTGGGGTTCGATTGGGGGGCGGTCGGCACTCACCCTCACGCCGCGGGGGCGGAAGGGTTGTGCGGCGACGCATGGAGTGAGTGGACGAGGAACTTCAATTGACCACTACAGGGGGGGGGGGGCATTCGTTTAAACATGCAGAGGGCGAAAATGAGGCCGATATTAATGCCGAATGCGATATTGATGTCGAGGAACATTCTAACTAACGTACCACGTTTGCCGAGAATGAGATAGATTTATATGAAAAATATGAATTTAGCTTGATGATAATTTTCATAGAGAGTTAAACTTGAGCTCTTCAGCAAACGGACGACACTATGCATTATTATTAGTTTTCAATTATGTATTCTTATACGTAATAAGCGTTTTCTGGATAAACAATCGATAAAACTCTGATTCAGAATGCTTAGTGATACAAGTAAATTCATGATTACTGAATAAATAAACTTGGTTTCTCTTCAGAAAAAAATTTTATGCATTATAATACAACAGGTTTCGACGCATAGGCGACATCATCAGATACATGCATACATACACGGTGATACCACCTATGCGTCGAAACCGGTAGTACTATATATATAATTAAGTTTTTATGTGAAAAGTACCAAGTTTATTAATGCAGCAGTCATGAAATTTCACAAAGTAGAGCCTCAAACCATCGAATTCAGAATTATAATTCATTAACCATTTATTCAATGCAATTGATTCACACGATTAAGAGTCTCAGCTGCGAATTACCGAGAAAAAGCCCTTCGAAGGGAGAGAGCGCGTTGGTCTTTGACGGAGAATAACGATGGCGGGAGACAATACAAGCACGGGGATTCATGGGAGTAGGAGTGTTCTCGGAGGTCATGACCCCGCAAAACCTGCCTTGATTGAGGCCTGATTGTCCTCGTTTCACTTACACACGGACAATGAACCCGATGCCGACGAAGTTATCGTCCATAGACTTGCAATGAGAGCCACTCTATGCGTCTAGGATTTTTTCTATCAGTTTGAACAGTGATTGGAACGTGTACTTAAGTTTTGAAAAATGTCGTCGTCATTCTACAGTCAAAATGAAACTCAGCAATTCCACAATTTACTCCCACTCTCCGACAATGGTCTGACCACTGCGTGGCATCATCATGGTGGGCCGATGGGCGTCTTGACCAGGTGACGGGGGACGATGCCACACAGCCGGAGGGAAAAAATATTTACTGCGGCATCATTGAGTTCCATTTTGTCGGTACAAGGGAAAAACACCAATTAGAGGGTGAAAATTTCTTATGTCGGTGTCATCCAATAAACGTTCTTAAGCCACGGCATGGCATTCCGCAAATAGCCTGGTCCACATCCGCCCTCAACTCATAACCTATAAACCTATATACAGTATAATATCTAGTAGCTGACACTTACATCTCAATTCACGCCTTTGACAGTTCTCCCGTTCGTGGCGCATCGACAGTTTTGTAACGATATACTATCCAGCAAGTGAAAAAGGCAATAATCAAGAGAACCAGTTAGGATTTGCATCGAGACAGGCATCGAAATATCGTTCCAATTGCACGCTCGCACGCACGCACGCACACAAACACACTTGGGGAGGAGGGCCACCCCACACGCGACCTCGCCTGACCCGATCCCATTCGCGAGCTTTCCGATCGCCCTGCCGGCACTCCGGGGGAGCCCGCTGGGGGAGGGGTGCCCGGAGGGGGGAAGCAACCCGCTCTTGCAAACAGAAGCTGCCCCGCTAAATCGCCGGCGCCGCGCGGGGCGCCCCAAGATAGGCCCACCACCCCCGACCATGGAGCTCATTACACGTACGGTGAAAACGAGAAGCAAATTGAAATTCCGAAGGAAACCCACCCACGAGGAAACCACGGTCTGCGATTAACGTTTTAATATGGTTGGCTCTTTTCAATGTGCGTTGGGTTTCTGGAATGAACCCAACACACAAAAGAATTATTACTGGAACTCGACCGGTTCTGGTAGTTTTTGGATGGACACAGAATACGAACCGTTTCTTAACAGCCTTACAGTCCCTGCCATCAATTACCTCTTCCTTGTGAAAGCCTCTTTGCCTAGCGCAATTCTTCTCCTTTCGTCCCGACTACTTTGACCGTGTTGGTCCAAAACACTTACGAGATACGCAAAAGTTTCCACCTGCTCTAGTTTTTGCCCTTCTTTTTTAATGTTTAGCTTAGCCTTTTTCTTTATAGAAAATCGCATAACCTTTATTTTATTAATATTGATTCTCATCCCATATCTGTCGCACGGAATTTCCAATTCACTCAGCTATGCTTGCAACCTCTTGGCTGACTGACGAACTATAGCTCGGTCATCAGGGAACCTTACATATTTCACGAATTCCCCTCCGACTTTCATTCCTACCTCCAATTCTTCCCATGCCTCTTTAATCATTCCCTCTGCATACAGGATGAACAGCAACGGTGATAATGGGCAACCCTGCCTTACACCTCTTCCTAAAACTGCCCATCCGGACTCTCCGTTCCTCACTCGCACCTGAGCAGTCTGAGACATGAACAGGTTGCGGATTAGCCTCCTGTCCCTCCAATCTATTCCTATTTTTCTGCAATATACGATCACGTTGCAATACATTTCAAGCCATTAATTTTACCTCGTAATTTAGTCTTATCGAAATCTAAGGCACAAAAGACATCCCGATTGTATTCTGTTTTCATTTCTATTAGTGACCTCATTACTGCAATAGCACCACGTGTACCTCTCCCCTTCCTGAACCCTAACTGATCATCCCTCGTGTATTCATTCAATTTCACTGCTCCCCATCCGCTTATTGATGATCCTGAGAATAACTTTAGCTGCGTGCGCTGAAATCAAAGCTATTGTTCTGCAGTCCTCACACGATGTAGACTTTCCCCTTTTTGGGATGGGAACTAACACCGATCTGATGATGATGAAACAATAATGGATGGTAAAGAATGAGCAAACAGAAAAAATATGACGCAATACAAGAGACTCTCTTTTGATTCAATTTTTGACTAGGGATGCTTTAATGCGCTCACAACTGAGACGCTCAACCATCGAATCGCGGCCTACAGTAATCAAGAAGAAGTTTCTAGAGCGAAATCCAAACCGTATAGTAATTTTATCAATTTCGCCATGTTATCAAGGCAAAAAATGTACGTTTCATTTGAATTTAGATGCCCACTACGTGACAAAATAACAACTCGAGTCTAATGAACCATTTTGGTTTTAAATAAATGTACATTATTAACACAAAGAAACTAGGACTATATTTTCGACTTTTGACCGATTTCAATGGCGCGAGAATTAATATTACGCGTAAAAATATTAAACTTTTGCTTCTTGTAATACCAGGCCAAAAGGGTCAACCCTCGCTCTGATCCAATGGAACTCATTCCGCCTAGAGTGAGGTCCAAATCGGTGACAGCCAAGAGCCATTATTTTAGTGAGCCAAGACTGCTGCGGCGACCATTTTCAAACCAGTGCTCGGAGGTCGATGCTCCAGATGCACAGAAGTGGCCTGGGTTTAAACTATTCGGGGATGGAGCCGACTGGAATTCAAATCGTCTCCGCGTGCACCTTTTACGGAACCGCAATCGAAAATTTGACGATGAACAGACTGCAGCAAAGCGATAAAAGGATTGTATACAAAGTATCGGGGACAATTTTTTCCAGACGTGACTGCACGTCCGTAAATACGGCACACGCCCCTGCGGCGGATTGCGGGGTATTATGTAGATAAACATGTAGGTCACGACGCGCTCGCACTGCGAAGGCTCGTTGGTGGGGGGTCTGACCTTCAACACATGCCAAGCGCCAATCGTCTTCGAGCATTTTTCAGGCTAGATCGTGTTATTAGCTGACCCCTGTCGAGTGCCTCAGTGTAAGCGCTAAATACGGTACGCCATCAAATTAAGTGTTGGACTGGGGAATTCGGGTACGGAAACGTTGGGCATTATTCGCCAAATATTAAAGGATGAAATTATATCACGACCTGCACTTTTTAAGTGCAGCTTTACCTATTCCTAAAAGTAAGAAAAACTTAGACTTACTTAACAACTGCAGTTTTTAAGTTTAAGTTTTTCATCACAAGCTCATCAAAGATGCCGAAAGAGTGTGGATCCCCGCGCTGGACGACCGTCGACGTCAAGAACCGACGATGGCGTGCAATGTGCGCGTGAAATGCTGAACTCAGACCATCGGTTGCGTACGAACGCAGACCGTATTGGCATTGAAAAGACGACAGTGCAGACCATTATCACTGAAAATTTGGCGATGAGAAAGATCTGCGCTAAACTCGTCCTTTCAAAGGTCTTGACGAACGACCAAGAGCAGAGGCAAGACTGCCTGCACGCAAAGACCTCCAAAGCGTTAAAGAAGACCCCGACTTGGCACCAGCAGACTATTACCAATTCCTAAAAGTAAAATGAAGTACACCACCATGGGACCCTAAGTAGTGCCCTCCAAGAAGGTTGCACGCGTACCCTTAAGGACCTTCCGTGATCCGCCTCCCAGGGAGCCTTGGAGTCGTGAAAAAACCGCTACGGAAAGTGTGTGGACGCTCAAGGGAGGTGGTACTTGGGCATTGTAGGAATATCAGAAATAAATATTTTTTTCCGAAAATTTTCGCAATATTTTTATATACATTTATTCTAGCAATTTTGGAAACCCGAAAACTCGAGACTCAAACCCCGACCCTCGTGACAGGGGCCCTAATTCCACCCTATCCTCTCCCATAAACTCGTGGTTTGTTCATAGTGCGCGTCCAACATAATTTTATTGGAAAGGCAAAAAAATAAACCAAACAGAGGTAAAAACTTATGCTAAGACGATTCGAGGTCGGGAGGTGGTGCTCTTGGTCGGAGTAGAGTACGTAATGAAGGCGCTGGAGAGAGGCCTCGCGGAGCCAAGGAAGTGCCCTCCGCCGCGACGCCAGCAAAAGCACATTTATGTCATTAGTTGAACTCTCATTATTCGAATAACCGTAGACGAATAAAGCTGATATGAATTATGTAAAGGGTGAGGAGCAAGACACCGAAGAGATGTCTGGAATGTTCGTAGCGCATGACCGCAGAGGAAGAGGGAACGGCCTTGAATCGATGCGGAGAGAAGGCAGAGGCTTACGAATCCACCAGCAGACAAGACCGAGAAAAGCCACGAGTACCACAAATTTATATTGCTGCAGGAAAATGATCGAACACTCGAAGAAGGGCCGCAATCGTGCGAATAATGCACAGCGTCACTGACATGAAATTACCAATAAAATTCTGTGAGCCGACTGTTATTTCAAACTTGTGATCACGTGATCATGTTGGATCGTGTTAACAGAGCTATTTACTATGCTCAGGGTTTACTCCAATGCGAGGGATGTTCATCTAATAGTGATCATATTTTTCTAATTCGCATTATTCATAGTGCAAAAAATTGTGCTAGCTCCATTTAGTTAGTTTTAAATTGCTAGTTAAATGAGTCAAGCATACCGGACAAGTTTCATCGATTTACCTCCGAAGAGCAACATGATGCCTTGAAATTCGTTTTCGTTCGAACATATCGCCGGTCGAGGTATATTTGATGTTACCGGAGGCTTATGTAAGGTCTGCTCTAGGCTGTGACACAGCCAGAAAATGGTCCGAAATGTTTCAAGAGGAGGGAGACAATCAAATTCAAAGTGAGGGAGGAAGAGGGACACCCAGTCAATGCTCTTGCGAAAGAAGGCATCACCCCCGCCGCTGCCACTGCGGGAGAGGAGGTGGTCGAATAGATTTTGAGAACACTCTCGGGAATTTCGATAACTATTTTCAAGCGCTGCCACCCACGCGTTGCCCACAGAATAATCACACGAAGGGCGTGTTTCTGCGCCGTGGGTTCCATGGCCGTTCATAGCAGAACAAAAGGGACTCCGGGTGCCTCCGCAATTGAAGTTGATGTTACGAGGAGTTTCTTCCGAAGGTTATTACAAGAAATGCCACTTGGCTACATCATTTTAATCCCGACGGCAAACAGCAACTCACTGCGTGGTCATCTCCAGAATAAACAACATAAATAATAAGCCAAAGTGGTGGGAAAGTTTTGGTCACATGATTCATCAGTATTCAGGGAATGGTGTACGTATCAGCACGTCGTTCTGGTGCACAGGTCAGTCAATGGGTCATGCCAAGTGGATTTAAATGATAATCCACCCTGGCCATTCCAATCGCAAGCAAAAGGCACCCCACATTCCAAAACGCCTCAGTTTTGAAATGATGCACCACGATAATGTATGGCAGCATATCGAAAATGCTGCTGCTGAATATCCCGCGAAGACCGACGTGAGGTGTGTTCCTCAGCCTCCCTAGAGCCCTCACCTAGTCCTACGTGGCGTTATCTTGTTTCCTTAATGTGTTCTATGTGCCGCCAATTGCATCCGTCTTTGCCCTGGGTGGACTGAAAGTGCCTCAAGTTGTTACGCCTGCCGCAAACGCTAAGCTGGAGTCAAAGCAATGAACCTTGTGGCACTTCTTGCATTACTTCCCGTTCACTCTCCCACCTGTGCGTCAGGCCAGCTGCAGCAGCCGAAATGTGTTCGACGACGACTGCGGTCCTGATTCTTTCGACTGATTCAAACTCGTCTCTTCCTTCGCCCAACTTTCATTAAACATTTTTTTTACTAGCCTTACAGTTAATAACATCCGAAGGTATATTGCCATGCTCCCTCTCAACCACGAGGATCCCCATCTTCCAGTGTCATACACCAAATATTCCGCTAACATTTGGAATCCCTTTGGTCCACTTATCGAGACCCTTTGGTGGGTTGGCTTCCGGCAAATGTGACCGCGCAGCCGAGGCAGCCGCAGTTTCGTTGGCGGTGCGGAGGGGAAACACCCGAATTTTCGCTGTTTTGGGCTACTTGGATGACATAAGACGTTACTCTCAGGAGATGACTCTCAGGCGTTACTTAATGGATGTGTTTCATACTAGTTCTACGTGACCGAGGACCAACTTGGCCAATGCCACTAGAGTTTTCATTTTTCACGACCACAGTTTCGTCGCAATGCAACATCACGTGATGGCGTTGCCTTGCGACGAACCCATGGTGGTGAAATATAAAAATTCTAGTGGCAACAGCCAAATTGGTCCTTCCTTCATGTACACCTACCAAAATGGGATACAAAATGGGGTAGTTCATTTCTCGTTGGATCTCGGCGATTTAATCTAGCTTAAGTCAATTCACACATGAAGGCATGAGCTTTAGTATAAAGAGGCATCCATTTTTAAGTAATTAGAAACATTTAATGGGGCACCAAAATTAGCAGAATTAATACGCAGATCAGCCTTAAAGGAGCAAGGAAATGTGCCGTTGTACTGTTACACAGTCTGTTTTTATCCAAAAACTAACTTAGCCAGTAAAATACCAACAACAACCAACGTGATATTCCATGTTCTCAATTTCAAATGACCTAAATACAGGGTTCGTCCGGAAAATAAGCGTACTGAGCTCAGGAAAAAAAAATTATTACACTTTTACATATCTTAAGCTAATATTCCTCAAAATAGGACCCTTGTGAGTCGATACACTTGTTTCAGCGGCGTTCCCATTCCTGGAACGCTCCCGCGAAGGCATCATCGGGAACCTCTCGAAGACACGTCGTCACGGCCTCTTTGACGGCGTCCAAAGTCCCGTATCGCGTTCCTTTCAAACTCCTCTTTATATTCGGGAACAGAAAGAAGTCCGGTGATGCCAAGTCCGGGCTGTAGGGCGGGTGCGGCAGCGTTGCCACGCCGTGCTTGGCCAAGAAGTCCGACACGACAAGCGCGGTATGAGACGGCGCATTGTCGTGATGCAGCCGCCAGATGTTTTTGATCGCTGGCCGGACCCTAATAATCTCGTGCACTATTGTTTTTGGCACATTGCACTGCTCTGCTATCATCCGAACACTAAGACGACGATCAGAGTTCAGTACATCGCGAACTTTTCGCACATTTTCGTCGGTGAGTGTCGTTGATGGGCGTCCAGGCCGTGCGTGGTTCGTCGTCGACCTCTTCTCTGCCCTCCACGAACATCTTGTGCCACCGAAAGATGATGTTTCTGGACATGGCTGACTCCCCGTAAGCCTGGTTAATCATACCGACAGTTTCGGTAGACGATTTCCCAAGCTTTACCGCAAATTTGATGGAATAACGCTGCTCCAAAAACTTCGGCATCGCGTTCCGTGACGTGGGTCGAGCGTGGAGGTTCGCGTTAACAGAGCTCCTCACTACACCACAGCTCAGAGCCGACTGCCTTTTTCAGCGTCGCTTGCCAACATACCCCCCTCCAATCGCAGCCCGTCAGAGCGGTGCTGGGTGCGCCTGGAGCGGCGGGAAAAAATCAGTACACTTATTTTCCGTACGAACCCTGTAATAAAAGGAAAGAAAAAGTCCGTCCGCCTACTTACAGCTACCTCCATTTTTAGAGTAACTTTCAGTTTGATATTTCGATTGGAATCCTCAGTTCTTAGCCTAGAATCAATATTGATAATTCTAACTTTCAGGAATTGCGTAGCTCTTCTTGTTGAACGAGGATTTCTTTCGCAAAATGCAAGAAGTGAACTTTTTGAGATAAGCAAATTTTGGTATCACGATTTCAAAGGTTGCTCTCACAGATATAAGGACACGATTGGGATCATGAGATTCGACTTAAATGCAACGAGATTAGATTTTGAAAAATTCCCACAATCCTTTCGTGGCACACAAATAGCATCGATTTTTCCCCGCCTTAGCCCTTAGCTCGAATGCCCGCGCGTGAGTTTCCGTTTCCCAAAAATATTTCCCCGACCAAGTGCCAACCGCCCGACGAACACGTTAATTGGCGGATGAGGCCAGTGGTCCACGGCCGCGATCTCACTCATCAGGCGACATCAATTATTTCACGATTTCTACATCGCCGAATGACTTCACTTTTCCCCCGGCACGAAATAAGCTGCCCTCACAAGTTGCTCCAGTGACACCGTGGCATTACTCCTGGGTCTCGCAGCTTTTAGAGCCAACAATCTTTGCTAATCACGTTTTAATTTCTGAGAGCAAGCCTTTCGCGTCTCCTCCCTTCCTACTTTTTACTATTTACGGTCTTTATTTCGCCCCAATCACTAAGAGTACACATTTGGTCACAGAAGAGAAGACATATATCACTGATGGAGAAATTTCCTGGAATTCTCCCATGGAGCACTGCACACAGTTAATGAACCTCTCACTGAGTGTGACACCAAACCTTCCACAGGGACTGAACACGGAAAGAGAGAGAAAGTATCCCCAAATGTAGTAGTCAGTCACCTACCACTGAAAATTATGAGCTTTATGCATTTGATTCTGCACGGCTGAGTGTCGCTAGGTTTTCATACAGGGTTCGTACAATAAGTATCGTGATTGGTTCGCTGTAGCCTCAACGGAGCGGTGGATTGGGGGTCCAACCGGTCGGCCCGGTAGAGGGGTCCCTCACCACTCAGGCGCACTTAAGTTCAGTCGCCTCCGGGCATGCGTTGAGACAGGAGGTGGATTTTTGTCACGTGTGATTGTTTGTGGTGTCGTCGCGCCAGCATGGAGCGCACCGCCGAGCAATGCTACGCTGTGAAATTTTGCGTTAAACTCGGGGAAATCCGCGTCGGAGACCCTTCAACTCATTAAACAGGCTTATGGGGACGATGCCTTAATCCACACAAGAGTTTTTGAGTGGCACAAAATGTTCAAGGAAGGCCAGGAGCTCGCCTAAGACGAGCACCGCGTCGGATGCACGACGACCGCTCGAACCGATGCTAAGGTGGCCAAAGTAAAAAAGTTTTGGACTCTGACAGGCGTTTAATCATCGCCCTTATGAGTGACGAGACCGGCCTCTCAGTCAGAACCGTCCACACCATTGTAACAGAGGATCTTGCGATGAGGAAAGTGTGCGCGAAGCTGGTGCCGAAAGTCTTGAGCGAGCAACAAAAACTGTCGCGGGTGGAAATGTCGAAAGAAATTTTTGAATGCGTTCAGGAAGATTAAGATTTTTTCGACAACTTCATTGCCTCAAAAGGAGCTCAAAGGATATCGGTTCGACTCCGAGGTGGTTCAAGCGGCGACGACAAAGGCTCTCAACACTATTCCGGAAAACGACTTCCAGGGGACTTTTGAGGAGTGGCAGACGCGCCGAACTAAGTTTATCGATGCAGGAGGAATGTATCTTGAAGGTTATTAAGTAATTGTAATGAAAACTGCAATAAATTTTAATTTTTGGAACCAGTCCCGATACTTATAGCACGGACCCTGCAGTTCTAAATAACAGGGCCAGCACAAAATGTCGAAAGAATTTGTAGAAAAATATTTTGGGCGAAAACAGGGCATCGGCGAATCGGCCTCGGCAGCGATAGGTACAGTATAAGGTTTACAAAGTTACGAAAATATATGAATGTTATACTAGAAGTATTGATGAATATTCAAAGTTACATAAATTAAGATAGGAACAAGAAGTGACGACTCAGCTCTGATCGAGTACATATTTTATGAAATAAAGTAAAAGATACAAAGATATCATATTTGTTTAAAACGAGAGCTGTGGTAGTATTTATTTGTCAGCCATAAGTAAGTGACAATACACCGAACAACTGAATACGTGGAATAGAACCCACGAGATCGTACCACTTCGTAAATTACAAGTATTCGCCGACAGGTCGAGTTCATTAGAGGCAGAAGTAACTTCAGGAGTGCCGCAGGGAAGCGTTTCAGGGCCCCTAATCTTCTCGTCATACATTAACGGCCTCGGCTGCCAGACGGCACAGTGACTTTCAGAGAAATAAGAACAGCAGATCTGATGTAAATTTTAATATTTACGGGAACGGATTTAGCATTTCAGAAGAGAACATATGCTTGGGGGTTACACTGGCATCAAAATTTTCATGGCGTACACCCTTCACAAGAATATGCGGGTTAGCCCGAAAGAAACAAGGTTTCACAAGACGAGTTGAACGAAAATGTAATGAAAATATAAGAGAGAGGTGTTTCTCCGCTTTACTTAAGGCACATTTGGAATACGCGGCAATCGGAATTAATGGGAGAAAACTTTAATTTAAGAAATGGAAAAGTTTCAAAGAAAATCCACCAGATCTGATGGAGGTATTAGGGCTAACAACGTCACCGACAGATTGAAGTAGTCGTGCTCCAGCGAACGATACGGAATCATAACAAAATCGAATGCACGCACCAGTATATATTTACTTAAAGGCTAGCATAACTGTATCATGGTTCAGTCAATTATTGCAAGATATATATTGAAATGTCGAGGGGAGAATGTTGGGCAAACGAGGAAAGGGAAGGAACAGGATAGGGATGTTGGACGGGATGAAGGGAGGAAGGAAGTACTCAGAGATGAAGAGGGGCCTGATATAGAGTAGGATGCTGGATTTTGTGTTTTGTTAGGAGTCACAAAATGTTTTATTTAGTAGCCTTGTCCATCCAAAAACCTACCTTAACCGGTAGATTACCTAATAATAATATTGAAATGAGGGTAGCGGTAGTCCAGGGGTAGAGCGTTGGACTTCTGACCGGAGGGTCCCGGGCAATTCTCTAGGCACCTGCAGCTCCCCCCACGCTATGTGATTATTTGGGTGCCAGATCTTCCTGGGAAACCATAACCGGCACAGGGAAAGGAACTGGCCCCCATACCCTGATGCGTGAATTTTCACACGCCGTATAGGGCTTTGTACTCTGGGTGAACTCTACCATCACCTACCAAACCGACTTTCGGGTTGATTAGCGTGTTTCTATCATTTCTCTCGAGAGATACAAAATAGAAGTCATCACAAAATTATTGGCAAAACTATGCTTTTAAGGAGGACTAGAAAAACTATTTTTTAACGATTATCGACCGTTTAAGGAAGGTTTGGTCAGGACACTGAGTAAACTAAAATTAAATTTCTTTGCCTCTTCTAACAAAACGCAACCTGGCATCCGACACTACAACAACCCCCTCTTCAATTCCGCATGCTTATTTCCTCCATTCCGTCCAATATCCATATATGCCCCTTCCCCGCCTGCCTAACAATCTCCTACCCAAACAGACCTTCGGGATGATTACTGTGTTTATGTTCTTCTTATATTGAAATGCATGATGTACATACCCCCAACATCGAATCAGGCCAGGTATAAAGTGAACCGCTAATTAAGAGCTCTAATCAATTTCTTCGACAAAAACAGTTTCACAACTAATGAAAGAGGAAAATTTTGAACGGAATGGTCCATTTCTTTAACACTTCTTACCATTGACTGTTTGCGACGGTATCACATCCCGCGGGTTTTTTAAGACTTTATTTATTTCTGAGGAGATTTACCATCTTCACCAGAAGCAAATCCAGTGGCGATCACGCCTGCCTGCCCTGGGGGGGGGGAGCGCCCCAAGGGGGTCCTCCACCCCCCCCGAAGGTGTAATTGGCACGCCTGCCACCCATCCCCCAACACACGCCGCCGGGAGCGGAGGGCGCTAATTTTTTAACCGTCGCACGGGACTGAGAGCAGTCTAGAGTTGAAACTGTTAAAGAGCTAACGATTTACCAGCCACAGGATGAGAGCCGCTGACACGAAAAACAACTGAAAGTCATTGCTCGCATTCGTCTGGATGGGAGCGGTAAATATGGGTCACTTGAAAGTTGTCAACATCACTTCTTTTGGATTTCGGAGCGGAAAACGGAAGGATCTCAGTTATACTTCATTTCGTCCGAGAAAGCGTATGTTAAAGTCATCACACTGGCAACCAAATAAATATTTTACATGAAGATTTTGCGCCTATCGAAAGTAATTTGTGCTCTTAACTTGAAAATACGCGCAAGCACAATGCGAATTCGTTAGAAACGAATTTATATGTACAGCAGGTACCGAGATTTTCACGTTTAGAGATAAAGAAGGCATGATTCTCAAGATAGTAAGCATCTGATATCATGATCTTGTGAAAAAATAGATCTAAAAATTTGAATTGTGCAGAAAATAGTGCGCGCGTCATATTACGCCGCTGGCTAGGCTCGTAAAAATATCAAGTGACCACAAACCTGGTTATGTACACGTCTATCCCCCCTTTCTTAGACATAGAACATACTTTGAGACAAATTGATGGAATTTCTGCGAACTCGACACGCACATCGCCCCAAACAGCTAACACGGGGGGTAATGGGGGAGGGTGACAACCAAAGGACGACACGAGGTGCCAATCCGGGGCCTAGTCCCGACAGAACTAACATGGAGCACGGCATTCGATACGACCGTGATTCGGAATTGAGTAAAAATATTAATAAGGAAGATTGATTAAGAAATATTTAGAAAAATGCAAGAGCATAACTTCTAAGAGGAACAGGACTTCAAGCAGCACCGTGGCATAAGTGTACCGCGAACATCTTCCGCCGGCCGGGTTGGGTCGAGTGCGGGCGGGGCGACGTCTTCCCGGACGGAGGCCAAAGCTTCCGCCTCCTCTCAAGCATTCAACTCGACAGATTGACGGGCCCTCCGAATGCACTCCTCAATTCAATATAAAAACCTGCCCGGGCGGAAGCGCCGTTTGCGTCCCTTCCCGCCCGGGTGTTTTCCCACACCACATGACTGTCTTGGGCGTTCGTGAATGTCCTCCTTTTCAATTTAATTCTTAAGATGCAATGTAAGAGGCCGATAATAGGCTTCCGATTATTGATCAAAAATATGAGTAAGCTTTCTAATCCGGACTGATTAATGTAGTCGAGTAAAGAGTACTGAAGCATTCATTACCATCGGCAGACTCTGAATGTTCGAATTACGACAATTTGTAAACCAAATCGACGCCTTTGCGAGCGCCACATTCTCGATGACCCTCTGGTGAGGGCAGTCGGAAAGCGAACTTCCGGCGACGAGCGAATCTCTCGGCGGACAGCAGCGGAGCGCGGCTTCTGGAGCCAAACCGAAGGCGACATTCCAGCCAAGGTCGGAGAGCGATTGGGCTGGGCACGGTGGTGATCCCGAGGGCGCGTGGCACGCGTGCGACGCCAGGACCGCACCCCCGTGACGGGCATCAACATTTAACGACCACTGCTGTCAATTGCTTCACTTGGATGTGAAACCGATCTACCTCTCCTCCCATCGGCCCTGCTTTGGGCTTTGCCGGCGGTTCCTCACCCCCCTCCGCCCCTCTCCGGATGAGCGAAAGATGAGTGAAGAAAGACCCAGAAGACGTGAGGGGTCACATGGTTCATTAGAAATTACATTATCGGCAGAAAAATTAGTCCGTGAGCATGCAGGAAAGACAGATTGGGTGAAATTAACTATGCATCCATTTCTACAGAAAACTGTTTAATTCAAAGCCTGGACCGAGAACAGAGGAATTGGATAAAGAATCGATTTTTCCCAATCGATGAGCAAAGAAGATTGAACGGCAAATGGCGGTGGTGAAGGATGGGGGAGGCTGGACCGCCATCAATCAAAGAAATCAAAACAATCGGATCACACTCCCCCTCGCATATATATGGCAACTTGCGCCGCATCTAGAAATCATACTTAGGAAATCGCTGGTAGATCACAAGGTTTCCAGTGAATGGAAAACGGCTAACGTAACACCGATACTTAAGAACGGAGACAGAGAGGAACCGAGCAATTGCAGACCTATTTCCCTCACATTCATTTTGTGCGAGGTCATGGAACATACTATAGTTGCTAGTTCGATCGTGAGACTCCTCGATTATCTGGAGCTATCAATGAAAAATCAGCACGGTTTCAGAAAAGATATATCCTGCGAGACACAACTTGCGCTTTTTGTTCATGATATTCTTATTTCGGGAGAAAGCAATGCTCCAGTGGTCGCGAATTTTCTAGATTTTAAGAAAGCCTTCGACAAAGTACCTCACAGTTAACTACTAACAAAGCTAGAAGCCTATGACATACTTGTAGGTAACAAAATACCCTGGGCAGGATTAAAGAATTCATGAATGGTCGGGTACAAGGAGTATGTATAGATGGAGTTAACTCAAATGCAGTAGAAGTCACGTCAGGTGTTCCCCAGAGAAGTGTCATCGGACCTCATTTATTCCTACTTTACGGTAATGACATTAACTCCGTAGTCAAGAGTAAGATACGTTTGGTGATTTCCACATTTTTCGGGCTGCGTCCGCGTATGTCGTTTAAATGTACAATAGTTTTGCCAGCTATCCTGCTGGCGTCCTCAGGTCAAGGATGAAAAGAAGCTTGTTGTCCCATCTTATATAGGGAAAATCCGGCGCCAATACCGGGAAATTTCTTGGCCAATCAGGGAACGTCCTCATATTTGCGCGGAATAATTCTTTTCCACGCACTGTGGAGTGGATATCCATCCTCTCTGTTAAAATTTTCTGGCCTTTTAACGATTTCAATGGCCTCTTTGATTATTCTCTGGAAGTATTTTTCTTCTATACGTTTCTAAGATACGTTTATTTGCCGACGGTGCAGTGGTTTACGGAGATATCCGTGATGCTTAGGATTAATAGCTTTAGCAGATGACCTAAATGCTGCGCAACGTTGGTCCGACACTTGAAAATTAGAATTAAACTTAAAAAAGTGCAAGGTGATGAATTTTTGGAAAAAGGGCGATTTCCTACAGAATGCATACTGCATTGGGAACACCGAAATGGAATGTTGCTCTCACTCAGGACCTCTCGTGGGTGAAAAATACACGGGGGATATATGGATAAGCTAACAAAAAATTAGGACATATTAGGAGAGTACTAGGTAAATGAGATGAAAAGGTTAGATAGAAATGCCGCATATATAATAAGGCATCTTCATGAAGTTGGTTTGATCGATGAATTGAAATGAAAATGACGCTGTTATGATGAACTTAGTGGCGTTTCCAAAATATCATTGTGAGGAGGAGTTTGGTTGGGGATCACTCACGGAGCGAAGGTTAAATTACAGACTGAAGCTCTTGCATAAATTGAAAGGACGTCTCTATAGCAGTGATGATGGAAACGTATTTGTACACCCATTGTACTAAGGTAGGGTGATCATATCAATAAAATTAGAGCGCTTGAGTGTAGAACAAATAGATTTAAGATGCCATTCTTCCACGAACGATAAGGGATCACAGAATGACATTGTCTGACCGCGGTAGGGGTAAAAATATTCGGGACAAGGTTTGTCTGGTCTGTAATCACCCCCTGCCACACAACCTATCGTTGGCATGCAGGGTACTAGTACAAGATTAAAATGTCGGAGCTGAAGGCGGAGGGGGAGGCAGGAGAAGTGGACAGGATGTCTGCAAAGGAGCCCATGGAGGCGAAACTCTTCGGAAGCCCAAGGGGCTCGCGTGGGGGCGGTTGTCGGCAACACGTGCACACTAATCCTCCCGAGGACCCTCCAAAACGCAGCTCCAATGGGACGACACCCGCACCAAATGGTTCCGGCGAAGACGATTCCAGGACACCCCCACCAAGGCCGCCCTCCACCGTGACCGCCATTACTCAAGACGGGGGAGGGGGGGCTCGCAATAAACACTCCGTCACTTCCGCCCTTCCTCATTCGCACTCCCAGGGCGGAGAACGCGGGCGACGACGGTGCACGAGTCGACACGCCCCGTGGGGCGGGTGGAAGGGGGGGGGCCGCCTCCCCCCCCTTCGAGGAATAAACTCGCTTGTTGTCCATTCGGGGGCGCCCTAGAAGAGGCGGAGGGGGTTCACACCCTCCGATGCGAGCGACGGGGGGCCCGAGGAGGCGATGACTGGAATCCTATGCCGGCCGTGACGCATCCCTTTTATTTTTGGCCGAAGCATAATCAAGCACCAAGAGAGATAACAAACGCGTGACGATGCGAATCTCGACTATCTTCAAGCATTTCAATGGCGCGCGTCGAGCACAACTAGATCATTGGATTTAATTGGAAGCCCAGATTGCAACATACACGTGAGCTAGGGACGCAATCAAATGTGAAAATCCACCGTCATCAATTTGCGAGTGTGTGAGGCGAGGATTGCGAATCCACACAAAGAACGACTAAGCCTCAAAGGTGGCGAAAGAAGACGACGCCAGCCAAAAGGAAGAAGATCCCCCGGCGCAATTAGCCTCCCCATCACTAGGCCGTTCATGAAATATCCTGACCCTTAGCAGCAAGTCCTCCGCAGGGATGGATGGGCTAAGGAGGATGAGGCCCTAATCAGATGGCCTCCGTCTCATTCCCAACCAGCCACAACACCGCCGTGGCAATTAGAATTAAACTTAAAAAAGTGCATTGCGATGGATTTTTGGAAAAAGAGCGATTCCCTCGCGAACGCCTACTGCATTGGTAACACCGAAATGGAATGTGCAGACTCGATTAAATAATTGGGCGTTTCCCTCACTCACGATCTCTCTTGGGGGAAACACATACCAGGGGGAATATGTGGACAAGCTAACAAAACAAATAGGATATACTAGAAGTGTGTTGGGGAAATGTGATGCAAAGGACAAAGAGAAGTGTTATCTTTCGCTGGTTAGGCCTCAATTAGAATATGCTGCAGGTACATCATCCAAACGAAGTTGGATTGATTGGCGAATGGGATCGCGTCCAGCGTAGAGGAGCTAGATTTGTAAAACGGTGCTACAGGGTTCGTCCGGAAAATAAGTGTACTGACTACTGATTTTTTCCCGCCGCTCCAGGCGCGCCCAGCACCGCTCTGACGGGATGCGATTGGAGGGGGGTATGTTGGCAAGCGACGCTGAAAAAGGCAGTCGGCTCTGAGCTGTGGTGTAGTGAGGAGCTCTGTTAACGCGAACCTCCACGCTCGACCCACGTCACGGAACGCGATGCCGAAGTTTTTGGAGCAGCGTTATTCCATCAAATTTGCGGTAAAGCTTGGGAAATCGTCTACCGAAACTGTCGGTATGATAAACCAGGCTTACGGGGAGTCAGCCATGTCCAGAAACATGATCTTTCGGTGGCACAAGATGTTCGTGGAGGGCAGAGAAGAGGTCGACGACGTGTCTTCGAGAGGTTCCCGATGATGCCTTCGCGGGAGCGTTCCAGGAATGGGAACGCCGCTGGAACAAGTGTATCGACTCACAAGGGTCCTATTTTGAGGAATATTAGCTTAAGATATGTAAAAGTGTAATAAATTTTTTTTCCTGAGCTCAGTACACTTATTTTCCGGACGAACCCTGTATGATAAATTTAGTAGCGTATCCAAAATATTAGAGCGGCTAGGCAGGGAATCACTCACGGAGCGAGGGTTAAATAACAGATTAAATCTCTAGCATAAATTGGAAGGATGTCTCTTTAGCAATGACGTTGAAAATGTGTTATTACCCCCATCGTGCTACTGCAAGAGAGATCATGCCAATAAAAGTAGAGAGATTGAGTGTAGAAGAGATAATGGAACATAATAGCGCCATCCGACTGCACTACAAGGGAAATGAGTTTTGTGTCAAATGAATTCTGGCGAGCCATCACCCCCAGCCCTAGTGGTGGTGGCTTGCAGGGTGCCATGTATGGATGTATGCGTGATGAGACGTGCAGCGGGAAGTACGACGGGTGAACGAGTCTCAAAACGAAATCCTCGCTCGAACTCTCATGGGAGCACGAAGAGAGAAAACCCTGCCTCACAAACAACAAACTCCAGGTCTAGCAAACAAAAAAAACTCCATTTCCACCATCAAACAAGTAACTATCTCATTCCGCACTTCCGAATTACGGCACAGGTAGTCGTTTTTCTCAAGTAGCTCCCTTGCGCGATGAGTATATCTCGAGAATATAGTTAATTAAAAATAGCAATTTTCCACAAAAATAAAATTTAATGCGACCGGTTTCAATGTTACTACATCATCATCAGGTAACATTGAAACCGGTCGCATTAAATTTTATTTTTGTGGAAAATTGCTATTTTTAATTAATCATGATATTCCACCATATCACGCCTGAAACATCTATTTTTATCCAGAATATAGGAAGCATGTTCATGAAGTAAGGGCCGTTTGGTCACATGAAAAAATATACTCACACGAAACACATTTTATTGGCACTTTCAGTTAGCTACAAACCTACTTCACTTCTATACATAACCGCCGTTCACTTCTAAGCATTTTTCGTACCGCTGCATAAGCTTCTTTAAACCCTCTGAATAGAAGCTCGCCGCCTGAGAGTTGAACCAATTGACAACGCCGTTCTTGGGTTCCTGATCGGTTTCGAAACGTTGTCCACCGAGCCACTGGTTCAAGTGCAAGAAGAGGAAGGAGTCGCTAGGTGCAAGGTCAGGACTGTACGGTGGGTGGTCAAAGATTTCCCAACGACAATCTTGAATTTTCTTATTGGTTTTGGCAGCAGTGTTTTGGTACCCACCTCGCACTAAATTTGTGGTCTCCGAGGTATTCCGTGATAAAATTGTAGACAGCAGTGCGTCCAAGTTGAGGAAATTGATCAGCCAGGCCATTAATCGTCAATCGACGATCACATCGCAGTTTTTGTTCCACTTGCGAAACAATTTCATCGGTCAGAATACTGGGCCTGCCACTTGGATCTTCGTCATGGACATTTGTTCGTCCATTTTTAAAATCACGGAACCATTGTTTAACCTTTCCTTCACTCATAACTGTAGGTCCATAAACTAGGCATAACTCCCGATGAATTTCAGCAGACAACAATCCTTTTGCATACAAGAATCGTATGACAGAACAACGCACTTCACAGCTGGCGGAATGAACGATTGTCGCAGACATGATTATTGGCATGCACGGACATGCAAACGACTTCTGAAACAAAACAAATGCTACTATAGCTACTCAATGAATCAGTAGATGGCGCTGCAGGAGTAAAACTGTGTTCTGAAGCGCCAATATTTAAATATAAGCAATAGGCCCTCACCTCATGAATATGCCTCGTACCTCCAGAAAATATTCTTCCACGAACGGCAATCGGAAATGGCCAGTGTTAGATTGATTTTTAAATTGGTCTTGTGTTTCAATGCAACAATTTCAGAGTATAAAAATCATAAGCCTTGACTGGGATTCGAACCCAGATCCCTCAATATCTGGTCGAGTACTTTAGCCACTTAAGGTATCGAGACGTCCTCTTAAACTCTGAAATTGTTGCATTGAAATGCACATTAGCGGATGACTCCGTTAAAAGTAACTGTTGCGGCATCTCCCGCAGTTTCTTTGGAATTGGTATAGTGTTGTTAAATTTAGTTAAGTTCTCTTTGTCTCCGGAATTCAACGAAACATTCGGAGCTACGATTGATTCCCTTAATACGAGCATTGAGACAACGGTTATGTGTTCTTTGAATTATCTGCGGCGCGACGGGAGGGCGACCCGCGAGGTTGGTTACACGAAACCCACCGCAGAAACGAGTTTTGTCCTCCCTTCATCGCCGACACACCTGCACTCCTCGGGAAGATAACTCAAACCACGTCAATTGATGCAATTCCACATTCCTAAGACGCAGGTGGACAACGACCTATCGATCGATATTCATATCGATAACCTTTCGCGATTTACAGTAGAAGTAGTATTTAGGGGAGGCCGAGGTAATTTGCGCCGTTAGGGATGGACAGGAAAGGATGAAGGGTGAAGAAACCCGGTGTCGGCATTAGCCCACTCCTTACGAAAGGCGCCAAAGGGTCCGCAGCTTAACGTCCCATCCGACGGACGGCGTACACACTCAAAGTGCCCTCCACAAAGCACCTCAAGTAGGGATCGAGATACCACTGATAAATATTCTACACAGCCGGGATTTGAACCCGGGTCCTCTGGGTGGGAAGCCAGTACGATAGCCACCGCACCATCCCGATCCCCTTGGGACTTACGTCTGAAAAAGAGAACTCGGGAAACGGCAGTTGCGGCGGTCGCGATTCGATGGGCGAAATTAGGACCGCGACGGTGTGCAGGGGAATGGGCATTCGAGGGGACCGGCTGGCTCACTTTCGCCGAAGATGAGGTGCGGGCTTCGTGTCGAGTTCCGCCACCAACGCCGGCGACACTCGCACGACGTCAGTCGGGAGAATCGGTGTTGGTGCACCACTGCTGAGGACAGGCAATGGATTTAACGCGGAAAAGTGTTCTTTTATTGAGGACCAGACAATTAAAATTAAAATATCAAAATTCCGTGGATTAAATGATTAATTGAAAGTTTTCCCATGGATCTTTTTAAATTAATGATCGCACCAAGCCTAGCGCTCCCGAGACAGCGTTCGAGAGTGAATTCAAGCCAGGGAGCGTCCGTTCAATCCTCCGTCAAGCAAAGGGGTCGGTTAGCCCACGGCGGGAAGGGGGAGTGAGGACAGCGTGCCTTCGGCGGGGGACGACACCGACCTCAAAATGCGATGCAAGCAGCGGAAATGGGATTGCATCGCAGCCAGTGGACAAAAACAAACCGTCAGGGAGGCCACCCCAGGGACTGGATGTCAGGAGCGGAGAGAATGGATTCTCGCCTGCCGATCCTCTCCTGCGGCCCAAACGCACCCCACACACGGGGGGGGGGGGAAGGGCCTTCCAGACGGGGTCGCGATTAAGGACCTTTCACCCACGCACACGTGGGCGGACTGTATTATTTTACATTGACCCCACACGACACTCGTTTCTCATGCTTTAAATTGCTTTCCATACGAGCGGATATTTCAACTGACAGATAAATTGCTGTTTATCACCATTAAGGACGATAAAGCATTCAAGGGGCGGACGCCGCCAATTGCCCTGCCCCCCCCCCCTTATTATTATTAATAATGATATAATATGAGATTATATGCCTCGCAAAATCGTGTGATATTTCTTTCTTGTTTATGTGGCACCTACTGCCAAGCCAACAGCTGATTGGTTTGGCAGGACCAGCATGGTTATTTTGAAATCCGAGGCCATTCGTAGCGTCGGCCAAGCGATAGGTTTGTCTCGCAGCTAAGCTTCTTCGGATATGAGTATCGGGGGCCGAACGCGAAAGGAACAGCCTTTGGCCGGAAGTCGGTCTCATAGCCACGTATGAGAATTACTGTCCGCACAGTTCGTCAAAATTATATCAATACAAGACGATCATATAACACGGAATATGCAGGAAGTTGATTCGAGTACGTAGCTTAAACTATCAGCGGAGTAAAATAAATGAAAATGGAGAGAAATGGCAGAGACATCTAGCGAATAAATTTTATAGGACAAAAGTTTTTATTTGACTACATATTCCCAAGATACAAAAATTATTAATGCTTTAACGTATATCACAACTTCTAACCGCCGTTTGCGGTCATGGATGCATTTATTTCCACGGAAACCACAGGAAGAGCTGCCGCGATTAACGATCTACAGATCAATTTGATGATTAAGTATGTATGTCCGCATAAACATTTCGCCAGCGGATGATTTGAAGGTCCACGAGCGAAACTAATGGCATAGAAGAATTGTCGGGAGTTGCAGTAACTTTCGTCGACTGAAACGTCGCGCAAAATTATCACCCAGCGTAAAAGGCGAGGCCCGTGATAAATTGTCGTTACTTTTCATTCTGGGCATTGGTTAATCCATTGGAAGTGACACTTGTGCTATTGAGCTAAGACTTCTTTTCCTTATTAATAATACGAGGGTAAGATGAAAAGTAATGCACACATGCTTGTAGACAACGAACATAAACAAATAGCTAGATCAAGCTATAAGTACATTCGAGTACAATTCTTAAGTTTCCAAATCATTTATTTATTTTTCAACATAGTCACCGTCAAGGCCAACACATTTCTCCCAACGCGTAACAAGTTTTTTCATTCCGTCACTGAAAAAAACTCTTCCGACTTTTCTCGAATCCAGCACTTGACACCTGCCTTCACCTCATCTTCCGAGGTGTAATGATTACCCTTGAGGTATCTCTTGAGTTGAGGAATAAAATAAAAATCACAAGGCGCAAGATCGGGGGGATGAGGAGGGTGTGGAATCGGTTCAAATTTCAGGTTTCGCAGAGCCTCTCCAGTTGCGCGCGAGGTGTGTGGACGAGCGTTGTCAATTTGCAAGATTATTGGCGCCAGGCTGCCTTTAACACGACAAACTCGATGTCGGAGGCGTTTTTGAGTCTCCATATATTGAGAAGAATTTACCAATGCCCCTCTTCCCAGAAAATTGGTCACATAAACTCGGTGAGCATCCCAAAACGCAGTCAAAAGAAGTTTCAACAATAATAGAACTATAATTGATTGGAACCAGCTGCCTGGAGGTTTGTTTGAGCCCTTTCCATCCAATTTTAGAAGTTTTAAGTATAAATGTAAAGCAGCCACTGGGTAATAAACTTCATTGTAGTTATTTAAATATTGTTTGTATGTGATATGGAAGTTTGTTTGTATGTGATGTGGAAGTGTCATTGTATGTAAGAATATTTTGTCTCTCATCTGTTTTTCTAGTGCGTGTATGTATGTATTTTTCGTTGTAAGATTGATCATTGACCAAACTTGACCGTTGCCACCAGGACAGTCGCCTACTTGCCACGTAATTCTTAAATAATAATAATAATTATGGCTTGTCCAAGCTCGCAACCACGAAATTTTATTACCTATCGATATAAAGTAGACCTATCAACAGCATCGTCACCATAAACACCCTTTAAACGACTATAAATCTCAATAGGAGTCACTTTTTCAGCGGTTAAAAATTCGATAACAGCACGCTGTTTCACTCGCGTTGACATAGCACACGACACGTCTCAGTACTTCCACTTCTCAAAATACACAGGGTGTATTTAACGGCCTCAGACCTGCGCATGTGTGTTGAGGGGGAACGTTACTTCCACATGCCACCAAGAGTGCTTCTGAAGGTCATTTTGTTTGTGGTCTACAAGCATGAGTGCATTAAATATCAGCCTACCCTCGTATTAGAGGAAAATCCCATATTCATATCACCAAAGTGTTTCCGTATTTATTTCAAGGTTCAAATTAAAGCATAATCTTCTTCCTCCTACAGGGCGCCGCTGATACGAATACTCGAGCATATCGGCTCTTTTAAGCTATGAAGAGCACCACCTATTGTGCTATCGTTCATTTAATAGATCAAGCACTTGAGAAGAAGGCGTAGTTGCACGGGACAGTTGGTAACATTAGGGATGCATTTCAATCAACTCCGTGACACCCTCGACAAAATTGCAGAGATCTCGCCGATAGTTCTCTTCCTCTTCAACGTCACCTCCAAAGCGTCGCAGCAGTGCTCAGAGGCGACGACTTACCAAATAAACCTCGCAAAAATATGAGCAATCACTCAAAAGGATTCCGAGGGTCTCTCATCGCTTCAGAGCAAACCTCTCGCCATCATAAATACGAAGAGTTAAGGCTCGCAGTATTCATCCAAGACCAGACCAGATCCCCTATTGACTGGGCATTTGCCCTCAGTTTTGACGCTGCTTCGGTGTGACAACGTCCACCCCTTCAGCGGCAGTGTATGTGCAGTGTGCACAGGGAAATAAATGGCGATCGAATGTGTAAATGACGAACGTGTACCTTTCCAGTGTTAGCTCTCGTGACACGCTTTTTATTCCCGAGGCCCGACCGCCCTCCACACCCGTCATACGTTTCCTACAGCCTCCGGGCCAACTTTAAGACCCAAAGGTAAGGCTCGCCACCAACTCGGAAAGGCCCGAGGCCGCACGGGCGTCCTGAGGCCAAACGTAAGGTCGATTTACCCCAAAGGTCAAAACATAAAACCTTCGGAATACCCCCACAGAAGTAGTGCATCTTAATATTTCTTCCAATGTACTCTACTTCCTTTCATCGAAACGTTTTCACTAAAACTCACCTAGTTTGGGTCATAATAAAAATTATAACATAATTTCTAAAAAAAATAGTCACGAAGAGGCGTTATTTCGCATAGGACAGGTCACTTTTGGAACACATGGAAATTATAAGAGAGAGGGTGTCTTTTTGAGATTGCGGGAATTTCACGGGGAGTAGGAAATCATTGACCGCGATTGATTTATTTCCACGCCCCCGTGAATGCATCGCACTATGCTGCATATCAGGGGAATGACCACGGTAGAAGTGACCGCGGATCGGATCAATCCCAAAGTGGACGGTATGCATTTATGAGAAATTGTTACCAGACGAGAGATTAAACGTGAGGAAGGCCATATTGGAGGGACCAGGGCAAAAGAGGCACCGTCAGGAGAGGAGGAGAGATGAGCGAAGTACACGTTGGGAACTGCCGACGACAATGCAATATCTTAAAGAGGAGTGCGACGCAATAATGCATGCCCGACAAAGAAAAGTCGTAGATGCATTTTTCGTGAGCGAGACTATCGGAGAGGGAAAAACAGCGATGGAAATGGTAGCTCAAATAACTATCCAATGAATGCGTTCGAGGCACCACGCCATAAGCCATGCCAAGCGGGGGGCTTTCTGATTTGGCAGAGAATGTCGATTGACAGCGGCGTGGACCCTTCAAGTCGCCCGAAGAGGCGGCTGTGACCTCAGAGAGGGTCCGGCGGGGGACAACCGCGACGGTGCACAAGAACACCACCATCTCAGTGCAAGTGAAGAAGTACGTATGTAGTCAAGGTTTCAATTGCGAGGGCTAGGCGAGACGGAGCAACTGCAGCCGCGGAACGGCGACCGAGTCGATCAATCATTGGGAGCGAAATGAGGAGAGGGACCAGAGGATCAACCAGACTGCCGTGGGAAAAATATTTGAAACGGTTTTCCGATGCCTGCATGAATTTCTTTAATCAATAGTGGCCTTGGCGAATGAGAGAAAAGAATTGGTGGCAGGAAAGAGTGGATAAATGGGAGGCGAAGAGCCACGTAGACTAATATGGAGGTGGACGCATTATGAGACCCGGTCTTTGAGGAAATGAGAGGATGTAGAGCATTATGGTTGGAGTCATTTGAGATGTGGGTGCGGTGGAGAATGGAAAATATGGAAACAAAGGCCTTGACGGGGCGGGCGAAGAGAGGAAGCAGTCTTTAGGGGAAATCCGAAAAAGGCAAAGGAATAGGGGTAGGGGGGAGGGCACACACTGAAAGGTACTGGGATGCAGATAAGGCCGCGACGGAAGGGAGAGTGCATTTGGCAAAGGGGTGGGGAAGAGGGGGGAGGAAGAGGGTGGGACATTTCAGACGGCATGAACGGAGGCAAGAAGTTACGGTTTGAAAATTATTCAGCAGCAACGCTTTATTTTCCCCCTCTTCATCGGCCGAGTGAATTGAACTATTTCCATTTTCCCTTGCTTTGTTAAATATTTCTCTCTTCTTGTCAACATATCTCATTTCAATTAGCTGACAGTGGAGTCTATAATCGTCCCATCACGGAACCTTAGTGCGCGGCGCGAGTGGATCCGAGCGCAGGTCTACGTGAATCGCTTTCCTCGCAATTCATTCCCCCGCCCGAGCGAGGGACGCTGATTCCAATCCTCGCGCGAGACGAGGTGTTCCCCGGCGGGCGAAGAGCCCCACGCCCGCAGTCGCGGACTGGTGCACGTCCATTCCCAGCACAGCAAAGGCGCTGCGCCCACAACTTGGGATCGGGGGAATGGCGTTCGTGCCCGACACAATAGCACACCGGGGGGGGGGAGAACAAGAATGGGGGGACAAGAATTGGGGGGGTGACAAGAATGGGGGGGTTGAGGGCACTGTTGAGGGCCGCGCGCACACGCCAGGATCTGGAACAGTTGGCGATCGCGCGGCGACCCCTTTCGGCTAGCAAATGGGAATTACTGCGATCGATGTGGAACGCAGTCCCTCGTGCGGGGGGGGGAGGGGGGCATTGGTCCGGAGGAGGACTATTCATTCAATTTAAACCTGCCTCCCCCCCTCACGTCAACCCAAGGGGGGCACACAATTGACACGAAAGATATGAAATGCACACGGTTCTAGAACCGGGTTTCCTTCCGTATACGATGGATGAAGAGGAAAGACGTACTTCTATACGATCACATTTCATATTTAATTGGCATTACATCACAGTAGAAAATTTACAATAAGAGGAATTTTATCCTCTCTCAAGATAACGAAAAATCAATATATTGGGGCGTTTTGGATCGATTGTGACAGAGGTTTTCCAAGTGTGGGAAATTAATAATGTACTGAAGCTCCCTTGTCTAGGCTGCGCAATGGTGGTGACAGATGAGACCACCAAGTCACTTATAAGGCCTGACTTCGACGTCGCTTGCAACCTTTCAGACACATGGCGGGAATGGCTTGAGCACCAAGCACAAAAAACAACCCTCTACGAGACGAAGTAACTCTTAAACCATAGTAAATTATTTCTGCGGGAGGATTCCTTCGAGCCCTTTTCCCCTCGATTCGTCGCTCTTCAATCATAGGGCTTGAGGGTTCACATTTCCAACGCCATTCTGCCGATGACCGTCACGCTTCCACACACACAAAGACTCGTCAAAAAACTAGCCCTGCAGAGTGACGTTTCAAACTCACCGGCGATGCGGAGGACGGCCCTGTCCGCAGGGTCCAGCTGCAAGATGCTCAGGGGCTTGTCCTTCGCCCACTCCTGGAGGCTGCTGTCCAGCTCGAACTCCATGGCGCCAACGACGACGCCCCTCCTTCAGGGCGGCACAAGGATCCCCTCGTGGTACGGAAACACACACACTCACTCTCACACACACAAACACGGAGCGGAGACGTATCTCGTTACATGGCGGCTTCCTCTCCCTCCTCTCTCGGGGATCCCTCGCACCCCCCGCCCCTCGTCAGCAGCTGACTCCTCCTGCCCCCTTACACGCTCCGCGATGACTTGACACCTCCTCCCTCACAACCCTCGCAAAACAAAAGACTTCGGAGCCGCCCTTAATCCCACCGCTCCTCGAGAGCAGAAGATACCGTTAGTGACAAAAGTTACATAAACAAGATAAACACCGACTACAGCGCGAGCACTTCTAAATACGCGATATTGAAACGCATCGTCTCATCATCTGTTTCTTACTGCCAGTCCTTTTGAACGCTTCTCTTTCCGTTCATATATAGAAATAATATTTTGTCGTCAGATGCTGCACTCCCATAGACTCACTAATTGACCTAATCTACGCTAGGATAATCCGAATCACTACTCCTGGAAACAAAACAGAGCGGGGCTAAGCTTGGATTATGTAGAAAATTCGGCGAGGCATCAGTCATTTATTTACGGCGCATGAGCGTGGCGTACTCTCGACAACGCAACAACGAGCATGTAACTGCAGAGCGATGGCGCCCCACAATGCAGCGAATACTTCGATACCAATATCACAGACGCATGAAAATATCCCATGCGCCTCTACTGGACGACATCCTATATATCACGGGCGCCACATAAGGGCTAACGAGGACTCAAGGGTCTAAACGCGAAACCATTCAAAGGCATCCTTTTCGAAAACATCTCACGGAACACACGGTGTTCCTTTCACCAAAATGCCTGTTAGTGAACCGAAGAAAAAACCGTTGACGCCTAATTAATACTTTATATCAAAAGGTGGAAGAAAAAATTCAATGAAAAAGTCGACAGTAGATCAATCGAAACCACGATCGCAGTCCACAAATCCTCGGCTCTATGCGTGTGACCGGCGAGGGCAAATAAAGAGTCGAGCAGCATCACCAGCCAAATGGCAAAAAGATTCCGGTCTTCGTTCAAGAGCAATTCTACTCGTTCGGGTTCGCACCCCGCCCACTCACTCACCGGATCACAATGGACGTGATGCCTCCATTAATTCGCACACAGAGCCTCTGTTGAATGCCCCCACTCAATCACTCTCACACACGGACTTCCTCCGGCGCCATCCACGCCTCCCTCACAACAGCCAGCCTGCTAATTCAACATTACACAACCAACCAACCCCCCTTTGACTCCGCCGTGGAACGAACGCATTTACCCCCTATCGAAAAACACTCTCTCCCTGATTATCACGCCCGCTCTCTCGCGATGCACTTGCAGATAAAATATGTCGGGGAGGGACGAGCCTAGGAACTGTGTGCTTCTTTGATAATTATTCGTTACTCTTCCACCAGCCAAATCCGACGACGAAGCATTTTCTACGCCGGCAGTCGGCTTCTGCTGCTTATCGACTGCCCCTGCTGCCGTCATCGACGTGATTCGCCACTTCGCCGCAATCGGTGGCGCTCGCGTTAATGTCCTCTGCCGTCTGGTTGCATTGAATCAGCCATAGATGGCAGCTCGGCGGCGGCGTGTTTATACCACTGACAGCTGCGGCGGGGAGCGCATGAAAGATAAGATTGCTATAATTTGATATTATTCACTCTCTTGGTGAAGAAGGCGGAGAGACAACTTTCATGTTGACACAGATGGAAGCGAATAATCCTTATTTTTCTTTCCGTTCCATATTTGCCCTTCCCGTTGGGCCATATTAACTTTCCCAGCCGATTTGATGTCAATCATGGAGCAGTAGTCTAACGGGCTAAGGTATGTTTTCGATGGACCCAGACAAAACACTACTGTAATACCAGGTCTATAATGATAGAAAATATACGTAGCGCCCACAAAACATACTTCAATGATTCCTTGGCTTCCACCCAAAATTCCATTACTTTTTCTCCCAATTCATCGCTTTCCCAACATTCTGCTTCAGTCATCGGCATCCCATTGCTTCTCAGTATCACCTGCATCCACCAGTCCGATCATCTTTGTATTTCTTCCGACAACCCTGTCTCTTCCTCGACCATGCTTAGAACATCTTCATTTCTTTTGATTTTATTTTTTCCATCCAAAGTCGACCTTAAGATCACATTAATATGTACCCTAAAGAAGATGATTTAACGTCAAATTGTAGGACACGGGGAAAATGTGTTGTAGTTTGGTCGCATAAAAGACTAATCACGGTAATTACCTTTGCTGAACAAATAGCCATAGAGACATTCACGATGGATGACAGCGGAGAGGAAAACATGATGTGCCTACTGTGATTTTAGTTATTTTCGTCCTTCTTATTTGAACTTTGAAGAACTTACGTATTTCTGCTGTGGGCAACATAAGAACTAAATTACGTTCTTGCGAGGAACCTCGCGTAACCATTGCATTATATTATATATATACATGTATGTGTGTATATGTATATATATATATATATATATATATATATATAACGATTGTACGGAAAAACTCACACGAGCGGCACAATAATAGGCTGACACAATATAACACAAATAGAAAAGAATAGACACATTTAAAAGAACACTCACACGGTAAATTGTTCGAGCTTTCGGCCCTCTCAGAGGCCTTCTTCAAGAGAGACTGTTGAAGAAGGCCTCTGAGAGGGCCGAAAGCTCGAACAATTTACCGTGTGAGTGTTCTTTTAAATGTGTCTATTCTTTTCTATTTGTGTTATAATGTGTCAGCCCATTATATATATATATATATATATATATATATATATATATATATATATATATATATATATATATATATATATATGTGTGTGTGTGTGTGTGTGTGTGTGTATAATATCTTCGAAATGAACGCAAAAATATATAAAAACACAGACATTAGTGCCGTCGACACGTCAAAACTACATATGTGAGTGTCCTTTCTTTATGTTTCTGTGTTTAAAAAAACTATATTCGTGTTTATATTTATATACTAGGGTGGTCTGAAAAGTTTCCCACCAAACAAAGATACAAGACATTTTTTCTCGTATATACATATATTTGCACTTTAAGGTGAACTAACCATTAGAGAAAGGTTCAAGGCGGCCCATTAACAAGTATTACGTATCAAGTAGGCTTCCTCTTGCTTTCCACCCCGCATAATGTCAGTTATTTGCAATTTCCAACTGGCTCCCTGCCTTCATTAAGACAATTGCTCTCTTCCCCACTTAGTCAACATCTCCTTCCTCACAGAGCCTTCAGCATCCATTCCAGGGCCACTTCATATTTCGCCCACCGACAATTCCTGCCTTATCCGAAATACAAAATGCCAACCAGTGGGAGAGGCATTTTGGAGGAATTTATTAAAACCCACCACGTGACCTGTTCCACCCGCTCCAGTTTATTCCCTCCCACTCCAAGACCTAGACTTCTGAAGCACTTCCGCTGACCACAGCCACCTCGCCCTAGCCCTCCACACTTCCAAACCCCAGTATTACACCCAAAATACCACTTCCCTCCCTCCCCATCATAGCCTACAGTATTCATTTCCTCCCATCTATCTCCGCACTCCGTCCCTGCCTCTCCATTCAACATATCCGAGGTCTCCCCTTCCGCTACTTGCATCTAACACACCAATCTATTAGTCCATATCTCAACATTTTCTCTTCCCCCTGTCTTATCAGGGTTTCCCTTCACCTCCTACCTTCCCGCGTCTTCGCAGCGAAAGCCTCCATTGCACTCCTTTGACATGGAGACCTCCAAAAATCTTCACTCTCCACTTATCTTTAGGTCTGTTCTCCCACTCACCACTTCCCTCGTCCAAAATGAGTGAATAATAAGGATTATTAATAAATCTAAAATTAACGCTCTAACATATGGAGAAATCAGTGCGCTGTACAGGTGAACGCACTGCGAGGAAATAAGAAGGGAAAATCCATATAAAGAGTCAAACATAAGTCACGAAAATTTGAACCGGGTAAGTTTCAAGAGAGATGGAAAAAGTACATAAGATCTATTTTGTGAATGAAGTATGCGGTATGAATTGAAGAGGGGCTTATTATGAAGTTAGGTGCAAGGTTGTTTTTTTTAGGAGAGGCAAAGGAATTGGTCGTCGTCCATCGAGTTCTTTCAGCACCTACCTTAAGCGTTCGAGTACCACTAATAATTAGTCATAATGCCGTGGACAATTTAATTTCTTTTTTTTACGGAAATAAGGTGCCACTTTGTATAAGTGATTGCATTTATGTCGGGGAAGGAGCCGAGAGCATAAAAATATAATTAAATGGCATTCATTTTTATAGTGTTTCATTAAAATGCCAAAAGTTACAGATTCGTCAACGCAAAGACTGACAGCATCGTATACTTTTCACTACACCTACCTTACCTACCTCATACAATTTCATTACACTTCTCACGCCATTGAGATAGTTAGAGCTGAGGAATTCAATGCGCTACTAATACAGGCGAAATAATTAGTTCTCAAGGGTTAAACCTTGCGCATACCCTTATCCACTCCCAAAGAATCCTGGACCAAATTTCGTTTGACTAGAGTAATCCTACTAATTGTTCCAACCGTTGAAATTCCATCGAATCGCTTTAAAATAGGCCCATGACCTCCTCCTCCCGGCACTCGATAATGGTGAACTCCGCATACTCCGACCGAGACATTCCCATTTTGAAACACGCATTGAGAATAACTGTCAGTTTTCGAAATATATATGTGATAGTGCACTAAGCCGTTCAAGTCCAAGTGACTAGTAACAAGTCATGATACTCATACAAACATGGTTGACCCTTCTACTTCGGCTCTCCCTCCTCCTGCAAAAGGGCGTTCTTGGCACAGCACCTTCTCCGCAAGAGCACACCCACGACGGCGACGCACGAGCACTCTAACGCACATTCACGGCACACACGTACTTTTACATTGCATTTCAATACCTCGTCTCACTGAATACGCGGCAAAGAATTGCATTATGAAAAACTACAGAAAATCGAATGGGAATGCAGAAAGTTGACAGTCCTCAGGGTCGTCAAAAATTCATAGCATATTTTGCTGAAATGTAATAATAATAAAACATTTCATTCGCACCAAGATCACAATACAAAAATACCAGGTGGCTGGCGTATGAACATGATATAAGGCACGTCAAAAAGGAGTAAAATTCATACAGACTCAATTGAGATGCAAAATATGGCACTAACTACGGTATTCATGAAATGCAACGTGCACGCAAACACCCATTAAAAATCACGGAGCATTAGTTTAAGCTAGACTAAGAACATTTCTGTAAACTAAAATAATGGACTCGAAGATCAGGTATATTGTTGATATTTAAAAACCGAGTAGAAAATGTTACATTGTAGGTATAATTTTAAATTTATGTTTGAATGCAGAAGTTCCCTTGGCATCCTTTATACTTTTGGGTAATTTGTATTACAATCTGTTAGCAATTTCCTTGGACCCTAATTTTAATGCTTTAGTTCAAATTTTGCCGTAATGGATGTTGCGCCTACTTTGGTGTAATGATGGTGTTAGTTAAGGGAATAGTTGTCGATGCTGTTTTTATATATAGAATTAAAAGCGTAACGTAAATGCACACGGGAGTGATAGCAAACTTAATTCCCGGAACGCATGCCTCGATGGTGCATTAATGAGGTTTCCCAGTGATTATTCTCACGTTATATTTAAAAGTTATTTTTTAATGCATTTATAGTATTACTTATATTTAAATGCATTTTCCCAAAGTAGGAATTAAGTAGCACTGTTTTGCCTGTAGTCAAATGCGGATTTTAACACAGACTGCAGTGATCACGTTTAACTATGGTTCCTACGCATTACGAGACAGCGTGTCGAAATACATGGACTGATAGAGACGAAACATGTAGACTGCTTATTTACGGCAAAACTTGAGACATTATGCAGAAAGGGTGTGCATAGGAGGCAGCGATTTCTTAAGCAGTAGCACGCCTGCATTTCTTCCCCTTTCGCCGAAATCCCTTCAATGCAATGTCTCTCTACAAGGACAATGAATGATTCTGCTTTTTTGTCACTCGCCAGTGCCGCTTGCTCCGACGGAGGAAGAGAACGGAACACGTTCTCAAGACACGAAACCGGTTTACATCCGGTCAATATTCTAAGCTCGGTCTTGGCGCATCCAAAAGTGTTCCAGATTAATGTTAATCGGACTAAGTTTCAGATCATTTCTCTTCGTCTCTCCAGCATAGGATAATCCCCAAAACTCAAGTATTTAAGACTCCCTTTATTACCAGAACAAGTGCATGCAGTTTTGCGACTCGAAATGCATACGCATCAACAAATGAGATTAATTTCATGCCACGCATAAAGTTTATCACATTTGTTGATATTTTTTCGTCTGACCCCAGCCCACAAGGAGGACTCGTTGATAGGGAGGTATCGCAAAGGGCGCTTCTTTTTCATGAGAATACCAGCCACGTGGTTTGTTTGGAAACCGCATTCCGGGCACCGTCTAAGACAACACAATGCCTTCGCACTTGCCATTTCACGCAACTGCAATTCCGGTACGCTCTCGGGTAAAACGATACGTGCGCCGTTCAGTAATTCACCCGAAAGCAAGCCGCCTCTACAGCGGGAATTTTATTGCAATATTTAGTCTGTCCGCAGGTTAAGGAAATCATACGAATTTCAGTTCGAAATGTTAACTATCACCATTTCTCACCTACATATTGACGCCAACCACCTCATTTATAAACAAAGTTATTTATTTACACGTAACAACCTGCTGTGCCCATTGCAGTTGAACAACTTAGGTGGCTAAGAGGGGGAGGAGGGGTGGGGAAGCTCCTTAAAATATGATTGAATTCCTCTTTACCTTTCTCCTTTTACGGGGATTTCCCAGGTGAACATATTCTTGGTCCATAGGATTTAATGGCACAAGGAAATCAGGGCATGGGAAGAATTAGGGAATAGGAAATTTACGGAAAAACAATATTCGGGGATGGGGTAGCGAGGGCCCAAACTGTCAGTGTGACATCATCAGGGGCAAGGCATGGTGGCAGGTGGATCCACACTTCAGAATTTTTATGGGTGGCATTTTTAATCCAGAAAACCACAGATATAATGAATGTGGGAACAGGCCATGTCCTCCCTGTGAGCGCATTCTTCAAAAATATTAATATTAAAAGTGGAATGGACTTTTAATACTATAAAAATTTCAATTCTATCAAAAATATCATGGAGAGGAGGAGATTGTACCGAGAGCTAATTAATAAACCTGGGTGAGAAGCTCGTAGAGCAAGCGAAAAGAAAACTGGAGTCAACATCAGCATGACAATATACAGAAATGTCAGATACAAGGAAAAGTAGAAATGCCATTTACAACTGTCATGAATTGATTGTGAGAGCACAGCTAGGATGTAGCAATAAGACAGGCAAGGTATAGATAGATAGATAGAGGTCTTTATTTGGGCGAAATTGAGACCAAATGGTCCCTTCTTCCATTGAACCCATAGATAGTATAAATAGAGCCAAAGGAGAATCAGGTAAGGTGGAAAGAATACATAGAATACAAAACAATGTGTGCTTTATGGTAAATATACATTAAGCCAGTTAGTTGAGAAGAGGGAATGCAACATACACATGGATTGTCTGGGTCGAGTAATACGGGATGACAAGACAGAAAATAAGGCAGGTGAAGTGGACCAAAGCAGTAGAAAAAGATGATATTCCCAGGGAATCAGAGTTTGGGGAAAAATTAGGAAAAAGGGATTCTTTGACCAAAAAGAGAGGAAAAAGTCTATGGAACTACTGTGGAATATGTGAGTAGACTGGAGGGATAAGAAACTTATTCAGAATTTGAACGTGAATCAGGTGTCTCAGGCAAGGGTGAGCAAGGGAGAGTGGGATTGGCAGAGGCAGGGTTGCCTGCCATCACCATTACTTTTCAACATTAATATACGCTGAGGAAATGCTAAGGGTAGCATGAGAAGAAATAAAGCTGGGAATCAAAATGGGCAATGAGAAGATTTTCGCCAGGCTTGCGGATCAACAAGCCACATTGTTTTCACTGTTAATAGACCGATGTAAAAGCCAAAAAGAGCGGTTTTCGGACTAAGGCTAAGTAAATAAAATAAATAAATGCAACACAAGGCCAGCGATAGAGGGATCTTTCAGTGGATATTCATCCACTGTAAGGATGAATATTAACCAAAAGGAAATGAAAACGGTGTGATTCTCAAGAAGTAAGACAACCAAGTCACATTTTAAAGAAGGAGGGAATAAACTAGAGTTCATGCATTTGGGCAATATTTATGAGGAAAAGGTATAGGAGGAAGAAGAGAATTAATGACAGGCATACTGAGTAAAGATGTGTAGAAGAAAGATTTTAAAATGAAGAGCAGTGCTTTGTGGATGTGAGACCTGGTCTTTGAGGAAATAAGAGGATGTACAGTGTTTTGATTGCAGTCATTTGAGACGTGGGTGCGGCTGAGAACGGAGAGAGAGTGAGTTGGAGACAAAGGCTTAAATGGGGTGGGCAAAGAGAGGGAGTTGCTGTTGGGGAATTCCGAAAAAGGCAAAGGAATGGGGGAGGGGGGGCACACATTGAAAGGTAACGGGATGCAGATAAGGCCGCGATGGAGGGGAGAGTGCATTTGGCAAAGGGGGGAGGCAGAGGGGGATGGAGAGAGCGGGGCATTTCAGATGGCATGAACGGAGGCAGAAGTTACGAAGAAATAAGAAAAGTAACAATGTATGGCAAATTTCTCATGGAATATAATGGTCTTCTTTAGATATGGTCTGAAGCTTACCGTGGTAGTTAGAAAACCTTGAATGAATGAATACTAAAAAATACATTTGATGTCAAAATTACAAGTAAAAGTACTAACTTGTAGTAGTGATTATCAAATAAAATAAAATATTACATCCTTGAAATCAAAGCGTGGAGGTGATGAGATTGCAGAAATCAGCACCAATGGTGATGGGTCCAAACACAAATGACACTGGCATCTCCACTGCAGAGGTCCCATGTAATCTCAATGGTCCGCCTTTCACAAACGTCGGCCAGGCCTTTCTTAGACTAGACTAGAACTGTACGTCTCGAGGATGATTACTTTTCGCCTCAAGTCTGAGCTTCAAAGGGCCTCTAATTCTACTTACCTCGCCTTAGCTCCAGAGACAAACAATGAATACATTTTGTAGCACTGCTGAGAAGAGAATGGAACACAATTCAGTTACCAAGTACAGCTGCTGAACAACATTTCTCTACTTTAAGCAATTGCCCTATGGGTGATGACAGTGGAGTGAAGCAACGTGGCTTCTCCCTCTATTCACTCCCACTCCCCTGGGATGGCCCACACCGCTGCCATGCACCACTCAACTCCCCCTTCAATGCACAGAAAGGGTTGAGGGATTAGAGGGTCTCTGGTAGGATTAGAGCCAATGTGAAACGTTATCTGTTCACATCTCTCACTCCTGAAGATGTTGTATTGCAGCTCTCACAAGTGCAAGTGACTGATTGGTTGGGTGTAATTCATCTGATTAATAAATGAGTACTCCTTAGATCCTGAAATCCATTTGAATGTGGATTCAAAAGTGGGACTTCCCTGAAGTTCAATGAGAGGTAAGAGCTATATTGCGTACAATTGGTTTTTCACCAACTTCATGAAGATTTTCATTCATATTTCTACATGGAATCATAACAAAAAATCACCATTACAGAGCTAATTTCAGTCTAAAGGCATCCTTACATCTGATTGATCTTTCAGAGCTTCATTAAAAATGCCTCGGGTTTTAGTAATCTGTAAATAAAAAAGTTTGTACCATGTATGTGAATTCAATTTTGGTAAAAAAGATTGTTTCGTAACGGTGCAATATTATTTTTCTAATCACTGCAGAATCGCATATCTGTACTTTGATATTTTGATTTTGCATAAGAAATTATTTCATAGTATAATGCACATGGTATAAATTAATTTAAAGTTTAAATGACAGTCATGACGTGATCAAGAGATCTAAATGCAAGAGTGTAAAATTATTTCAGCAGATTACTTGGTCAATACGTACACGGCCCATGAGAGAGTAGCAGCCCTCAGCTTTGGTCAGGCTGCTTGGTGTGAACTTGGACATGATTTTGGGGAGGGACTGATTGAGCAGTCACCCCTATGTTGATTTCAATCGAAAGAAAAGAACTAAGAATTTGAATGGCCAGCAAGATATTTCCAGCCCCATATGCCCTCGGTGAATTCTCACATGATAAAACACTTGGTCAGCTATTATCCATTCTCATGGAGCTGGGTATGGATGGCAGGGCAACTTTCCCAATGCATTATCCACGCAAGCATTCTTCCAAGAAAGACAATGGAATTATCCCCACACAGCTGTGATGTCATTTTAATGCTCCAAGGCCCTCCAACACGCTGCCATAATCCACACCTCACCTCCAGATTCACACGGTTGGGGTCAACTCTCAAATACAAATACATAGCTTTGGTATTCTGGAAATCCAAAACCAATGGGTTGGAAATCTCAATAATATTAATGCACAATTATGTCGAAAAATTAGAAAACGTAGGTCGATCATAACCAGTGTGCTTTCTTCCAGTCTAGAAAAATCACTGAAGTCATTCGCAGTGAAATACAGGACTTTATCAGGCTGTCACTCAAGTTCATTCATTAAGTGGCTAGCACAAGGCAGACAGAAGAAGACACTTAAGAAATTCAAATATTGAGAAAAATGCCATTCTGTTGAAAAGTCACAGTGAAACAATACCAAGGGATATTTCTTATTAAAATACAAATAGTTTATTAAAAATTGATAAAGAGAAGAATAATCTAATTGCATTCAAAATTTACAAAATTGCTATTTTCATATCCTTTCTCTTACAAAAATGTCTCTGGAGCAGAAATCACGTCAAAACCTGAGAGTCTACGTCTTTCTATGTCACAAAAAGGAGACACTCTATGCACCAACATGCATACAGACCTAAAGATTGAGAGTCTTTCATTGAATGCTTCATCTCTCTCAAACAAACTGGAAGCAAACAACAATTTTTGTACAAACCCATCTCCAGGCACGCACACTTGAGGCAAGGCCCTCGTTTGGGGTCCACCCCTCCCCATTCATTCATTCAATGGCCCCCCCACCACCACCGCCGCCCCCCCCTTCACTCTTGAGGGACGTGTAGAGCTTGGCCATGAGCCCCGTGCCCTGGGCCTCCGCCTGCAGGCGTCCCGAGAACTCGGCCCTCCGACTCCCCACCCCTGACGTCTTCCTGATCCAGAGGTCAAGCAGGGTCCTTGTTGTGCCCCCAAGGAGGCCCCTCGATGATGACAGTCCGCTGCCACCCCTGCCGTTGCCCGCTCCAAAGGGGAGGAGGGTGGAGCTGGCACCGGTGGCGTGTGGAGGGGGGGACATGGGAGAGTCCGTGGTGGCCCTGATCACTGTGGCCCTCGCCCCAGCCCCCCCTGTTGGTGCCCCCCCCTGTGAAGCTGACCCCTCCTGCGGTGGAGTCCCCCCACCTCCCGCCTCCCCAAACATTCCAAACCTACATTCAATGAATGACGACAGAAAATTAATGCTGCACCAAATTCAAACGGTCACCAAATGTTATCAACTGTGATTTGCAGAACTTACAGGTTAACGTAACTGTTTTCCCTATAAAGTGCTAATGATACTGGGTGAAATTCAGCTTTGTAATGTGGAAAAGATTTGACTGCCACAGGTTTTTGTCATGACAATCATGTACTGACAACCATGAAGGCCAAACAAAAAAAATGCTTGAAAGTATACCTTGATGGTAAAATTTTCAATTGAGTACTTGTTTCACAAGATTTGGTGAGAGGTATGAAAACTAAAAATACACCACAAACCATCATGGGATAAATAGAGTAGAGGGCCAGGGGACACCATCAATGGGACTCGCAAACAAGAAGAGTATCAAACTTCTTAATCAGAGCACTACTTTGAAACATATTGGGGTGCCAAGACAGACTTTTCCCATTAAGATACGACGAGGGACTGCCAAGACTTGCGAGGAGAAGCTCAATGGAATGGATTCAAAAGTGTGTGGGTATTAATGCGATGCTTTGGGTGAATGCATGAATGAGAAATTGAGTTGGAGCATGTCCAAGTGAAAATAAGAATGATAACATAGGAATATTAAAGAGGCAAATGGTAAATGATAAACAATACAAGTCTGCTAACAAGAAGTACGTAAAACTTCTTTCCTCCAATGCAACTTAAATACACAAGATACATTATCAGAAGAGACACAAGCAACGTACGAAGTGTGTCAATCAAATAACCAGACTGGGGCCACAAAACATTTCATTGATCACCAATTACATTAGAAAGTTCATCGCCTTCACTGGACTCATCTTAGCTGATTCTTACAACGCTCAATACAATGCTACTCCCATTACTCGGAGCAGTGCTGGAAGTTTGCTTCTGCCTGCCCGCTCTGTTGCTTTTGCTTCCATACTCTCAAATCGTGTCCCCTTAAGCTCCAATTTGACATTGAGAAATAAAATAAAGTAAGCAGGGCCAGGTCGGGTGATGATGGTGGGAGGTCCAGCATGATGATATCATCTGTATTTTGCAAAGAAATCCTCAACAGACGAGGCAGAATCGGCTGGAATGGCATTGCCTTGGTGAGGCATCCAGGAATTGATCTCCTCACTCATTCACGAAGGGCAGTCAGAACCTTGATGTAATGGTGCTGATTGACTGTATGACCTTTGGCGACCCAACCAACATAAACAATTCCATGCTTGTCAAAAAGAAACGATCATCATGGCTTTGAATTTTGACTTGCTCTTTTTGCCATTGTGAGATTGGGCTCTTGCAAATGCATTGATTGGTGCTTTGTTGCAGGATCACAGATAAAAAAACTATGTTCATCACAAGTAATCACTCTGTCTAACAATTGGATCATTACCAATGTGGTTTAAAAGGTTGGCACCAATGTTTATTCTTGATTCCTGTTACATCTTGAGTGAGAAGTTTTGGCATCATTTTTCGTGCAATCTTTGTGCATGTTGAATAATCCATGCAAAACCTGACGGACACTTTCTTCATTAATTCCTAAGATCTCAGCAGGATCTCGGGCACTCAGATGACAATTTTCATGGATCAATTCATCAATTTTCTGGATGTTGTCATAATTTTTTGATGTCGAGGGTTGTCTAGGGTGCAGATCATCTTCGGCCATTTCATGTCCTTCCTTAAACCTTTTAAACCACTCAAATATTTGTGAGTGCAAAAAACATTCTTCACTTTCATGCACTTTCTTTCACTTGGGATAAGCATCTGTAGCAGTTGTCCCCTCAAGAAACTTGATGTGAACTCCTTGCTCCAACTGGCATGCACCCTGTTTGCCAGTAGCAGCACCAGTACGGTTCTTTAACTGCCGCACATCGTAGATGTCCGCGTCGCAATGAGAGATCCAAATTCAAAAAAGAAAATGTGCAATATTCACTTGGGGTGGAGGGCTATTTGATCATATTCTGAGGCTAACTTTTTTCAGAGAATTTTGTCGTTTGATCATAACTTGTGTTGTTTACAGTGACTCAAAAATTTTGTCTCAGCGAAAAAATGGAGTTAACTGGTGAGCTCTGTCTTCATGCAATGATTTTTTATGACTTTCGACGTGGATTATCAAGACAGGAGTGCATCGATCAACTTACTTCCACCTTTGGCGATGAAGCCCCATCATTTGCCACTGTGAAATGCTGGTATAACGAATTCCATCTGGGCAGCAGTTCGCTCAGCGACCAAAGTCATATACTTGTATATATATATATATATATATATATATATATATATATATATATATATATATATATATATATATATATATATATATATATATATATATATATATATATATATATATACTCATATATACAGAAACAGATATAGGGAAAACGGATAGGGACACATATAAAGGACGAACACAATAGAGGTGGGGAAGGCGGAATCGAACGGATCACAAGAGTAAAAATATTTCCTCAACCGGGACTCGAACACCGGATCTTTCCACTTGCCGGGCGGATGCTCTTAACCACTTGAGCTATCGAGGATAGTCAATTTACCCTGAGATCCGTGGGTCTAATATGTCGCCAAGCGCCCCGATTCTTTCAGCCAAGAGATGGCGTCAAGGGGCTGTTTCACCCACCAAAGGAGAAATAGACAATACACAAGGAAAGGAAAGGACAGTGGGTTAGAATTCATACAACATCATACAGGAAAGGAACAGTGCGAGGTGTTGCGAATCGAATGATAAGTGAGGGTGCTACTCACTCTCTGAGGGCCTGGTTGAGGCCCACTCGCTCCTCCTTGACGCTGGCAGGGCCCTTGGCGCGATCCTCATCTGTCTTGTTGCGGCACTCCAGCAAGCAGTTCAGCACGCGCTGGTGCTGTTCAGAGTGCATGTTGGCGCGCATGAACACCTCCAGCTCACTCCACATCGTCCGGTATTGCTCCTCCCTTGGAACACCACGGCACAGAGGGAGAGATAAACGGAAGACGTGAGACAGGATGAAGGCCACAACAAATTTCTGTGAACCATATACCGCCGTCATGTGGCGCACAGCACCTGGACTTGATGTAGTATTGCATTCAATCGCTGTATTTTTACATCCCCACGTCACTGTTACATGTGACCACAGTCTAGCTCACTCAAGTTCTAGATACTTTAGCCCAAATTACAATGGCCAATGATGGATAGATGGATGCTCGTCCTGGAGTACCCATTCATATGCATAATAAGCATGATAAATAAAACAGTTTCTGATTGAAATTGAAAATAAACAACTTGACTTTTCCACACGGAAAAATTTTTATATACGACCAAGCTTCCGTTATGGTATAACATCATCAGTTAAAAATACAGGTCAAACACAGTATATATAGCTCTCCCCTCCATCCAGAGATATACATATACACTGTGTTTGACCTGTATTTTTACCTGACGATGTTATATCATAACGAAACCTAGGTCGTAAATAAAATATTTTCTATTTGGAAAAAGCCAAGCTGTTTACTTTCAATTTCAATACGAAGCATGAATTAGTTAACTTGACACACAGGTGAATCCAGGCCTGCAATGCACTGTGTGTTTCTCATTCACTCATACACCAAGCCCAGTCAGTCTTCTTCCTGTTCCCCACTCCGAAGAAACTCCTTCACGGAAAGCATTTTATATCATCACAAGCAGTTTTGAAGGTTGCTGAGGGGATTTTCAATGGCTTATAAAGTAATGGCAAGCAGCTGAGGCAAGTGCAATGCAACCGACATGCACAATTTTCAGAGGGACCATCAATATTGCGAGGATAAATACAGGTATGTTGTTGAAACATGATCATCCTTTATTGAACGTCCCTTTCAACAATATATTATTCCTCATTAGGTCATGCACATGGCATGGAGCTCATTAGGCCAAACGGCATATTATAAACATTGCAATAAATGATAGGAACACAAATTTAAAGCACAACATATTATAAACATTGCAATAAATGATAGGAACACAAATTTAAAGCATTCAAAGCTTTCCTGGATTAAAGCAGAGAGCTCTCAAGGAACATACTATATATATGACAAAGATGGGAGTTTCCAGGAAAAATGGCTTCCTTTATTTCTGTATTTTCAATAGTTTTTTTTAAAAAAGCAGGAAAGCCACCGCATGAATACATCTCAAATTGTACACCCTAAATTCCAGGCCTAGGAAGTTAAACTGTTTCTGCTTAAAAACCTATGCAAAAGGAGGTCCCGGATGAAGAACAAACCCTTCACATTTCGGCATGTCAAACTTAGCAGTTGTGACCTCATATTGGATTCATAACCTCACAAGTTCCATTGTGCAAAAAGATTGTTTGTTTTTTTAGCAAATGCAAAAACTGTTGCTGAAATTCCACCCAATAATTCATTAAATATTCGTGGCTAAAAACTCTTGAATTCACTAAACTGTATGGAGTCAAAGGATTCGAATACACCACCCATAACTTGCAAATCACTATTACCAATAACCTTTTTCCTAGCAATTAGCTGATATTTGTGGCTATCCTCCATGTGTAATATTATTATTATTAAAAATACACATGTGCTAATAGAGATTGTCAGGTGGCACACAAGTCCCAAATAATCGCAAAAGGTAATACATAAAACCAGACTTCAAAACACAAATCTCTTTAACAAAACAAGTGAATCCCCATCCCATTTACAGCCATTAATCAGCAAGAAAAAAAATGATAAATTAAAAATAAAATTAAGCTATTACATATAATACAATACACCACACATCAATCAAATTATTTCATATATGCCTTACATCTATTCTTAAAAGTATACACTCTGTTAGGAAAGGGCTCGAATATTTTTGCAGGTAAGGTGTTCCACTCAACAATTGTTCTATTTAGAAAAGAAAATTTTTTTTTATTTGTTCTCTGTGCCCGGCATTTTATCTTAAATTTGTGATCATTTCTGCCTATAAAATTTGGGTTCCCTGCCTCTTTCCTAAGATCTGCCCAAGCTTTCTCCCCCTGCAGAATTTGGAACATTCCACAAAGTCTGCTTACTTTCCTTCTAGTTTCTAGAGGTTCCCAGCCCAGCGTTTCATTGATTCATTTCAATATATTAGCGTCATTGGCATTAAAGACAAATTTCACCGTGCCCAGCAGTACAAATCACAATATTCCTTCCCTATAATCACCAAAGTGCATTTTCAATGCCACTCCGATTCAAGTGCCTATATGATATGATTGCTTATTGACTCTCGTCACTTCATAATTTAGCTAGTAGGCACCCACGAACAGTGGTGCAAGTTAAATATCATCACTCATTCTGAGGCAACACTGACTTTGCTATCACTATTATTTTCAGTGCAACAATTAGGGCAGCTCAAATTCAGTAATTACCATATCTCCAGGAATTTAGTTTCCAACAAAATCTTTTAATGTCACCCAATCATCACCAAGTACCTACCCATTAGTAGCAGCTTACAACTAATATGCATTTGGTGGCTACTAGGGTAAGCAATGGGGTAATCCTATTTTTATCAAGTTTTCCATACACCATAGTTTTTACAAATGAACTGACTTCTGTTAATTTTTCCATTAAAGCATACAACATTCTCTGTAACACAGGATGTATTAACTCCTCAAAGTTGTTCAACAATTCTAAGCAAAAATTTGAATTTTGAAAGGCCAAAAAGAAGAGCTGGCTCACAATTAGTATTACACTAAAGAAATGAAAATTCTGTGATTCAATTCAATATCATATAACAATGTCTCTCACACCGGCAGGATATAATAGTGGAGGTTTATTTATGTATATTGCTATTACTGGTACTCATGCAATTTGTCCATCTTATCACATGCTCAATTGTCCATTCAAATTATTTTGTATCAGTTTATCGCATGTTTACTGAAGTTAGATACCGCCCTTATCCCAATCAGATACAGTGAAAGCCACTTAAGAAGCTGTTAACGGGAGCAACTGATAATGAAACAATTAAGGGTCACAACCTGTGTAATTAAAACATTCAATATGCTTTGCTATTTATTACAAAGGTAGACTTCAGACTTTATGATGTGCCCTCATGCTAGAACGTGTCCACTGCCATCCATCGGAGGGGGCAGATATCTGTCTGGAATTTGGAATCGGGCATGATAAATCAACAAAATTTCAGTTCAGATTAGTGCTCTAATGCTCAAACCACACGGTGTGGAGCCCAAGTTTCTTACGAGTCATACACCGCCTGATTGTTTGCAAATGAATGAAACTTGTGGTTCATGCTGAGCTAATAAAAAAACCATGAACACAGTAATCAACCGGAAGGTCGGTTTGGTAGGTGATGGTAGAGTTCACCCAGTACTAAGCCGGATGGGGTGTGAAATTCACACATCAGGGTAGGGTGACCAGTTCCTTTCCCTGTACTGTTTATGGTTTCCCAGGAAGATCTGGTATCTGAAAAATCATATAGCTTGGGTGGAGCTCCAGGTGCCCAGAGTGGCTTTCCTGGGAATCGAACCAATCAGTCAGTAATCCAATGCTCTTCCCCTCGATTACCGCGACCCACTGAGCTGAGCTAATACAGCAACAGAATTAATTTTGAGAAGGAACTCCCATGCATCATTCTAAGTAGATGGGTTGAAGTTCAGTGTTCCAGACAAACATGACACATAATTTGTCACTCCAAAGGGACAAATAATTCTTGTAAGTATTTAAAAAAAATTCTCATTCAGAACAGGAAAGTGTCAAATTATACTTTACAGGAATGTAGGAAAATACAGGCCTTCTATGAGCTTAAAGCATTGAACTTGTTTCACTTTGATTAATTTGAATTTTCCCCTCCCAGACTACAGAATTCATGGGATTGCTCCAATGCAGACATGTATGCAGAGTTTTGCATACTTTGGAAAATTCATTTTAACTTTATGTACAAAATTGAGCCCACTGCTTTGCCGAGACTGGCCACTGGGTGAGGGGCCCTGTGAGCCATCAGGCACCACACCAAAGGAGCAGCAGCAACCCCACGACGTAAGGGTCTGTGCTGGGAGCACTCCCTTCAACCTGCCTCTCATGTCTATCCTCGCCTCTCCTTCGGAGCGCCATCGTGGAGGACACCCGGGAACACCTCCCTGGCACCTAGAAAAAGCACGGAGTGCACGTGGGTGTACTCCAGGGAGGAGAGCCCCTATCGGTAGAGCTCTCACCTCTTGGGCCCCTTCCCCCGCTGGCCCATGCTGGGCGTCTGCAGGGGCTCGTGCTTTGCCTCCAGCCCCATCAAATTGTACACCACCTGCTTGCACTGCACCACCTCCTCGTCACTCAGCTCCTCTTGAAGGAGTAGGGTCGTAAGGGGCTCAACACACTGCGGAGGAGGAAACCAAACGCATCAAAACAATGCAAATGCCTTGACGGAGAGCATCTTAAAAGATCCGTCAACCAGCACCAAGGATGGCGGAGACTGGAAGTGCCAAATTCCAGTTACGCTTGCATCCCCACCGATGTTTCCACAACAAGATATAAATTTTCCAGTCCATTCACCAATTGCCCAATCACTCATATAAAGGGTTAGGAATAGATCAGTGGGCATGAGGGCCCTAAAAATTTAGCTAAAAACTTCAGCAACACTGCCTTGGGCAACATGGACCCTCACTCCAAAATGGCACATGACTGACCCATCCACTCCTTCACCAGACAACCCAACCCTTTTTTACGAATCTCTTCAATTTTGATGACTTTCAAATATTTTGTGGAGTCTCGTGACTTGCCATGGACACTCCCTTTTGTTACATACATTTAGTTTTCTCAACACAAAATATCAACGTAACTGATTTATTTCTGCAGTCTCATTCTCAGGACATTATTTACTTTAAAGAAAACACCATTAATATGCAAGCGTGGTGTTGCTGGTATTGATGGAGATGGCCTGGCCTTGTCATCAAGAGTGAATATGCAATGGCAGTGGGTTGGTTGTACGCCGATTCGCACTATGCCGACCACAAGAAATTTAAGGAAATACTAGTTGGCAACTCCGCAACTGCTCTCAGCTCAGATGAAAGCTGACATTTAAAGAGTTGCAAGTGTAGTTGTGATACACTCCAGCAAAGTAAGACAGTATTTTAAGAATAATTACGGGGATATTGGGATTAGTTTTAAATGAACAGAAAATGAAAATATATTAGGAGACCCATCAATAAGAATCAGGAAACATGATTGGTCGGGAGGGTGTCAGATGGGATTCCCGGGCAAAAGTGAAGGTATCATTTGGGGAATTGAGGGAATGAAGATGCAAATAATATGAGCTGAGGGTTTGCATGGAAAAATAAGAGTCTCGAGTGCATGGCTCAAGCACAAAGCTGCGTTTACACACGAGCGACAAAGGGGCGACTCAAAGAGCATTGTAAATTTTGCCATTAGATGAGGGACTGTTAAGCATATTGGAAGACGTGATGAGGGCATTGAGTGGTGCTGATTGTGAACCACTATTCAGGGTATAGGGCCAAATCCCCCGTGGTGACCACTATCCAGTCACGCTCATACGCAGAGGAGCAAGAAATGAATGCGAACCGTTTTCAGGTTGAAGATGAGTGTGCCCGAGATGGTCATGGGCCAATACTTGGTCTGCCTCTCCAACCGCTCTCTCATCCGCTTGACCATGCACTCCTCATCGCCGGCATCGGCCTTGGACCGCTTGAGGGGTGCCAGCTTGTTGCTCTGCATCAACAGACCAAAATCCTGCGCAAATACAAAAAAGTTACTCTTGATGCTATCTTTCTATTAACCGTTCCCCCTACAGGTCGCACCTAAAAAATAAGGCACTATTTTTGGTCAACAATGGATCTTACCTGGCTGTCACAGTGGAATGCCCCTGCCGTCTAAATCGAGCGTCTTTTCAGGGAAAGCAAATTCTCACAGAAATGCCCTCCTTTGTGCTTGATGTGCACTTTCTGTAATCCGTAACGAGCAATCTAATGTGAACAGTGCAATGCCATGTGGTACACTCCCTCATCCCTCTCTCATCTCAAACACCCAGAGTTTATTCTGATCTCTGTTTCTTCAGGGAGTGAATCATTAAGGACATGTTTTTACCCACATGCTTGAAGTTCATTATTTCATTTCTTTTGAGCCACAAGGATTTTATGAAAAAACAACAACAATATATATATATATATATATATATATATGTGTGTGTGTGTATATATATATATATGTATATATATATATGTATATATATATATGTATATATATATATATATATATATATATATATATATATATATATATATATGTGTGTGTGTGTGTGTGTGTGTGTGTGTGTGTGTGTGTGTGTGTGGGTCGCGGTAGTCCAGGGGGTCGAGCGTTGGACTGTTGACCGGAGGGTCCCGGGTTTGATTCCTGGCAAAGCACTGTGGGCACCTGCAGCTCCACCCGATATTCCACCTATGTCATTTTTCGGGTACCAGATCTTCCTGGGAAACCATAACCGCCACAGGGAAAGGAACTGGCCCCCCTACCTTGATGTGTGAACTTCACACGCCGTCGGGCTTAGTACTGGGTGACCTCTGCCATCACCTACCAAACCGACCTTCGGGTTGATTACTGTATTATATAAATATATATATATATATAAACCATAAACACAGCAATCAACCTGAAGGTCGGTTTAGTAGGTGATGGTAGAGATCACCCAGTACTAAGCCCTATACGGCGTGTGAAATTCACACATCAGGGTAGGGGGGCCAGTTCCTTTCCCTGTGGCTGTTATGGTTTCCCCGGAAGACCTGGTACCCAAAAAATCACTTTAACTTGGGTAGAGCTGCAGATGCCCAGAGTGCCTTGCCCGGGAATCGAACCCGGGACCCTCCGGTCAGCAGTCCAATGCTCTACCCACTGGACTACCACGACCCACACACATATATATATATATATATATATATATATATTGAGAGGAGAAGTAAATGCTTTAGTAATATTACTTTGCAGAAGGCACGAAAACAATGTTTTTGCTGTTGTATTGTTGAGACTCGGAACAGCGATATAAAGTGTAGCCATGATATCCCCTGCCTTTCCAAATCAGTACTCAGTACTGAGTTAGTACTGAGTACTGAGTAGTATTAGTACTGAGTTAGTTATACATGAATAAGGTTCAGTTACCAGTACACAGCCAATGCATGCAAATTGGCACAAGGGAATTTGGGGTTGGGTTGCGTTGGGCAAAGCAGAGGGCATCAATGGGATCCTCTCTTGGGCCCTTGGCTCATTCTTGACCTGTGCTGCTCTCTTCACTTTGGTGGCCGGCCACCTCATGCGCAGGGCATCACAACCAAGGGGGGACAGGGGAAAAATTCAGGGTTGGGGACAGGAGATAGATCATGGAATGAATTCGGTTACAGCATAATAATAAAAATAAATACAAAAGGACTAAATAATTAGGGTTACATGTATAAAATTACTTTTTGAGTAATTCACAGAAATTCAAATTGATCAACACTTAACTACACATTAATTATTATAATATATGAAAATTGTTTTGATACATTATTGTAGCATAAAATATTCACATACAGAACACAGTTCCCAGAGTACTGATTAGCTTACAGAAGATGCAGCAGAGATCCATGATTTTTCCAAATGTTTTTTACTTGTTTCCAAGTGAAATTATCAAAATTAAGCCCCAACTAATCATTGTTATCAATGGGGATGACAGACAAAACCAAAGGGTGCGGTCCGTCGCTTCTGGTAAGGACTCAATGCACCCTTTGGCTTTAGGTATCCCAAGTTTTGATAGCCCAGGTTGTTTTGGTAGGGTCTGGATTGAAAACCAGAAACTTCAAGAAAATCCAGCCAGGGAGGTTTATGACAAACACGCACACACATGAACTATGAAAAGCAGACATTAGAATTAGCATTTGAGATGGCCATCTTCCATCTTTTACACCTGAACATGCAGAACTAATTGATTCCAAATAATCGCAGCGAGGATTTACTTGCCGAATACAATGCCTGTGAAAAAATTACATTGAAAACTTTGGAAATTCCCACATATGTAATCTGGGTAAGTGTTAACTCAGTAAATATGACTAATTAATATTTCCCATTGCTTTCCTCTCAGTTAAATTAACTTGCAGAGATTTTTACACAATAGTGAATCTCCCATACATGTATTGAAGTCGCAATTTTTCCTAATATCTTTAACAATCCTATTAGTTTATTGTAGTAGCGTAGTTTCCAGCACCGCTACCTGTGAGCGATCACTTGATGGGAAGCATTCATCAAGTGATCACTTACAAGTGTCACATGTATGTTACACTTTCGTGCCACAACTATATCACATACCACTTCTTTCGTGGCACAAAAGTTTACCCACTTTAGCCAATGCGATATTATAATGTCATGTTCAAGTCGCAAAGAATGGTCAAGCTCAACAGAGTTACTAATGCTGAATTGCTGATTGAAATATTTATATATTTATGTGTCTTCTTACGTACAATCAATTTCTTTATGCTCTAATTAATTTTTAACACCACATTATTGCCATACATATATTAAAATGCAGGAGCAAAAGACACAACTTCTGGCCAAAAGAATTTTGTCCGCCAGCTTTGAGAATATTTTCATAATCATTACTGTCATCGACCAAAATCTAATCAAGACACAACAAAATGCCATCACTATATTAAAGAATAGAAATTACTCAAGATTCTCAATACATGACACCGCTTTTGAAATGGGAAGGAAGAAAATCTGCCAAATTGAAAGTCATCCAAGTCAGTAAATACATTTAATGAACGAGCATAGCAATGAAGATAGCACTTTTAACGATCAATTTTCCATGAGCTTGCCCCCACCATTTTGCCTGCTCATGACAGTTGGTGCACCCTAACTTAGAGCAATCAATTTGCTTTCTGTTGGGCTAAATTTTTATTTCTAACTCACAAAATATAATCTAATTAATATTGTGTATAGTGTGATTGCGTGGTACAAAGAAGCTACTGAAACTTCTCCATTTTTATCTTGGGATAAATGCTAATGGCAACACTCTGGCACCATTGGGTGTTTCTCCTGCTTCCATAGCAACATAATCACTTCCTCATACTTCAGCAGGGGTTAGCTAGGGTAAAACTTTGTAAACAGCATCCGGTCATTATCTTTGACTTGTTCCATAAAGGCCTAAAAAGGCTCTGTTATTTGTTTTCCCATTATAATACATGGATCATTCAACAAGTCCTTAGAGAAAATAGAAGGAAAAATTACCTTGGGGATATTTTTTCGTATTTTTCAGCATAATCCCCTTATAGCTCGATATATTTATCCCATCATTTCTCCAACATTTTTAAGCCATTCAAAAATTAGGATTTGGGAAGGTACTTCATCATTCTACAAGAATCGTTTCCTGCTGAGCCGTATTTCCAAGCTTGAAAATTTCAAAGGGTCACTGGGAGCCTAATCTGGTAAATAAATTGGATGGTGTAAAAATGCAAACTTTAATTTCATAATATTCCCCATCAAAACTGCACAGGTGCATGCGTACCTGTGCATTGTCCTAATGAAAGAGAATTTTTTTCTTTGACTTACTTTGTATCTGGAACATAATGGTGCATCCATATTTCGTCCACAGTTACCTATCAACGCAGAAAATTGCCAGGATTGCAATGGAAAAGCACCAAACCAGTCTCAGAATTGATCACAAAATAGCATTTACTCTTTACTAGGAGCAAACCCATTGTGCGGGGATTATTTTCACACCTAATTTATCTAGCAAAATTGGAAACACTGTGCCTTGTGATGTGTGCCTGTGACCTCAACTATTTTGCAAACTTTGATTCCTTGATTACTCAAAACCATCGAATGGGGATTTTTTAAATCATTTCGGGGAACGTCACTTTTATTGGATGTCCCAAATGATATTCATCCTCCGCGCATGTTACCCAATTATAAACAGTCACAAACACAGGAGCAGATGTGCCATGAACTTCATTAAACTCCGCTTTGATTTCTTTCGGTGTTAAAAACCATAAACAAAGTAATCCACCCAAAGGCCGGTTTGGTAGGTCAAGGTCACCCAGTAGGTAAAGGTCACCCAGTACTAAACCCTATACGGCATGTGAAAATTCACACATCAGGGTAGGGTGGCCTGTTCCTTTTCCTGTGCCGGTTATAGTTTTCCGGGAAGATCTGGTACCCTCAAAATCACATAGCTAGGGTGGAGCTGCAGGTGCCCAGAGACTTGACCGGGAATCGAACCTGGGACTCTCCGGTCAGTGGTCCAATTCTCTACCCCCTGACTACTGCACCCCACTCTTTTGATGTTAAGCCTTTTCAATAGAAGTGTTTCATCACTGCCAAAACTTATGCTTCCCCATTTTTCTAAATAAACAAAAGTTTGCTGCTTCAATGGACTGTGAAAATGAAACCATGTGATGGATAAAGATGAAACTTAAAGAGCAGACTAGGTCGCGCAACGCAGAGGTCGGCAATAAATATTTATGTGGCAGTACTGTATTTTCCTATTATCTATAGACAGAGTTTAGGTTTCACAGGCTATGTTTAATTTTATAAATGGTTGAGAGACAATAATAACAATCACACACCGGTATCCTATAGTCGGTTACGCGACCTCCACAGCCTTCGGAGATGGAGGGCGGCTCTTCGAGCACACTGCGTGACGTACTGAGGGCGTGAATGAAGATCTCGCCCCCGTGAGCAGCAAGGAGGTGTGATGTCATCTTTCCGCCGGACTTGCGAGCCATCTCGAGCATCACAGACCGTCCATTCAGTAAGAAGTTGATCAGGCAGGACGAAGGGCGACTGCAACAACCAAAAACCCCAAAATCAAAATTTCCCCATCGCCTTACCCATGTTTAACGAGCCAATTCTATTTCCAAAACTGACAATTGTCTAAAATAAAATTTTGCAAAAGTTATACAAATTTCTTTCAAGCAAAAATAACTGTTGAAGTTTAGCTTATGACTAATTTGCTTATAGCTAGAATATCATGCATCTTATCAACATATTCCACCAATCAAAGGTAGATTTCAGTGAGTTCCAAGCAGCTAAACTCTACGCATCTTGTGGCCTTCCTCTCTTGTTTGCCTTTCATTGCTCCACCAATCATGAGCTCTCAGTGCCTTCTAGCTTCTTCCAAGCCATGCACTGCCACTACATAAATAATCACAAAATGTGATTTTTGAGGCCACTGACACAAGCAACTCCACTGCACAGTAATTATAATTAATAAGGCCCAAATAAATCATTATACCGAGTAAGAAGTGCATAAAGAAAGCAGCAGAAGACAAACCGGATTAGTAGTAAATTAGGTAAAACTTTAAATAAGGGCGATTCATTTAAACCTCAAAACATTTTTCATTAATAAAACAAAATACTTTTACCAGCCACACCATTTTCACTACAAAAACTGAAAAAATTGAGTGCCATTGTAAACCTTGAATGATACTTCCATTTATGCTTGAAATTTTAATTACATGCTGGCAGTCAATTGGGAAAATACATCAGCACTAAGCCAGACAAATCACAGAATAATATCAATTAAACTCACATTTATGGAGAAATTCATTTGCTTACAACCTAACCGTTAATGATGCCATGGCCCAAATTTAAGTTATTGATGTCACTTGATTTCCATCATGTTTAATGTATTTAAAGGGTGATATGAAAAATGATGATGTATATTGAAAACATAAAAGTAGAAATTTAACGGCTATCATTAATCTGAATTTTACGTGATTCTGGCAATTAAATGTTAAACTAAACTTAGCAGACGCTAACCTAGTATTCTGCTCAAAGGGTATTAATACTACTCTCGTGGCAGCAGTCCATCCAAAACACACACCTGTTTACATCCACTGGGGTGATGCGGTGCACGGCTGTACAATTTTGGAGTTCTGAGGCACTGCAGCTTCGAGGCGTGCACCACTTGAGGGTGACTGTCTCATAGTCCGTCCCTTCTCGCACTGTGCGTATCTGGACAGCATCAGCTGCATTCCCTGTTCCACGATAATTAGTTGAGCACCATTGAGGGGAGAACATACTTTTACTGAGAAACATAAACACTTATACATTCAAGTGCATGTCACAAAATTTTTATGCACACATAGAAAGCAACTGAGTTCTGAAGAAGACGGGCTAGTCATCACCAACACTTGGTTTAGACACCACAAAAGACGCAGGTATACATGGAAAATGCCAGGTGACTCAGAAAGGTATCAGCTAGATTAAATTCTGGTTATACACAGGTTTAGGAACAGTGTAATAAATTCGCACAGCTTCCAGGGAGCGGATGTGGACTCAGACGACAATTTAGTTGTTATGAAATGTAGCGTCTGTTTCAAAAAGATAAGGCAGGGGCAGCGGGTTAGAAAATGGAATGTAGAAGCATTTAATGGTTTGAAAAGGAAAGAGTACCAACAGGCTGTAGAGAAAATCATGGAGGATGGTAAAGAGCTAAATACTATCGAAGAAAAATGGGAATATATCAAGAAAGGGTTGCCTAAAGCCGCAAAAGACACTATTTGAACTTTTAATGCAAAAAGGACTAGGAAACCATGGATCACGGATGAGATGATTACAAAGATGGATGAGCGGCGAAAATGGAAAATTGTAAACACAGAATTAGGCAAAATGAAGTACAAAGAATTAAACAATAAGTTGAGGGAGGCAACAAATAAAGCAAAAGAAGCATGGTGGAAGACGCAGTGCGAGGATATGGAAAGTCTGGAGAGGAAGGGTGAAATCGGTGCGCTGTACAGCAAAGTTAAATCTTTATCGGGAAGTAAGAAAGGGAGATCAACGATTGCAGTTAGAGATAAGGCGGGTAAAGTACGAGGGTCATCCGGAAAGTAGTACCCGTTCGTGCCGCATGAAGTGCTGACGACGCGAGTAGCCGCTGGACGAGGTCAGATAGCTTCAGTGGCTTGTCTGCCTTCTCTGAGCCAAGTTGCGTGATGCTAGCATTGCCTGTGTTGTTTCTGTGATTGTTTACAATGTTTAAAAAAATTGAGAACGCCGCCAGTTGTGAAGTGAGGGCAGTGATTAAATTCCTCAATGCAAGAAACGTTCGCCCATGTGATATTCATCGCCAATTAAAGGAGGTGTATGGAGACAATGTAATGGACGAGTCGTCTGTTCGGCGGTGGTGTCGCAACTTCAACATGGGGAGGGGGAACACACACGACGATGAGCGTTCGGGGAGACCGTCTGTCATTACAGACCAACTGGTGAGCTCAGTTGACGAATTCGTGAGGAACGATCGGCGCGTCACAATTGATGACATCTGTGAGCATTTTCCCAATGTTTCTCGAACAATTGTTCATGAAATTGTTAAACACCATCTGCATTATGCAAAAATTTGTGCAAGATGGGTCCCTCGCGTATCTCAATGAGCTGGCGGCGAAGGACTATGCAGCAGGAATACAGAAACTTGTCACACGTTATGACAAATGCCTTAATTTGCTTGGAGATTATGTTGAGAAGTAGTTTAAAGTATCCTCTTTCAAATAAAATTTTTTATGTTTGTTAATATTTACTTTTGTGTCTTTATTTCACGAACGGGTACTACTTTCCGGATGACGCTCGTAATAGTTGCCGCAGGAAGGATCCAAGAGAGATGGAAGGAATAGATAGAAGAACTGTAACGTAAAGAACTTATGCCAACAAGGTTAGACTTAGAAAAGGAACATGATGTAGAGGAAAATAGCTTAGGTACAGACATACTCGACGATGAGATAAAAAAGGCTTTAAGGGAGATGGAAATTGAAAAAGGTCATGTGGGTAGACAACTCTCCTGCCCAACTACTAAAAGGTTTAGGAAAATGTGGGAGGAAGAGGCTATATGAACTGATTCGTAGTATCTATGAGAAAGGAAACTGGCCGGAAGACTTCGTGAGATCAGTGTTAGTTCCTCTCCCAAAAAAAGGTTAAAGCTACAGCATGTGAGGATTACAGGACAATAAGTTTGTTATCCCAGGTAGCTTAATTTGTTCTCAGGATCATCAACAAAAGGATACAGAGTAGGGCAAATGATTACTTAGGGGATGATCAGTTTGGGTTCAGGAAACTGTGTTATTGGAATATTTAAGTCAAATTAATCAAAATTGTACAACTTATACCAAACAAAAAAGCTAACATTTGACATAAAATTACTTGTTTCCAAAATAAATTATGCAAATTAACAAAAGTATGATCACTCTTTATTGAACGGCCCTCACAGTTATCAATGGCCTTTGTCAGATCACAGCGGAGGCCTCTCGAGCTGCATTGAAGAATGTAAGGGAATGGACCAATAGTAAAGCACCTTCACCAAAATCACCTTTGATGATGGAGTTATGCGCAGCTGATGGGTGAAATATCTCCACGTCATAATTGGCGGATGAGCTCGCATTCTGCTCCTCCTTCATTGGGATCCCAGTTACGGTGGTCGACGCAAGGTTGTAATGTGATAAGATCAAGTGTGACAGTTTGGACGCCACCTGGCCACCGGCCTTAACCGAGTGCACCTCCGTGGTAAGAATTGCAGACATCTGTGAACAAGGAAGTTCATATATTTGCTGTAATTCAGCCAACAAATCCACTGCAATTCATGCATTACATATTTAAACAGATCAAATTATCTTGTTGATACAATATACCACAAGGAAATCATTCATTTTACAATGGCATATAGTATGGGAAATCAAACTTGAACATATCTGGCATTAGTAAACCACACACATGTAAACCTCACACCTCTTTGAAAGACTCTCCATTCTCGGGATGTCACCGCGTAGGTTGTTTTTCTGACAACAGTTTCGCCCGTGTTTCAACGAGCGTCTTCAGGTCGAAGACGCTTGACCTGAAGACGCTCGTTGAAACATGGGTGAAACTGTTGTCAGAAAAAACAACCTACGCGGTGACATCCCGAGAATGGAGAGTCTTTCATCTGAACACCGCAAAAATCTACGATCCCATCTCACACATCTTTCTTTCAGTTTGGCACTGTCCAAATATTAGTATTTTAGTTTTGAGAGATGGTTAAGGTTTATACTTCGTGGAAATCCATTCGTAAAAGACGAAGAAAGAATGTAAGACCAGTGCAGATGATGATATAGTGTAACGAAACTAGTCGACAATAATAAATTCCTTGCTCTGGCAACAAAAAGTCTTTGGTTCTTTCTTCATGCTTCAGTATTTTAGGTTATAAAAAGAAATATTTCCCTTAACTTTTTAATTCATTTTTTAACCACACTGTCACTGCACAAGTCTTTCACTCTTAGCACATTCATATTCATTCATTAATTCATTCATAAGCAACCTTTCAACATCGTTGAGAATACATAACCGTTGTGTAAATATTCTTCTCACTCCCTATGAAGCATCCATCTCCTTCTTATGTTGTCCTTTTTCCTGAGAATAGTGCAAATCATAGACGTGGACCAATTGTACCCAAGTGCAAGCTAGGTCAGCCATGCTCACACCTCGTTCTCGTTTTCAGGGATTTTCATTTTCATTTCTATGGTTATTTTAATTCTCTCGTGGCTATCTTATTGCACTTTTTCTTTTATGACATTTTGAAAACTAGGCACAAAATATTATAAAACTTCGCACAAAAAAATCACAAATAATGTCTGAACGCGAGTTTGGAAAAATGTGAAATCACTGGCAACACTAAGATGCTAGTAAAACACTTGCTAAACAAAAACTGAGGAAGCAGGGGAATACATACACGCACACACATACATACATATTTAGCTAATGCGATGGAAATAATGTTTACATACATCTTTTGGTGGATGGCCAGTGACTTGAGACTCCACATTGTTGGGATATACATTAAGAATCACCAAGTGGCAGTGGTGCACAGTTATTAAGCTGAAAAATAGATAAGGATGAGTTTATGAATTAATTCATATTCATGAGTCAAAAATAGTTCACAACTACCATAAACACAAGGAATGAAATGGGGTAATCCAATGCCTGTTCGGAGGGGAATAAATTAGGTTAACCAGACCCCAAAGGAGCCCAGGCCGCCAAAGGTCTCATGAAAGTAAAGTCAATTTGGAACTTCAATATGAAGTGATGAAAGTAACTTTGCCATGTAGGGGAGAACCAAAATGCTAAAAATTAACTTTGGATAATCATTCAGAGGAAATGTGTTAACCAATAGGTACTCACTGGTCTGATCCAGCCGCTATTTTATTTTGTTGTATGAGAATATTTTGAAAGTATTCTTCAAAACTCTTGATGCTGGAATTGTCGATTGTTGAAGTAATACAAATAACTCTACACCTGTTCAACACCTTTAAGTAATGCAAGATAATCATCAGCAATGAGTTTTTATCACTAAAATTAGCAAATTTTTGACTACTTTTCTTTCATACCTTGCTTGCATTTTCTGTCAGCGATGTTCTCCTTTCATGCTGGATATCAGAGCATTCACATAATGCTTCAATTGCACTCTTCAATCCATAGAATATTGAGCAATCCCGACTTGAGAGTCTCGTATTTGGCACACCAATGTTGGATAATGCATTCAAAAGCTGCGGCAAATAAATAAATTAACATATACTGATACAAAATATGATATGTTAAGGAATCGAAAAAGAGTGCTGTTACATACGTATGGTAAATTTTGCTGCTGAGAACTCCAAGAATTAAGAATTTGGACAGCTGAGTCATTAACAACAAAGCGAATCTGAAAAAAATGCAAGGTATTTTTAATGGTTTACAATACGAGTTAATCAACCATATAAGTAAGAATGCCAATGCGGATACATACCAGTTTACCCTGGGGAAATATGTCCCAAACTATGCGACAGTATTCGACTGCAGCTTCGACGCAGCATGTCCACAAAGATTTTGAAATTGGAGCTAGTGGGATGAAACCTGGTCCACGAGATTTCGTAAAATCAAACTCAATTTGGCATTCACAAGAAATACCAAAATACGGAGAATGGTCCAAGACAAAGATTGTTTTATGGTTCGAAGGGCAAAGTTTATCGATATTCATTCTGAAATGCTCTAAAATAACTCACACATCAACAAAAACCTCTCTGGCGGAGACACAAAAGTAACTTATTGTCTCACAAATGTTTATGAAAAACATTTAGAAACACAATTTTCAACCTTACGCACTGCAGCACTACTAGGACAAATAATGCGAACTGTTAAACGCTCACGTTTCCATACTGTAACCCGATTCAAACAGTTATCGTTAGATTACTATCGTACACACAGCCGCATCACACTTGACGCAAATATTATTATTTGATTTTCGCTCGTCAATTGAAAACAGAACCATCCAAATATTAAATTTTCGTAATGCCAACCAAAAAATTTGTAAAAACGATGAATGGCGGCATTTCCGAACAACCTTTTATTTAATATGCATACCGATACTGCAATGTTTTTAGGGCATTTACCCGATACAGAGTTAGGCAAAATAAAGTACAAAGAATTAAACAATAAATTGAGGTGGGCAACAAATAAAGCAAAAGAAGCTTGGTGGAAGACGCAGTGCGAGGATATGGAAAGTCTGCAGAGGAAGGGTGAAATCGGTGCGCTGTAAAGCAAAGTTAAATCTTTATCGGGAAGTAAGAAAGGGAGATCTATGCTAATAGTTAGAGATAAGGCGGGTAAGATAATAGTGGACACAGGAAAGATCCGAGACAGATGGAAGGAATATATAGAAGAACTGTATAGTAAAGAACTGAGACCAACAAAGTTAGACATAGAAATGGAACATGACGTAGAGGAAGATAGCTTAGGTCCAGGCATACTAGACGATGAGATAGAAAGGGCACTAAGGGAGATGAAATTAAATATGGCCGTGGGGGTGGATAACATTCCCGCGGAAGTATTGAAATGTTTAGGCAAATGTGGGAGGAAGAGGCTCTATGAACTGATTCGCAGTATCTATGAGGAAGTAATCTGGCCGGAAGACTTTGTGAGATCAGTTTTAGGTCCTATTCCGAAAAAGGTAAAGGCTACATCATATAAGGACTACAGGACAATAAGTATGATATCCCACGCAGCTAAAGTTGTTCTCATGATCATTAACAAAAGGATAGAGAGTAGGGCAAATGATTACTTAGGGGATGATCAGTTTGGGTTTAGGAAGGGGAGAGGAGCGCGTGATGCGATGAATCGAGAGGAATATAGAATACAACCAGGAGGTATTTGCCTGTTTCTTAGATTTCGAAAAAGCGCTTGATAGAGTGAATTGGGATAAACTAATGAGTATATTGAAGAAAATAGGAATAGATTGGAGGGAAAGGAGGCTAATCCACAACCTGTACATGTCTCAGACTGCTCAGGTGTGGGTGGGGAACGGGGAGTCCGGATGGGCCGTGTTAGGAAGAGGTGTAAGGCAGGGTTGCCCATTGACTCCGTTGCTTTTCAACCGGTATGCAGAAGAAATGATTAAAGAGGCATGGGAGGAACTTGGGTAGGAATGAAAGTGGGCGGGGAATTCATAAAATCAGTTAGGTTTGCTGATGACCAAGCTTTAGCTTTTCAGTCAGCCAAGGGGTTGCAAGCATTGCTGAGTGAATTGGAAATTCAGTGCGACAGGTATGGGATGAAAATCAATATTAATAAAACAAAGGTTATGCGATTTTCCAGAAAGAAAAAGGCTTAACTAAACATTAAAATAGGAGGACAAAAACTAGAGCAGGTAGAATAGTTTACGTATCTCGGCAGTGTTTTGGACCAACACGGTCAAAGTAGTAAGGACGTAAGGAGAAGAATTGCGCTACACAAAAAGGCTTTCACAAGGAGGAGGGAGTTGATGACAGGGACGTTGAGTAAGGATATTAAGAAAAGACTCATAAAAACTTTGATATGGAGCGTAGTTATGTACGGTGCGGAAACGTGGTCATTAAAGCAGGAGGATAGACGTAGACTGGAGGCTTTTGAAATGTGGGTGTGGAGAAGAATGGAGAAGGTAAAATGGACAGAGATGAAAACAAATGAGGAAGTACTTGGTATGGTGGACGAAGAGAGGGGTTTGTCGGGAGAAACCCTATGGAGGCAGGAAAAGTGGATGAAGGGGGTATTGGCCGGCAGTGGGATGTTGAAGACTGTGATATAGGGGCGAATGTTGGGCAAACGAGGAAAGCGAAGGAACAGGATAGGGATGTTGGACGGGATGAAGGGAGGAAGAAGGTACTCAGAGATGAAGGGGGACCTGATGTAGAGTAGGATGTTGTGTTTTGCTAGGAGTCATAGAATATTTATTTAGGAGCTGTGTCCATCCAAAAACCTACCTTAACCGGTAGATTACCTAATAAATAAACCCGATAAACTCCCTATTTCCCATCTTTTTAAACCGCAAGAGGACTACATATCCCCTTCACCTTTCTTCCCGATGTCTCCTTCAGCTTTTACTAATTCTACTTGCTTAAGGTGCTCAAACTTACAACCCTTTCTAGCTGCACTCACCGATATCACCGTGCCCTCGCGTAATATGCTACACTGTCCTGCCACTTTCCAATCAGGTACATTGGCGAAAAAAATCCTTTTAATTAAGGATATGATAAACTTCTACATAGCCACATGTGAATGTTGTTAATTATTACCTAAATTAAATGACTTATATACTACCCGTTTTCTAGAGAATGACAATTACCGCATTTTCTCATCGATAACGCGCGCGTTATCTATTCAAATATGTTCAGATGATTGGAAAAATGGCAATGCGCGTTATGTAATGAACATTCAAAAAATCCAAACATTTAAATACCTATGTTCACAATAGTTCATAGAAGAGTTTCGCAAAAATAAATTAGTCTTGACGCATGCCTTTTTAATTGCATTCTATTTTATACAGATCTGCTCCTGTTAGTGTTATCTCATATCATAAATCCATAAGAAAAAGAAGAAACATATAATTTCTATACTTCATTTATTCTAATGCATAGTACTTCTTTATTCTAATTCATAGTACTTCAGGTATACATAGAGTACGTCGTATTATATACACGTGCATAAAAATATATGATAGGTTAGGTAGATCACTCGAATCCAAGAAATTCGTCACATGAATCACAATTAAATGAATTAATTGCAGTTAGTATCTCTTCAGGCACATCACCGAGTTCAGTCTCCGAAGTTAACTCTTCCTCATGTTCTAGCACTGGCGTTGAAATATTGCCTAAAGCTTTTTCAAATCCATTTTTTACAAAAGTCCCTGTGACACCCTGCCAACTTTCCAGGATCCACTGGATTATTTCTTCATAAGACACTCTTTTAAACCTTCCCGACTCAGTGTAGTCTTTCATTCCAGACATGATCCACTTTTCCCAGCTAGAACGTTTCTTTGATTTAAAAGATTTATTAATGGTTAAATCCTGGCGGCCTCACAATTTTCTTTTTCATTCGAGAAATTGATGACTTCTAGCTTATACATCGCTGTATACGATTTTCTTCTCCATGGGTAACTTTCTTTGGAAAATTCTACATCACAAAAGCTAAACTCGATTCAGATTCGAAACAATCACCAAGTAGGCGGGCGGCACTTTCATTGAACTTGGAGGGTGTCTAGCACAACTGAGCGAAGTATTACTAACAAAGCAAAGTAAAGCAAACAAAACAAAAAAATTCTATTTCATTCATTCTCTTATTTTTCCATCTTTCATTTGCTGAAAGTTAATTAATAAAGCAAATAAAAGGGCACACAAACCAATGTCTCGTTTCGACTTACGAATCATAGCGCAAAGGCAATAAGGCGACATATTGTGTTGGATTGTAAATGTTGTTTATTTTTTGATCCATCTGTTGTTTGGAATTAATTTCAATCACCTGGCTCTAATCATCTGTATACTTACGGTAGATATAGCCACAGGAAATTATGATTCCATGTATTCATTGGTTGTTACCATTTATTAGTACATAGATATAGACGTAGTTTTACACGCAATATATATTCATACACACACAGATACGCGGAATCTATACACGTTCAAGATAACCATGGAGCCCTGGGCGTGTGGTATCAATACAAATTCATTATAACTACTAAGTTCTGGGCGCGCGTTATCGATGGGAAAATAAGGTACATATGGTTACTTCCACCAATCAGCAACCACTTCCATAAAAGAGCAGCAAGTATTAACACCTCTAGTTTTATTCATTGAAGATAAAGTATTGTACTTGGATGGCAACATAAAACCGTGAAATGCTACATACCAATGAAATACGTATATTTGTGGAATGGACCAATTGTTCTTTTTCAATATATATTTAAAGGTCACACAAAGTGAATCTTTACATGCTTAAGTTTTCGAATAGTCTTCTGTAAACATTAGTAATTATAAGCAAATGTCCTCGGAGTATTGTATCCAACCCTAACGTCATGTAATAAATCATATTGTAAATGATTTTATCCACTGGAATTTCAACTGCACTACTATGAAATTGATTATAATGATAATTGCCTAGCAAGATGGCACCACATACAACTTGTTCCTCCTCCTTTGGCCATACCTACTGTATTCACTTTTGGGACATAAAAGATTCGAATGAGAGAATCCTCTCCATTTTCACCGATATTTTGGTCTGATTTTCATACTTATAATTCAATGCCTTCATATATTGACGAATGAAAGAGACAGACATGGAATAGATAGCCTTACCTTCGTCAATTCCTTTTAATTGAAAGGAGGAGGATATCTCAGGACTCAACACTGTGTCATTTAAGTTTTTAGAGCTTTCTTGCCAGTTTTGGCCCTTGAACTACCTTCACACAAAAATTCAGCTTTCATGCACATTTGTTCTATTTCTGAGAGCCTGTTAGATATCAGTATTCATATCTTTATTATACATATAATATCTCCTCCGCAAATAAAACAATCAAATTTTAACCCCAAGGTTGTTTTGATAGGTGAGGGTATAGCTCACTTAGTGCTAAGCTCAACAGCCTCGGAAATTCACATACATCTCAGGGTAAAGGGGCCAGATCCTTTCCCTGTCCCACCTATGGTTTCCCAGGAAGTTCTGGTACCCAAAAATTCTCACTTGGGCCCTTAAGTCCCACATCCAATGCTGAGCCCTTTAGTAAGTCCAATTCTCTACCCCCTAGACTACCACATCCCCATGAAAGCCAACATTTTAACCATATTAAATGGCTAGCAACTCTGTCAAACACAATTATACAAGAGTAGTTTAAAAACTTCTCGGAATGGAATAGAAATAAACGACTTACCTCAGTGAAACTTTATTTTTCAATGCATTCTTCAAGTACACTAATACTCTTGGTCCAGCAATATTCCAATGTGTTGATCCCATCTCGAAAATTAGATTCCTTCAGGCCTGCAAAATACCGGTCCACTTTAGCTGTTAGTTCTTTGTTTAGAGAGAACCAAGGAAACTTTGAGCTTGGGGAAGAGATGGAAATGTTATGGAGCCAAATCAGGCAAATAAGGTGTGTGTTTCACAATTCATACCTTAGTTGACGTATTTTTGCCATGGCACCAAGGCTAGTGTGTGTGGGTGCATTGTCTTGATGAAAGATGAATCTCTTCCTTGCTGAAACTGGCCTTTTTCCGTGCATCTGTTGCTATAGTTGATCCAGGAGGTTAACATACTAATGCTCAGTAACAAAATAAACTATCAGGAAAATCCCTTTTGCATCACAGAAAACTGAAGCCATCACCTTTCCAGCAGACTGTATTGCCTTTGCTTTCTTAGGTGGCGGTGATTTCTCATGTTTCCACTGCTTTGACTGCTGTTTTGTCTCTGGGTAGTCTATAGTAGTGGACCAAGTTTCATCCGTGGTCACAAACCAGCGCAGTAAATCTTGTTAGTTTGCTCGGAAATTTACATTCTGATCCTGTGTCAAGAGACGCGCACCCAACTCGTAGATAATTTTCTCATATCCAATTCCACTGTTAAAATGTGAAATGCCTGTTCAGATGACATTCCCTACAGCTTCAGCGGTTTCTCGAACTTTCAGTTGGCGATCCTCCATGAATATTTAATGTACTTTTGCAATTATTTCTGGGGTAGTGGCAAATTTTGGCCGACCACTGCAGGGATCATCATCTAAGCTGTCCCGACTAAACTTGAACTCCTTGGTCCACTTGGCAACAGTTGAATATCAAGGAACAGAGTCCCCCAGCATGTTCTGAAAGTCAGCATGAATTTCCTTTGCTTTAATACCTCTTCTAATAAAGTATTTAATCAAAGCTCGAATCTCAATTTTTTTCCATATTCTCAAATTACTGGACGGGAAAAAAAACAGAGAGGCATCTACATCACAGGTCTCTTCTCAGATCACTGACACATTACTTTTTTACTTATTAAGGATTACAACTTACTACGCTGCAAACTCGATGCTCAAGCACAGGTGGTGATTCGGAGAGCCTTTCAAGCTACCCTCGTAAATTTTCACAGAGTAAAAGAATAGAATTTTGAGAATTATTTCAAGAGAAGAAATAGTTCACATTCTTTTCTGTTAGCTGGGTTAACAAGATACAACCTGAAATGTAACAACACTCAGTGAAGTGAGGTGGGAGGGGAAGAGAGGCTGTGCAGTGTGATGGGGTCAAGGAAGGGTTTAAGGCCCCAACACGGAGACTGGCCACCTGGACAATGCGCTCACACCTCAACAGTGGAGGTAATCTCAAAGAAGTGGTCAAGGGTACACAGAGCAAGGTGCCCTGCAACACTTGTTTCTGTCCTTGTTACATGACAAGTTAGGATGAGCAACATAGGGGAGAACAGAAAGAAAGGAAGGGAATAATATTTTGGTGAAAAACTGGAAACTGTTTAATCAAAAGTAAATGAAAAGTGTACCTTTAAAAATTAATTTAGCATGCAAAAGTTTTGTGTGGGTGAACAATGTAAAATATGCTTCTGAGTATTGACAACAGCGGTGGGGGTTTGGGGGGTGCAACACTAAGCAGAAGGTTAGATTCAGGAGGAAGTGTTGGTGTCCATGAATGGGGCAAGTCAAGAGGGAAGTCGATCTGACGTCCCCAGGGTCCAGGAATGGTAGGGAGGGGAACTTTTAGAATAAAGGAAGTGATGCCGCTCTTCTTCATAACTGAGGTAGACTTCCTTTAACTATGGATTAATGTTTTAGTCTTCATAGGAAATGCATAAACAGTGACAGTGCCAGTGAGGAAAATCTATACAAAATGTATTACTACCCCTGAAATAGAAACACAATTCACTGCAACCATGGCTGATAGGCTCACGGTCAAACCGAAACATGTTTCTCTGCAATCCCACAACGTTTTTGTAATTTTCAAGGACTTTTCCAGGCTTTCCACACTCTTCCAAAATCCAGGACATTTCCAAGTTTTCCAGGTGACTAACTAGAATAACTATGGTGACCTGGGAGTTAATTTCAGAGGGTGGGCACTTCAGCCGGGAGAACTAATCCACCACACAAGGAGGCCGACTTCTTCTAATCGTTTTAGTTCAGCTGTTGGATCCATATTCCAAATCCCCACGCTTGTTGATATATAATGAAATCTCATCACTTCTTAATATGTGCTCCCCTCTCCATGGTTACTGCAGCACTTCCTTTGCCCAACTTGGGTAGATCAACCTTGTTTTTGGCATAAGACTCCTTCAAGACAGAGATTGATTTGCACTCGCTGTGTAGATATTAATTTTCCATCAGCTATATTTGTGTTCCAATACTTCAATGGAAATGCATTCTTTGGCTCCAGACTTACCACCTCACAGAGCAGGATCACAGTCCAAAGCAATGCAGCTGATGTATGCTGGGATGTTTTGAGCATATTTGAGCCCTTTCTCTATGATCCTCATCTTCTCTGGCTTGGAGCGCTCTTTGGACACATTAACTATCCCATCACTGGACTTACCATTACGCAACTGTGTAAACACAACAGTAGATCCCCAAGTGCTGAGAGAATGATCGGTCCAAGACTGGAGATTGTTATTATTTCATTACTGTATATCTTACCCCATAAGCTGACCAATGCATATGACATTCCCTGATTTTTCATGTTAGAATTTACGAAAAATACTCATGTAAGACAGAAATGGATCAAAATATTTCGGTGTTAACACTTAATACGAAGAAAATTGATTAGTGATATTAAAAAAATTAGTAGCCAGGCGTATATCAATGTTTATTCATCGTAGAAATTTGTCATCATAGCTGCTAAATCATTTCCACATTTATTTTGTTTCCACTTTCCTCTTACACAATGTTATATCCACATCCATGTAGCAAAATGCTGATTCCATATTTTTAAAAAGAAGTTATGACAGTCTTACTTTTAACTTTTCCCCATGACTTTTTCAAGCTAGAAATTAAAAGCTGTTTCATTCTTCCTGCTGGAATGACATCATGAGTTAGTGCCTCATAATCTTTTGTTAGTAATCAAGTGGCAGTTTCAGGGGTGGCTGAACCATTTAACAGCATATGAATGTAAATTTTGTCACTCAATCTGCAATTACTATTTGATCTTATCAAGATTTATGTTGAAAACAAGCATTTCCAATGCCCTTACAATTGCTCACGTACTTATTAAGGTTGAATGCCTGTAGACTCTGAGTTTATCAGGGGAGATACAATGCGTACGCATATTAGCAGAGGGGCGATATCCTTGTTGGCCCAACCTGTATCAAGTTTTGCAGTGGCACCACACGCAAGATGTTATTACACACACAGTGCATTGCACAAATTTATGATTAGGGAATTTTTTTAGGAAGAACTTTCAGCTAAGTATTAAGACTCTGTTGCTTAAATTTGTAATCAAGGTTATCATTTTCTCTGCCTGGTGCGGGAAAAATACTTAATATGGTAATTGCCCACTTCAGTTCATTGAGATGTATCAGCCCATCAAAACTTTGAACTTCCATTATTTTCTATTAATACATTGTGCTTTAAAAACCATGTCATCTTCCAATGATATTCAACATTTGTTTTTTTATGAAGGCTCAGAAAACTGGTGCCAGCTGGGAAGCTTAGTGAACCTAGTGCTCCCCCGATTTAGTTAGTTGCAAATGCTCCATTGTGGCTCTCCCTCTTTTCCTTTACTCTTGGTTACAACAAATGACCTTCTCATCATTTTAAGTTTTAAGATGCATTTTGATACATTACTACAATAACATCTACATATATCAACAGTAACCATTTCATTTATGTAATGGATGTTTGGCTCATTCAGTAATGCTAAATCATTAATTTTCCTAAAGAATAATAGGTGTTCCCTCTGACATTTTATCTTGGGGTGTAAATAGATTCAAAACATGAATTAATAGGGGCTAAAAGTCTTGGAGCATTAATGTTTGGATTAGACACTAAGTCAATGTGATAACAACTACAATATTTTCTCATCCATTACTGCATGTTTTATTGTATTATATCAATGCAAATATGCTACAAAAATAGCCACAGTCACCTCCAGAGTCTGTTTTAACCATGGTGAGAGCCCTTACGTCAGCAACATACTGGAGCAATTGGTCCTCACGGCATCACACTAGGCTGTGATCAGCATGCATTACTTTCCCATTGCATTTCCCTATCGCTGAAAATTTCAATTTTTTATTAATTTAAGAAAATACTTGGCACCAGTGCGCTTCTGCCACATAATATTATCCTCTCCAGATTATACACAGTTTACATATTCTTTTGCTCTCAAGGAAATTTTTTTTAAGAAACCACGCCATTGTGAACACTATCTTTCAATGGATGACTTCCCTCTCGTACAAACATGGACAAGCCATTCAGAAAGTTCAAAACGATGAGATTGCATTGCTCACCACTTAGCTCTCTCATTAGAAAACAAACATTTGTGTATTGACGAATTAAATGAATCAGGTAAAAATAAACATTCCAATACCTCCAGTTAAATCAATATTAAAAAAACAAAAAAAAAAATTAAACCATATTAAAACAGAATTCAAATGAAAATCTTTGAGGAAATGGTGATATTTTAATGTAAAAAAAAGGGGTACTTCAAGAGTGCAGCCCCACAAAAAAGTATGCCGCAAACATCATCCCAAGAATTCTAAACTTGGTGACTTTCTTATTGCCAGTCCTTGCTAACCAATTGGCTCCGTTTCGCGATACAGCCACTCCCTGGCCTCCTGGTGGCCCAGCTTCTTCAGCAGTGGTCCAACCTTCTCTCGGCACATGGCGTGGTAATCATTCAAATACGCCACCTGCAAGATGGAAAAAGGCCACTGAGTATGAGCCGTCTGGCGGGAGCACCGCCCGCAGGCGCTCCCATTGTTGAAACTTCGGAGCATGTTTGCCGAGATATGAGCAGGCTTAAGCCACGGCATCTCTTGGAAACGTAGGCATGATGCCAAGTGGTTCACTAGAATAGAAGGTAGATTGCTGCAATTTTTGCAGACTTCATATAGACCATCTCATCCCATCACTGCCTTCTGCTTGGTTGGTTCCTGGATGGCAAATATTTTAGAGACCGGGAGGAGGGAAGCCCAAAGCATATGTCAATATTCCTTTGACCACAGGAATCACCAAAAAGATTCCCAGAATCTGTAGGAAGCATTACTTCGGCACTAGATACAACCATGTGACAATGATAGCTGACCATTTGACAAGGCCTAAGAACAAAATTCAATGATGGAGTACACTGATTGTATACGAAGGAGTACACTGAGTGCCAAGCTCTTGAGGGGAGTTCTACATCGGGGAAACCTGCCAATCACTGAATTTCTGAATAAAAGAGCACCAGAGAGCAACGGAGAATAAACATATCAGCTGATCCGCCATCTCCAAACATATGCGGAGCAAACCAGGGGCCGTAAATTTGGCAAAGCGCAAGTAACTGCAAAAGAGAGGCGATACTATTCCAGATTGATAAGAGGGGCAATTGAGACGGCAGTAAAACCGGCAAACTTCAAACAAGAAGTTGGATACCCACTACACAGTGAATGGAAAAGAGCCATCTGGTCACCAACCAATCAGAAGGCAGCAATGGGATGAGATGACCTATATGAAGATGGCAAAAATTGCAGTCATCTACCTTCAACCTGAAGATGCCAGCTGGAATGCTGGCAGAGCTGTTGTCAGTGCCAGTCAGCATATGCAGTGAAAACCCAAGAAGCATGCAGAGCTCAATGCAATATCAATATGATCAATCAAAAGTCAGTGAGCAATCCATCAAGTGACTATGTGGATACTTTAAACTCCTGTTTGAGACTGTGAGACTCTCTCTCTCTCTGCACTGCTAGAGCCAGCAGTTTTCCCAAGCACTATCAAGTTGCTCCTATCCTCCATTGGGCTTAAGATAAATGCTTATTAAGAGGAAATTAAAGAAAAATTAATTATTATTCCACATGAAAATATTGATTTTCTTGTACCATATGAAGTAACTTCGAGTCCAGGTATTAAATGTTTTTAGCATCTTTCACCTTCAAAATCCTTCATCCAAGGTAGAAGAGTAAGGTTATGTTTTTTATAAACAAAGATTTCATCTACACTTGATATACACCACTTACATCTTTATCAGAAATAAAATCCTCATTTAAATTTGAACAAAAACCTCCCTCCTTCATTTCCTCCAGACTTTCTTCCCACCATGGCGACCTACCAAGAGAAAACCACTATGCCGTCAACCACCTACATCAACCTTCCACATCCTCTCAACATATTCCCCCTCATTCTCACTCATATGATGATCATGTGATGAAAAGGAGGCATTCAAATGCACACTGTAGTATAATACATTTCATTGAACTAGAGGACAGTACAAACTGCTCTTTATTTTATTTTCAGGCTTGAGACAGGATTTCCCCAAAACCTTTCTCTCGACATAATAGTTCTTTTGGAAATTTCATTTTGGCAGCTACTTTATTAAGTGCCCTTTTATAATGGCATCTGACCAGCAAAAGCATTTTAATTAGAGATTTAAGGATAGGCATTTATATCTTGAATGACATAGGTACATGAACTATAGTTTAGGTAATGACACTTGTATGATGATACATGTAATGATACTTTAAAATTGTATGATTAACATGATCTCTTCAAACAGAAAAAGCCAGTTTATAAAGCGAGCCCTGTTGTCCACAACCAGCTTTTACCAGAACCTCATTTGGCTAATTAAGCCATGCTAATAAGTGGGATCAATTATCTCCATTGCAAAAAAAATAGATCTGGATTGATTAATTGATTATTCATCAATCATGAATCATATAATAATCAATTTGTACTCCAATTCCTTGGGGAAAAAAAAACCTTCCTCACACACCACACCACACAACTTAGGCAAATCACATTTTATCCTCGCCAGTCTAGGCTGAGAGAGAAGCACAACGACAAATTGGAGGAGACACTCGGCACACTCCTGAAGTCTTTGTGGCGTGAGGATAGCAGTGGAATTAATATGACAAAAATCTTGTTTTTTCCTTAATTATGTTTATTGCAGCCTACTCTGATGAGTAAATTTCACATATTTTATGGTCTCAGCAAGGATTGGGCTCTACCCTCACCTATCAAACTTGGGCTAATTACTACAATTTTCAGATGCAATATGTATTCATGGCAGTGGAGTGTACTCTTCATCACAAATATATCAACGAGAATAGAGTATTTTAATAAGCACATACATATGATTTTCGTTCATTACACCGAGAAAGGCCAAGCAAAAACCATTTGCATCGACAAAACAAAATGGCAGTGACTGCCATGCAGAACAACAGACAAGCAAACAATGGATGGGTAAATGGGGGGGTGTGTGGCAGGGGGGATGTGCTTCATGCCGGAGAAGGAGTGGGCATGTCCCGTGAATAGTGGGCAACGTCATCACGAACAGAGGCCATTACCGATGGCTAAGGGGCACCATGAGTTATGAACGAGCAGGAGCCCTCTAAGCAGGCCAAAAGAGAGTGCAATCGCACGGGAAGGTGCTATGCCAGAGGCAATACATGGTGGCAGCCACGGTTGATTCAATTCCTAGGCCAAATCTGCCACCTTGAGGAATCAAGGGATGCGTGAGGGAACCCTGCCTACCCAGAACACTCAAGCTCTCACGCACACGGTGTGATGGCATGACCTGCCGTTGCCTTCTCTTACCTCCTTCTCAGTCAATACTTCTGGCACCAGCATCTTCGTTTGAATTGGCACCAGGGTAATAGTTTCAAAGGTGAGAAATTCTCTCTCTTTGAAATTATAAGGAGTTGAAGCCGGTACAATCCGAACAATGTTCTCCAACCGTATACCAAACTTTCCATCTTCATAATAGCCAGGCTCTGTGAATGGAAAATGTTAAGGTTTAAGTATCCACTCAGAGAGAACAGACATTCAATTATCTATCACTCCCAAAGTGAACTGGCCATCAAAGCCTCTAAATTAGACGTTACTTTAATCACTTGAGTTTAGTAATCACGGATGGCATATGTGCATACGAAAATCTTAAGTCCTACAACTACAAAAGCAGGTTCCAAGGCTGTCAACAGATCTTCCACTCCCACCCTGTACGTGTGCCTTTCCTGTGAGGCAAGAACACACTTATAGCGTAACAGCCCTCCACTACTTCATTATTTTAGCTGCTATTTTACGATGGTAAAATATACGGTATGTTACACAAAACCCAAAAAGATACATACATACATACTGCAAACATTTAAATTTACATATTTATAATTGGCTGTCATGGATTAACTTCTCACGAACTGCCAATTATGCGCACCTACCATAATCGACAGTTATGGATCTCACAAGTAGTTAACACCACCAATGCAATCCACTAAGTAATGAGATAATTACGGGGTCCATATGTTTATTTAACGTTTTGCTAACCCTTTTTCAATGGTTGTCATGACTTATGGGTGGATTAATATCTCTAGTTTCTCCAACTGACCATTAGCCCCTTTAACATGGAGAAAATAGCATACATTTAATAGGATATCCCCTTATTGACCAAGTAAAGATGGAATATACACCACCATTGTATAAGAACAATAAGATAATCAACAATAAATATTATTTCATTCAAATTTTTTTCAATATTTCCTTGTGATGTAACATTTCATGAGAAATGATCTCGGTCATCAAAAGACACAAGCAGGAGTTCCACTCAGCCACAACAGGGGGGAGAGGGAGAGCACAATTCAGCTATTTATCAAGTTTCACCAATGGAATTTAAATAATTTTTATGGCAAATGCACCCTAACCATAAACAAGGACCCAATGATAAATGAATCATTCTCTTGCCTTGTCTCGATTGAATTTAACAAATGTAAACAATGGATTTCCCATTGTAGAGCCATCACTACCGGACACTACTTTTCTCCCTACATTATTGTAAATGGCCTTCAGGTAAGTACCCCTGAAAATACTTCTTTACCTACTTATGAGCTTTAGTTCCTCACAATACTTGGAAAATTGGAAGAGAGACAAATGCGAAGATATATTTTGGGGCTCCTAAACCCAAGGCAGAGCATAAACTTCCTCACCATTTGACAAAAACATTCCTTCTTCCAGTCCAGGGTCATCTGGCAAGGTACGCCATGACACTCCAATTGGCCCCTCGTGCACATTAAGGTACGCTCCAATGCCATGGCCCGTGCCGTGAAGGTAGTCCAGCCCGACATCCCAGAGAGGCTTGCGAGCCAATGTGTCCAGGCAATTGCCCTGCAACACATTCATATTTTTAAAATGAGCATTTTCAGACTTTGTTCAAAAATAACATTAAAAAAAATCTTACAAAAACAGACACCTATAGCATTGTTTCTACAATTAACAGCCCTGTTTCGCTCCCCTTTACAATTATGTCTGAAGCATCTATGTTTTTGTGTTGTAATTCCGGTTAAATGGAGAGCATATTTTTGAGAAGAAAGCGGGCTTTCATTATTTTAAATGTACCATCATGTCAACATTAACCACCACAAGCCATCATTCAAATACAATACACTGAAAACAAGGCCAAAATGACTGAATCTACTGAACATATCCATCGGGAAAAAACAGCCCTTCCTTCATAGCGCTGCACATATCCTACAAATCTCCATCATTAGCATTTCTCAAATCATAACTTCAATATAACAGCAAAACATTACAGATTTCTACTCGGCAACCAAAAATCTTGCCCATATGTCAACAATGATGAACAAGAGTGTGTGTTTTGGAGGAGGCATCTCCACGACCTTTAACATTTCATGGAAAAAATCTAGTCAAAGCATCAAGCAATAACATTCTTCAGTGATGAATCAGTCATGAAGAACATCTGCTACAGAGCTGGTGTCCTTAAGTTTGGGGGTGGTTTCATGGAAAATACTTCTCCATGGTAAGATCTGGTGCTTTCCTGGCATATGGAGTCTAGAAATTCCTCTCGGACCTTCCACCGGGGGAGATTCTCCTCCATTCTAGAGACTCTCGCCCACTGGAAGATCCAAGAAGAATTTCTACACTTTCCCATGGAGGTAAACTGTTCGATTTGCCAAGGGCCAGATGTGTCTGCTCCACCAATTGGCATTCCATGTTTTTTCACAGATGTGTGTAAAAAAAGATGCCCACAGACATGAATAAGCATGTCCACACACCATAATCTTTGATTGCTCTGATACGTACGTACATATTTTAACATTAGCACAAATACCATAAACACAGTAATCAACCCGAAGGTCGGTTTGGTAGGTGATGGTAGAGTTCACCCAGTACTAAGCCCGACGGCATGTGAAATTCACACATCAGGGTAAGGGGGCCAGTTCCTTTCCCTGTTCCGGTTATGGTTTCCCAGGAAGATCTGGTACCCAAAAAATCACATAGCTTAGGTGGAGCTGCAGGTGACCAGAGACTCGCCTGGGAATTGAACCCGGGGCCCTCCGGTCAGCAGTCCAATGCTCTCCCCCAGGACTAACGCGACCCACAACACACATACTTGGACCTAATAATGCCACCCAACATAAATGTGAGTAATGGCCACCAACTGATGGCATCCAATGATTTACATCACAGATTCAATTAAATACGTGCACTGCACTCTGAGAAAGCGTTTTTAATCTTCCAAGCAAAATAAGCAAAGATGAACCAGAGTTTATGACTACAGATATAAATTTTCACCATGTGACATAAGTGTACCAAATCAATGTTGTCCCAAGTTCAAGCCAAGTTTCTAAGGCAACATACTTTGATTTTGGAGGGGAAAATGCATGATCCCAGGGCAAACTGCCCCTTGAAGACTCTCGTGAAGCACTCCTTCTCATACTGTGACGGTGTCCCCAAGTGAATGGTCCTTGTCACATCAGTCGTGCCATCCCTTCAACAAATGGATCAGTCATCAGTCATTTGCCATCAGTCAATTCACACACACAATCACTACCAGGAAATATTTACAATTGAAAATTTCCAATTCTGAAACATACTTGGAGATCCTATGCATGTATATCACAGGTTTACATTTCCAGTCGACAGTGTATCACATAGCCAAGCATGTTAGAAGGACCCAAAGCTATGTCAACAGGACAACAGTCCAGGAAATATGACTTTTCTAAATTTCTCCACCAACAACAAGTACTCGTGGTAAACTTTGGATTTCAAAACAAAGTTCTCATGTAAAAACTGCACTGTCTCACAGTACCACAATAGCATGAGCTTCAAATCTATGCTACAATTATGGATTTACAAAAATCCTTTCTTTTACTCATTCTGGTTTTCCACATAGCCCAAATTTCACTTTTCAAGAGTTGAACCATTAATTGAGGACAATTTATTTGGAAATTTTGCTTTCACAAGAACAAATGCTTGAAATCAATAAGCTAATGGCATTACCTCAACCATGGGAAGCTTACATCAAATACGTAATAGAAAGTCAACATCTTGTTACAGCATGCATGACTGTGTGCTGCTTCATGACAACAGAACTCGACCATCAATCCATTAACACTCGAAATTTCCTTCATGCCACTGAATATTGCATAAATTCACAACTGTTAGCATGCTTAACAGATAAAATTTTCCATAGGTACAACAACGAATGCAAAAACCACAGATTTGTAGGATCCAGCTTATGCAATAAATATAAATAAATAATAAGCCCAGAAAATACAAATGAAGTACAACTTTGTGCTCAAACATAAATCTTAAATATTAAAATTAGATCAAATATATGATTTGTCAAACAAGTCTTGCCACTGCTTCTTCAATAGTGCCCACCTGCAGTTCACCAATGACAAATGACCTCAAGGAAAAAAGAAATTAGGGCTTTCATTCCTTATTTATTGTCATCTTCGCAGCTGTTAAAAGGTGCATGATTATTGACTCATATTAATACCTAAACATACAAGCAACTTTAAGCTCTGAAGTCATTGGCACCCTTTAATTTCCTCAATGTGTTCATTGGTATTCCTTATCAGTCGAGTGCACTTTTGCCAACAATACTTCATTCAGTGGCACTCCTACGTGTCACCTGTGAATGCATGGAGTGCCCTCACACTTTCATCCCCACGCCACAATGCCCACTAGGGTCAGTGATATTATGATTGGCATGCGGATGAGGGGTGTCAAAACGGGGCACAAAACACCTCATTTCTTTGAATGGAGCCCTTCTCCCCTCCCTCACATTTCTGAAACCTCTGTTTTGGAAAAAATTGAGTTATTCAACAACGGGCCCCACAGTCAACATTTCAAAGAGGCTGCCAGCTTAAAAAAAATCCTTTCACCACACATTTAGTCAACACTATTTCTTTCTTCTCAGAGAAAACAAACTAAAGACAAACTAGGGAATACAAATTTCAAAGCTTCTAATGGCTGGCAAGAAAGTTTTTGAACTCATCATATTATTGTGTTTGTGGCGAGGTAAATAATGCACACATGGCATCAGTCTCCAATTGCAAGTCCGAAGTTCCAGACTTACTTCCAAAGAAAATTTAGATTATTATTATACGTAACCTGCTGGTTAATTGTAGGTTTTGGATGGGCACATCTACCAAATAAATATTTTGTTTCTTCTAACAACCCACAACCCAACTTCCTACTCTACAACAGGTCCCTCTTCAACTCCATTTACGTGGTCTGCGCAATAAATGCGCAAACTGGTGGCCATGATGCGGACTATAGCCCCACCCACTAGCGGCGCTAGTTGCCTTTTAACCCAATGAGCCATCTGTGTTTGGCGAATCATCGAGCTGTGCATATGGTGCCAGTTATATTAGTTTCTGTTGTCCTCGTTTCTACTGTTTGTCGAAAATAGAAATTGACGAAATCATGGAGCAACAAATCAACATCAGGTTTTTTGTTTAAGTGCGGTAAAAGTTATCATGAAATAACTGAAATGTTGACAGCCGTTTACGGTGTTAATGCTCTGAAGAAAACATCCGTTTTCAAGTGGATTAAGTGTTTTAAAGATAGCCGACAAGACTCCACGGATGATGCAGGGCCGAGACGACTTTCAACCTCCTGTGTTGATGACACATTGATTGTGTGCAGTCCCTTGTCCTTACCGAGCGTCGAAAAACTGTCCGAATGGTAGCTGATGAACTGAATTTAGGAAAATTAACAGTGAATACTATTTTAACCGAACATGATGGATGGATCCTTAACCATGACAATGTGCCTGCACATTCAGAATTGATTGCTCACCAGTCTCTGGCAAATAACTCAATCACCATTGTCCTTATTCACCAGATCGCTACTTTTTCCTATTTCTAAAATGCAAAAATGTGATGAGAGGACATCACTGGGAAGATGCGGACACAATAAAGCAGGAAATGACGACCCGACTAAAAAGCCTAACTGCTGAGGACTTCCAAGGGTGCTTCAAACAGTGGAAAAGAAGATAGAAATTGCAGAGCAACAAATGGAGAGTACTTTGAAGGGGACAAAACTGATGTGGACTAAATTTTGCAAAATAAAGGTTTTACGGCCTCAGTTCGCGTATATATTAGACAGAGTAGTACTTCCTTCCTCTCTTCATCCCATTCTACATCCCTATCCTATTCCTACCCTTTCCCTCTTGCCTAACATTCTCCCCTCTATTACAGTCTTTAACATTCCACAGCCGGTCAATATGCTTTTCATCCATTTTTCCTGCCTCCTTCTGATTTCTCCCAATAATCCCCTCTCCTTGACCACCATGCCTAGCACTTCCTTGTTTGTTTTCTTCTCTGTCCATTTCACCATCTCCTTCCTTCTCCACACTCACATTTCAAAAGCCTCCCATTTATGCCCATCACCCTGCTTCAATGACCATGCTTCTGCCCCGTACATAACTGTGCTCCATATCTAAGTTTTGACGAGCCTTTTCTTAACATCCTTACCCGAAGCCCTTATCATCAACTCCCTCCTCCTTGTGCTAAAAGCCTTTTTGCCTAGTGCAATTCTTCTCCTTATCTTCCCACTACTTTGACCATTTTTGTCCAAAACACTTCCATAGAGGTACATAAACTGTCTCCCCCGCTCTAGTTTTTGCCCTCCTATAAAATGTTTAAGTTAGTCTTTCTCTCTTTATGGAAAATCATATATCCTGTGTTTTATTTAATTTATTCTCATCCCATATCTATTGCACTGAACACAGCAATGCTTTCAAACTCTTGGCTGACAGACAAACTAAAGCTTGGTCATCAGCAAACCTAACTGATTTTATGAATTCCCCGCCCACTTTCATTCCTACCCAAGTTCCTCCCATGCTTCTTTAAATATTTCCTTCGCATACATGTTGAACAGCACCAGTGATAATGGACAATCTTGCCTTAAACCTCTTCCTCGCTCAGCCCATCCGAACTATCCATTCCCCCCTTGCACCTGAGCAGTATGAGACATGTACAGGTTGCGGATTAGCCTCCTTTCCCTCCAATCTATTCCTATTTTCTGCAATATACTCATTAGTTTTTCCCAATTCACTCTATCAAACACATTTTCAAAATCTATGAAACAGGCAAATACATCCTGATTGTATGCTATATTCCTCTCGATTACTGATCTCATTACAGCAATGGCATCACAGGTACCTCTCCTCTTTCTAAACCCAAACTGATCATCCCCCAAGTAATTATTTGCCCTACTCTCTATCCTTTTGTTGATGATCCTGAGAACAACTTTAGCTGTGTGAGAAATCAAAATTATTGTTCGGTAGTCCTCACATAATGTACCCTTTCGGTATCTTTTTCAGAATAGGAACTAATACTGATCTCACAAAGTCTGCCGGCCAGATTCCTTCCTCATAGATACTATGAATCAGCCCATATAGCCTCTTCCTCCCACATTTTCCTAAACCTTTTAGGAGTTCTGCGGGAATGTTGGCTACCTCCACATCCTTATTTGATTTCATCTCCCTTAATGCCCTTTCTATGCAGATTTCTTCCTCTTAGATGCTATGAGTCAGTCCACTCTTCCTACCACATTTTTCTAAACCTTTTAGTACTTTCGCTCCCGCTGAAGCATGAAAAAGTAATTATGTTACTATGGAAGCAGGAGAAACACTCAATGGTGCCAAAATGTCACAATTAGTATTTATCCCAAGATAAAAATGGAGAAGTTTTAGTAGCTTCTTTGTACCAAGCAATCATACTATACACAGTATTAATTAAGTTATTTGAATGACCCACATACTGTGGATTGGAACTAATAAATTTCATGGCAAACAAGACTCCCCTATTTATTTCCCTTTAGTTACACAATTGACTCATCTGCTATGTGAAGATACTACCTCATGAGACAAATTGCTTTTAACTCGTAGTAAGAAAACAAAACTATATATTAAGGATATGTGGGAAATGCATTTCATAGTTTGGTACAGATAGAAAAAAAAATTTCTAGACATTCTAGGAAAAGAAGCAACTACTTCATCATATTTTCATGGAATACATTTAACACGTGAGTAATGTGACGTGCGTTTTCATTACATAATGATAACTCAGATATTAACTGAAGGGTAATGCACACTAATACTGCAAGATATTGAAGCATATAGTATTTAGATACTCAATTAGAAAATTAAATTTATTAAAAATTATGCACATCAAAGTTGAATTGTGATATTAGATAGAATATTACACAACATTCATTAGGCCACAATTGTTTCTCGACTCTGAAAATAAGTTTCTCGTTACATATAATTTTTATTTCTGTGCAATAAAATAGGTTCTTCTCATAAAATTTGTTGTCTCTGGCATAACTTTATGGAATTTGTCAAAAATATTGAAATGCAATGATATTATTGACTTTGTAATTCCACACACTTTATTTATGAACACGACCCAGGTTTTGAAGTTGAATGTCATCATCAGGTGGTCCCCATAGAAGCAAACTTGGTGCACGTACCTTCTGATTGAGGTGGGGAGATTGGTCAGAGGGGGAGGGCGGAGGGGTAAAAAGGTTAAAATGTAGGTGGGAGGGAAAGAGAATTACATCTTTCTGTGTCGATCGTTGACTTGGAAGAGTGGTATGTCTAGGAGTGGGGAGTGGGAGGGATACAAAATTTCGTTGGCAAGTTCATCTTTGCAACGGATACATTTCAAAATTTCCAACTGCTCCAAAGCATCGAGCCTTTGATCTTTACTTTCAAAATGAAGAATTGTAGCCACAAAGTCACTTTTGTGGTCACTTTTGATGAGGTGCTTCGCAAAGAGGGAGGTTATGTTCTTATTTTTTACACATGTTTGGTGTTCTTTTATCCTTTCTATAAATTTGCATCCTGCTGGTCCAACATACTTCGAGTTACATTCCAAGCACATTAATTCATTCACTCCACTCCTCTTGTTTTTGGGAAATTAGTTTTTAGTGTGAGAGATCAGGTTCTTAAGGCATGAACCACTGTAAAAAGCACATTTAATTTTTTCTTTAGGTAAAACTTTGATTGCTTTATCAGAAATAATCCCCAGACAGAAACCATTTGGCAGGGGGATCTTTTAAATGTTTGGGGTTGTAAATGTGGCTTAGGGCTATTTTTGTAAGTTTATTGATTAGATCTACTGAATAGTCATTGTTTACTACTAACGTTTTAATTACATTAAGTTCCTTATTTATGTTGAATTTTGACATAGGGATAGAGGCTAAACGTTAGATCATTGAATGAAATACCGAAAGCTTTTGGGCAAAGCAATGCCTTGAAGAGGAATTAATTAATTGGTCTGTATACATTTCCTTCCAAAAAATAAGGTACTGCAACCCGTCTTTGTCTTTACAAATGGATAGGTCAAGGAAATTCAGGGAACCTTTTTCATCTTTTTCACACACGAATTGCACATTAGAATTGACAGAATTTAAATGTGCTAGAAACTGATGTAGTTGCCTATTGAAACCTGTCCACACACAGAAGACATTGTCTACATATCGGTGTTATACAAAGTCATCAGTTTTGAATAATAAAATGAATAACTCAAGTGATTCCTCCGACTCAATTGAAAAGCTTGTCGAAAAGACAGCAGTAACTTGTACATCTCAAAGAAACCTACAAGCCTACTGTACTAAAACTTTAAAAATATTGCTGAATGGATTCAGCAATGAAATATGTCAATAGGAATTCATTGCATACTTATTTTCAAATTTTTGCAATGGAATAACCCTAGCAATCTCCAGTGGAGATGGGAAAATTCCTAATCTCCGTGAATCATTGACCAGGGACAAAAGGAGAAATTTAATTAAGCCAAATGATTTTTATTTATGCCACGATTACAATTGATTCCAAGATTCTGGATATTAACTTATAACTTTTCATGATGGGAAAAACATACTCTGTTATTAAAGAGTAAGAATATAACAATTAATATGCAAATGCAAAAGTGTTAAAAGGACCCTCATGTTCACAGAAAACATCCGTAAAATCAGAGGTAAGTTGCAAAAAGTAGGTAATGATGTTTTCCGCTGGATTCACTTAATTCTCTGCAAAGACCTGATTTGCTATCCTGGATGTATGTTAAATTTGTATTTGCAGGCTCAACACAAAGTATAAGCCCTTGGTCAATACACATTCAATTCAATTCACATGTAAGTAAAATTATCATGAAACACGTATGAAAATGATACCTTAACATTGGAATTTGAAAATGTTAGTATTTCTTCAGTAGAACTTTCAGTTTTCATGAACAACATACATTCATGACACATTTTAAATAACTGGCCGTTTTAATTCCCAAACATAATTTATTTATTTTTATTTAAATAAAATATGTTTTGGAAGTAAAAATAAAATAGATATACTACAGACCATCATAATGTAAGAATGTTAACTATACATTATCAAATATCCTGAAACACTTACAGGTACTGCCCACCAGAGTCACATAAGTAGATTTCCTCTGTAGTGATCGTTCGATCTGTTTCTGGCGATGGCTGGTAATGTATTATTGCACCATTCGGTCCAACAGATGAAATTGTAGCAAAGCTTAGGCCAACATAATCTTCTTGTTCCCTTCAAGAGAGCAATTTCATCAATTTATACGGTTACAATTTTGGCACTTTGATAGCATACACAGAGTATATTAAACATGTCAATATGACCCAAATCACTGAGCAGAAATACCACACAGGTCTTTGCAGTTACACATTTCATTAAGATTTTTACTTATAATTATGATAAAGGAAATATTATTACTCATTGCCACACCAAAATATTTCAATGAGGTGCTTGCAACTATCAGCAGACTAAATCTGAAATACAGTCCCTCAGGAAACTTAAAGGTTTAAGCTCGTTAATAATACTGAACACTGTGGTTGACAAAACCAGAACATACCAACAATAAATTCCAATAAACTGCAGGAGATGCCGTGACAATAACTTTTAACGGAGTCATCCACTAAATGTGCATTACAATGGAGCGATTTCAGAGGGTAAAAATCATTCGCATTGGCTGGGATCTTAGTCAAGCCGAATGATTTCTGCACTCTGAAATTGTTACATTGTGATACCACCCATAGTTTAATATTGCAATGCATTGGAATGCATGGGATGCTCATGGATGACTTTCAGCATTTAAAACAAGGGATTCATCCAGACCATGAAGTCAACAGTCAAATAAAGAGCAGTTGATGAGGGGCTACTACAGCTTTTGATGGAAGTGCCCGGAATTGAATATGGGTTTATTGTAGTGTTGTATGTTAGGTTGAGTCATTGCGTGGGGCTAATGAATGTAGCAATGTTTAGTCTGTGTCCATACATAACCTACCTTAAGTGGTGGACAACCAATAATTGAACATTCATCATTCTTCGTTTCTTTAATTCTATCTATTCTAACATTTTCCCTCCTGCTCTTATAATCAATGTTCCACAGGCATTAAAAAATATATTCCACGTAAGTTAGAATGAACTACTCCCTAATGTCTAAACATGTACTATTAGCTACTACTAACTGTTTTTCTGGCGGACAGCTTTCTTTGCCTTAACTATTCTACTTAAAAATGAAGAAGAGGGAAACAAAGCAGGTGCCATCTACGAGTCAGTATTTTACCAAAGATCATAACTCAAAGAAGCAAAGAGGGGATTAATTAAAGGAGGAAGACTAAGGACACATTATGAGAAACATGTGTCGAAAGATACCTTAATGCAGAGTCATCAGGGAAAGGAAAAAATGCCAGATAGATGGATGCTTTTCGAGAACAGTTACAAATTAGCCCTCCTTAGAATTACAACCTTTAACAATGTAACCCTCCTTATTTCCAAATCACAGTAAAATAAAAAAAATTATCAATTTTAAGTATCTATTGGATAAAGGTTCTGATAGATTACACTCATTATCTATAGAGAAGAGGGATGAAAATCCAATTACCTCCTGAACTCTTCTAGCTTGTTGGCACCTGAGATTTCAGTGACAGTTCCTCGGAGCACTTCCTTCTCAAGCCAAGCAAAGTAGCAACACAGAGCAGCTGCATCACGAACGTGGGCGTTGGTTAATCCTAGGCCAAAGAAGAAAGGGAGATATTACACTGAGCTACGTTCTTCATGTGAAAATATAGGAATTGTACTCGGTCATAGGTACTGGACATTTTAATTGACAAAACAAAAAAAATTACACTGTATATGCAAGAAAAACACTCTGCTACTCCACAAAAATAGAACTTTATTGCAACTGGTTCCGATATAGCATATCACCATCTGGCTGTATTGAAACCAGTTGCAGCAAAGTTCTATTTTTGTGGAATAGCAGAGTGTTTTTCTTTCACATGCATCATGAAGGAGTTCCTCCAAGTTATGTTATCCATCATTGCACAAAATTGCAAGTTCAGTCATATGAGATCTGTTCAAAAAGTATCACGAATTTTGAATTTTTGCAGGTTAAATATATTTGATTTTCTATTTTTTTGTGGCATTATGTTGGTACTTATGTCTCTCACTTATGCCGAAAGGTTTGGCCATTTTATATGTTCAGTTAATTGTTGACAGCTGTTTTGCTTGGATGTATTTTGGCTTGTCTTCGATTTTTGCCTGTTCCAAAAAATGGATCAAAGAATCTGTATCGAATTTTGTGTGAAAAGAAATTAAGTGCGCGGACGCATTACGAATGTTGACTGTGGCATATGGAGAAGCTACTTTGGACCGAAGCAACGTTTATTGGTGGTACAAAATGTTCTCTAAGGGTCGAGAAGATATGAAGGATGAAGAGCGTGCCGGACGCCTGAGCACGTCAACCACAGAGGAAACCATTGATGAAGTGAAGAAAATAGTATTGGCCAATCATGTAATCACCGTTAGAGAAGTTGCAGAGGACCTAAACGTATCGACTGGCTCATGTCATTCGATTTTTACCAATGATTTTGGCATGACATGGGTCGCAGCAAAATTCATAGCAAAATTGCTCAATTTCGACCAAAAACAGCAGCGCATTAAAATTGCTAAATGAAATGTTGGACTCTGTCCGCAACGCCCCAAACTTGCTCCTCCCAAATGGGTCGTAACTGGTGACGAATCATGGGTTTATGGTTATGACGTGGAAACTAAAGCTCAATCATCCCAATTGAAGCTGCAGTACGAGCCAAGACCGAAAAAAGCGAGCCAAGTTCAGTCGAATGTGAAAGTTTTGCTAACAGTGTTCTTCGTTTGCAGGGGCGTGGTGTATCATGAGTTCTTACCATAGGGTAAAACGGGAAATAAGAATCATTACCTGCAAGTTATGCGCATTTGCCGCAAAGCAATCCACCACAAATGCCCAGATTTGTGGAGGAACAAAAATTGGACTTTGCACCATGACAACGCCCCAAAGATGCCGAAGCCACCGTATTCCTAAATGACTTTTTCTTGTTCCCGAAATTGAAGAGGCCCATGAAAGGACGACCCTACGCTACGAGTGACGAGATAAAGACTGCATCGAAGGAGGAGCTGCACAAGATCACAAAAAATTATTTTTTGAAGTGCTTTGAGGATTGGAAAAACGTTGGTATAAGTGTATAATATCTAATGAGGATTAATTCGAAGGGGACAAAATAGATATTCATGAATAAATAAATAATTTTTGAATAAATACAAAAGTGGCGATACCTTTTGAACAGACCTGCAACATAAATTCTACCATCCTTTTTATTTTAAAATTTATTGAATAAAATAAACTATAGATGAAGCTGTAGGCAGAAGAGAGGAAAAAAGAAGATAGCGAACATTAAGAAAGAAATGGAGACAGGGTGTACAGATATATAATAGGTATGCATGAGGTGAGATGGAGCAACAAAAGGGATTTCTGGGTTCATTGTTACGGAATAATTTAAGAGGAGGGGGCGGAGAATCAATGTGGATTGCCAAAGTATTGAATGGGAAATTTGGAAAAATGATAGGAAATATACAAGGTCTGTCCCAAAAGTAGTAGGACTGAGTCGATTCAAAAAAAGCATTGCCACAATTGATACATTCACTCAAAAGTCTTCAAAGTAGCACCCTAGTGTGCTCAGACACTGCTGCCAGTGGGTTTTCTATGCCTTCTGGAAGGCGGCGCCAGGAATGCTGCTGAGCTCCCTCGTCATGGCCTGTTGTAATGCTTCCACCGAGCTGTGGTGACGTCCTTTCAGCAGGGTTTTGTGGTGGAAGTAGAGGAAGAAGTCTGGTGGAGCATTTTCTACAAAATTTGGATCCTAAATCAAGAGAGCAACAAGCCCTTGGCAGATAGATCTAGGTGCAAGTTTCCTTTTGTTCATCCAAGAGCACTTGCGGCACCAACTTCCCACACACCTTTCTCATGCCCATGCTTTTGGTCACAAGTCAATGCACATCACTATTAGGGATGCCAAGTTCATCAGGAATCATGCAAACACTTAATCTGCGATCCCTGTCCAACAAAGCTTTCACCCTTGCAAGATTTTCGTAACTTTAAGAGGTCGAAGTGTGCCCTGAACGTTCAGCGTCCTCAACATCTTCTCTACCCTCCCGAAACAACCAGTGCAACTCAAAAGCACTCGATCTACCCATTGGGTTATCACCATAAGCTGCACTGAGCATGGCATGGGTCTCTTTCCTGGTTTTGCCCAGTTTCACGCAAAATTTGATGAGCACGCATAGTGCTGTTCCAATAACTGGTTCATGATTGAGCTTAAGAAGGTAATGTTATAGGTTTTGCCAACGAACAATCCGCACTCTGCAAAGGCTGGGAGCCAACTTTCACTGGCCACCAGCCTTTGCAGAGACTCCCCTCCCTCGAACCCAGCCAGACAAACCACCACCCATCCATTCATCTATCCAGGAAAAAAAAGCCACACTACTTTTGGAGTGGACCTTGTAGTATTAGTAGAAAAGAAAGCTGAACGACCCTTTGACTACCAGTAGTATTTCAATCCCCAATCACTATCAAATGATTCCTTCCAGGAACACCTGCAGTTATTTCCTCCAAATGATCATGTATCCTGTTGACTTCTTCCTGTCTTTGAATTATTGATGACATGTAGACCTGAATAAAGACAGTTTGTTGATTAATCTTTTACTCTGCTATGAATATTCTATCACTGGCCTACTCCATGCTTATTATGCTTCTTCCCATCTTTTTATTCAATATTATTACCACTCCTTGCAGGCTCTCTTTCCCCCTCATCTACATCACTTTATAACTATTGCTCCCATCATCACCACTATCCTTCCATCTCCCCTCGCTCAGCACTAAAATATCTATACTCTTTTCTCCACTTCCTGCTTCATATTTTCTTATTTCCATGTCCTCCACATCATCCCAAGATGTTAAATCAATAATTCAAATTGATCTGGTCCTCTTTAAGTACCTTCTTCTATTCTGCCATCACTACTTCCACTTTGCATGAATTTCATGAAATGAGACGTGGGCTGAGCCACGGAAGCAGTTGTCACATCTCTGTGCCAAGTTCTTGCATGGCAAAGCGGTGAAAGATAGCGAGTGCTTAGCGCTGGCATTGTGAAGTGAATTTGGGCACTAAATGCCAGCACTTGCCGGATTTTTGAAATTGAGAAACCAAGAGCAGTCATATTTGCAGCTCTGTTGGGTTAACTATGAGATATTGCTCAATCAAAGAATTAACACAAGTATCACCCAGCGTACACATGAGGCTGTAATTATTTTTATGATGACATTGAGAAAATTGCTCAAACAACTTACAGCAAGGGAAATGATTAAATGAGATTTAACAAATATGATCACTATAAATAAATGAAAGGACTAACTTTGTAGCTCCACACGAAAAACTACAAAGTTAGTCCTTTCATTTATTTATAATGAATCGGTTCCATAAAGTTACGCCAGAAACCATTAATTAAAATATGATCACAACAATACTCACTCTGGCAATTAAAAAAAATCTCATTTCATTAACTGAACAAAAGCTGTTTTTTTTAACCCATGCATCTAACACCAAGATTCATCAAATTTGCAGATTGGGAAAACTTTATATCAAATATGACAGTATAACTGATGGTATGAACTTAAAACATAAGAGCCAAAGAGGTCACTTTGACCACTCTGCCACTTCCGATGTCAGAAGACTACTTCATTTTCATAATTTTCAACAAGCAATCAAATGAAGCCAGTGGATTCCCAAAACCTTAGAAAGAAAAACTAACTCTTGGTAGAATTTTGTCATTTTAATGCTACCATTAGCAGAGTGCGAGGGTAAGGTGAAAATTTCTCGGCCTGACAATGAAAGACTGCGATTTTCAGTTAAAAAAATGATTTTTTTATTTCTCCATAACATCCCTTGACTTCAACACACTTGGTCCAGCGTTTCTCCATCATCAGTATCCCGTCTTGGAAGTGAGAGTCTGGAAGGCTGTGAAAATATCCACCTAAAGCCCTCCAAATGCAAATTGCTTCCAAGGAACCAATTTCTTCAAGTTGTGGAACAGATGGAAGTCTGAGGGTACTAAATCAGGAGAATAGGGAGGATGGCCGAGCAAATCGTACCCCACGTCCCGTATTTTTCCTACCACCAATGTACCTTTGTGAGCAGGTGACAGCAGGTGGTCCTGGTGAAAGATGATTTTCTCTTCTTCAAGCCAGGCCTCTTCTCATGAATTTTGGCATCCACTTGGTGATTAAGGTTGCAGTAATATTCGCCTGTAATTGTTCTCCCTTTTTCGAGATAATATCAATTAACATATTCCCTTTCGCGTCCTAAAACGCACTGCCCAAGACCTTTCCAGCAGATGCGATCCACTTCGCTTCGATTTATTTGGCGCTGAACCACCCACCGGCTTACACCCATTGCTTTGACTGCTGTTTTGTTTCTGGCGCGTAGTGGTGGACCCATGTCTCATCCATGCTGACAAATTGTTGCACAAAATTGACGGTTCCCTCTGGAATCCCCCCAAATATTGCTGTGATAATCCGCTGCAAACTTGGTTTTGATCGGCATTCAGCAAATGCGGCACCCACTTTGTGTAGAGCTTTCGAATCCCTTATTCTTTGTGCAAGATGTTTCGCACACCCTTTCTTCCGATATCCCCACGGTCTCCGCTATCTCACTCACCTTTACCCACACATCGTCCAATACCGTATTATACACCTTTTTGATGGTATCCGGCGTGGTTGTGGTTTCTGGATGCCCTTGACGTGGGTCATCTTTCAAGGGTCTGCGACCACATTTAGATTCAGCTGCTCCCTTTTCAACGGTTAATATTAAAGGAACAGAGTCCCCGTACACTTTTGTCAACTTTGGATGAAATTCCTTAGCGGTTAATCCATCCTAAATGAGGAATTTTATAACCACACAAAATTCAAGTCTATTCATTTTAACAAAAAACATGAAATATGTATACTGTAACAATACAAGTAAACAAACTACTCGAGAGAACAAGTTGAAACTTGTCTCACGAACTAATGACACGGGCACCCAGAGAGGAATCATAAATTTTTGCTGATTGAAACGCCATCTTCGTGTCAGGCCTAGAAGTTTTTACCTTAGCCTCGTCCAATAGAGTACACCATTACAGTTTAGTTACCATTTTTGCATGTGCCACACCAAGCACTATCAATGTGATACCAATGAATCAATATTATCATCTTTTTAACAAAGCATATTCTCGGAGCTTGCACATTAGAGTGGGTTTCCTTCTCTGGGTCCCCAGGCCCATCTCCCCACCTCTCACCCAAAGAAACAACACATGCAGTCTGTAAGGATCACATACCTTGGATTTCCACGGGATTTTTAACAGCTTTCATCAAAGCTATTGGCGTAATTTCAACGATTCTTTGTTTTTCTGGAACAAGGGCCGTCAACCCATAGCTGGAGTTGTTACCAATCCATATTCTACCTTCTTGCTCTGCAATCTAAATGTTAAAATTGACTTTGTTAATACGATTAGGAGAACTTTGGATCACTATGTGATATTTTTGAAGCCACCACCCATCCCTTGTTCTTTTGACACCAACAACCATTACCCCTACCAGAGGGAGCAAGTTCAAGTCTTCAATTTTTCTCTCATACTGCGTTGTGACTGATGATTCTCTTAACAAAAGCACTACACCAGATAATGACTATTTCGATACTTGGATAAAAATGAACCATACGATGAAGGGCTTCAAATATCAAGAAACAAAAAGTGAGAAAAGTTGCATAGAACAGGCGAATTAAAAAGGAATGTTAAATACAGATCACATAGACATAGCGCTCCTCAGTGTTTGAATATCTGGCTTTGATGGTCTCTCCTTATGAAGTGTGCAGCAAACTAAGGATGAAGAATTCTAGCATAATTTCCAGCCATACTGATGAAACATTTGTTCTCCCCCATTTTAAAGACCAGCGCTTTGCTGCACATTGGCATTCCTTCAAAGTTCCTTCAGGTGACTGGTGAACAAACGGGGCCAGTATGGTACAAATGAACATATTGTGTCAACTAAAAATATATACAGCAACTGCAATTCCCAATGTACATAATTGTTTAGTAAGCAATCAGTTTGAAAGTCATGCACCAATGTTTAAGTAGGCTGACCAAGACTATGAACTTCAAGTTATGACACAATTATTTTGTGTAATTCATGCAAGAAGATGCACGCAATGTTCTCTGAGCATTGAGGACAACCTATGATAAAGACACATTGAAACAATACATTTTTTTAGGGTAGGGATAGCCAAATTTTCAGCAGATTCATAAAAAAAAACATTCCTGTTGGTCTAGATATCCCTGCACTTACTTCGCTCAGGATGGTTAAAAATCCCCAAATAGTTAACACTTTTTCTGTTTTCCCAGTTTGGTAAACACCCCGATAAAATTCCAACACCAACGTAAAAGTGGGATGGCAAAGGGGAATGGGAAGTGGAGAGCTTTGGGAGTCAGGCCTCAAATAAGATGATGGAGAGGGGTGCTGGTGGGAACCACTGATCTAAAGCCAAGAGTGTTCGCCACAGAGGAGAGTGGCTCAAGGGAGGGATGGGGAGTGCCGTGTGAGGAAGGACCGAATGAGGCAAAGGATTTTAAAGGGCTCTGCCCACAGCCACTCATGGCGCAGACCCCGTGGCCCAAGCCACACACAGGCTTACCACAATAGCTACGGGCATAGATCATGAGGCCAGGCAGCGGAAAATTAAATGGGAGTGCACTCGAAATAATTCTAAGAAAGCGATGTCATAATTTATTCCTGAAAGAAAAATACACCACTGACTAATGAAAGTAAGCACATTAAATAATAAATTAAAAATGAAGATATTTCCTGAATTTGAAAACAAAATTGCATAATTTTATGTTGACAGTGGCACAAACATTCACAATTTTGAAGAGGGAAACATGATATGAAAATGTAACAAATATGCATAAGCTATGACTGAAAACATATTCTTCAGCTCACTTCCATATTGATATAGTTCCAGGGGCACAGGAGGAGTTTATAGGAGTGGTGAGAATGCAGGAAGTTCAAACAGAGTGACTGGAAAAACTTGATAATACCCAAGTGATTCATCACTAAAAATAAGAAAAAGTAAAAGGCTATGAAATGCTTTAAAATTAACTTAAAAAGGTAAACGTTAATGTGAAATATCAAATGAATCTATTCTTTGTTTGACACTATAATAAATAATTTAACAGCAAATAAGTGAAAATTCATTCACGATGAAGAGAACAATATGGAAGAAAGTTTTACTTTCTCTAGCAGTAACTTTAAATACACTTAATTTTAATGATTTCCAACAATGATTATAACGACAATTTTGCATAAATATGAAGGGAAATTTAGAGTCTAAAATTATACAACCAAATGATAACATTCTAATCTCATACTGAACTGGGTTCATGTTAAAATGGATGCATAGGGAGAAAAACGATCTACCATTTACTCCACACACACATTCTCACTGCAAGTACAGAAACTCAGCAATTTCTTTTAAACATGGAAAGCTGTCATCAAAATATGTATCCTTCTAATAACATAGACAAAGAATATTACAACTTTTCACTTAATATAGATTTATTTCTGCCTAGTTTCTTTATACTAAATCATTGTCAAGTTCACCACTTGACAATGATGTAGTACATTGAAACAAGTGAGAAATATGTAAAACTTTATTAAGTGGAAAATTGTAATAGTCATCGTCTCCGTAATTAAGGAACAGTTCCACCACATCACACCCGAACCTGTAATTTATATTTATTCATTCATTTCTCCTTTTTGCCAATGCCTTTTCTTGGAATTTAAAATAGGCCCATTCCTTGCTTCCATTCACACTGACAATACAAAACATCATATTTTTACAATGGACCTATTTTCCTGATAAGCTATCATACTATCAAGTCATATATATTCATATCTGAAATATAAAATCTGACAAATTAATCGCTGGAATGGGTTTTGTCACTATAGTATTGTGCTAAAAATTTGATGACATCATAATGACAACAACCAAGCCCCGATTTGAGGACTGTAGTTGAAAAAAAATCAAATGGCAGTGGTGCTGGAATATTTAAAGATGGTGTGCCATGTCAGCTGCGATGCCAAAATAAAAGATTTACACTAAAGAGCTTCAATTCATATACCCTAATTCATACTTTTGCAACCACCATAGTCACTTTGAGGAAAATTGATGCCCGTATATCAAGTGAGTGAATAGGCCAAAGTTACCTCGAACTGTTAATTACACTTCAAAGGAATTAGTTTCTACCGTTTTCATATTCACAGACTTGCCCATGAAATACTCGTGGAGTTGACAACAGAGAAGAAACATGAGCATCGACTATCTCCTGCATGTTAATGGAACGTTAAAAGCATGGATCAGAGACGGCACCAGGGAGGTGGAATGGCTAACTCGACCAGCAGTACACTGGCTTCAATCCAACTTAAAAATACAGCTTTTAAGACTTCACGTACTTTAACCTCATCCATTTCTCAAAACACCATTACTGTGCGGGTAAAAGGCACTGAAGAAATTGTCTGGTACAAACCAGGCCACTAATAGCTTCAATGATTTGACATGCTACGTACATACATCTCATACTAAATCTTCACCCTTGTATCAAAATTCTTTCACATTTTCATGAAATTAAGATTACACATGCATATAATTAAATATTAGTCCTATAATATAAAGAAAATTATTTGAAACTTAATGAGAAAGAGACCACACGAATACCCTTTGCTTTACAAACAGTGCATGAGAAGTATTAAACCCTTCCACTTTCCTCTCGTTACACTGCTCCAAAGAAATTTTAAATGTAAATGAAATGGATAAACAAACTCCTGCCTACTCACATGTTCTGTTAGAAAAGAGTGCAATTTCTCATATGCATGAATGGTGACTTGCAATCCTTCATCGCCAAAATGACTTCGAACAGCATGTGTGATCTTTCCTTCGTCAATAAATAAGTGAACATGAGAATTCCCCGTAATGACTAGGTATGAAAAAAACACAGGATTGTATGGGATGTCAGACCCACGAAGATTCAGGAGCCCTGAAAATGTAGATGTGAATTAGTTACAAGTTTATGTTTGAATAGAGCAAACTTGAGGAAAAATCAAAATATCAATTACATTTAAATTTATTAGGATAAAAGTCATACATGAAGTCTGCATAATGGAATTTCATACATGCTTATCTCCATTATAAAAAAAATATGTTGAAAAAAACTAATAAAAAAGAACAAACATGCAATTTCATCCAGCGCAGTGACAATCAGCATGGTGGCACCTTTCTCGCGCATCTGGCTCTGTACATCTTCCACCTTATCATGGCTAGATTTTCCTGAAAAACAAAGAAATTTTAATATTCTAAAGTTTAATTAGTGATGTAGAATCCTCAAGATCAAGTTTTTAAAGCTCACTTTAAGCAAATAGCAAAATACTATGTTGTGTGTATGTAAAATATATATGTATAGAATATTTCAACCACCTCCTGGTACTACTTCCTCCGTACTGGTTAAAGCTTCTATGTAACATCCCCTCATCATCTTCCTCTAATTATTTTCTTCACTTTAGCACTACATCTCATGAGTATTCAATTATCATCCGAATCCGTGGCATATACTCCTTAAAAACTGCAAATTGATGACACTAACTAAATTAGAGACTAACTAAGATGAAATTTAACTGCTATCCCCATCAATCCCTCAACATTTTTCACATATACCATTGTCTATTCAGGTGTTTGGACCAGGTGTTAGCTATTACTCTCCTATGTTCACAACTCTTCTTCCTACTTCTGAAATTCAGTAATGTTCTCCGTTCAATAATCCCCTATTGGCCTTCCACACCTCTGCTATTTATACTCTGAAACTATTACTCCAATAATCACCACACTTCACGAAGCCCTAACATGTCTTCCCTTCACCTCCTCCTTCATGATTTCTTATTTCCCTGGCCTCCACATCATTCAAACATTCCACATCCCTATTCTAACCATTGCAGACCTCTTTGGTGCTTTCTTCCCTGCTGCCGCTTAGATGCCTGTCCTCTCAAGCCCTGTTTCCCCCGCTGCCGGGCATGATGCCCAGCCCTGACGCTCTCACGCTGACTCATTCACTAATTCTGCATTTTGAGCCCATCATTACTTATTGGTTCCCCATTGTCTTCCTCAAAAATGTTTACATGTCACACCATCACCTTGGCAACCGCCTTACTGAGGAACAGGTGATTTCATGGACTACATTTTGTCTCCCTTCTAACCTTTGACCTATCAGGAAGTTGTCACCTTACCAGGAGTAATTACCACTGACTTCTAAGCTTAGCCTTTGGGGTCATGAGAACATGCAATTCTTTCTTTCATGTCAAGGTCGCAGTCTACAGCATAGAATTGGTATACAAAGTCGTTAAATATGATATATTGGATGGACTAAAAATATCTAATTTGTTATACATGTAAAGTTGAAAAAAAAACAGATATATTTTTATTTTTGTTCATCCAGAGTCATTCCTACCACATATGATTAATCTAGAAACTGGATTTTGTATATGTAGGGTAGAACTCATCCTGAAATAAGCCTGAAGATGCATGAAATCCATGCACTCAGGTTAAGGGGCCAATTTCCGTCCCTGGCCTCTATTTTCATTTCTCATTATTTTTATTCAAGAGATTGTCCAGAGGGATCATCGGAGGGACATCATCTGAACCAGGGCCCTTAAACCAAAACCAGGAACCACTGAGCTACCACACCACCTTTAGAAATGTACCCATGGAATGATAAAGCTATCAGTATTTGTAAAAAGCACTTTCGACTCACAACAATGCAATGCAATGGCTCAAAACATTGAATATCTTTGGTGTGTCTTCTGCAGTAGTGTTTAGAGTGTATCCAATGCTGTGGCATTTTACCTAAATCGAGAATGATCTAATGAGAAGAGGAATGCTAATTACCAGTATATGCTATGTCAAGTGGTTGTATGATTCCCGTTGGAGGGAGGGGTTTTTCTTGGTCCCACACTAAGTCTACAAGATTTGCACTGAAAATTGGAACCAGAGCATGGCCTGCTGCCTCCAAGTGGACTTGCAATGGCTTCCATGAAACATATGACATCAAACTGGGATCAGTTCCCACTCGAGAACCCACAGGCAGCATTTTTGCCAGCCAAGCACCCTGAGTTAAAGTCCCGGGAACTCCTAAATGAGAGAATAAAATATTAAGTTTGCATAAAAGTGTTATACCAATATATTTCACTATTTTCTCCATTAATTACCAAAAGTAGCCACATCAATTCATCTGAGATGCATGACAACCCTCAGGGATATGACATGGATCCAGCTAAAAACATGTGATATTAACCTTCTTTAATCAGAGTCCAGTTGTCATCCATTTCCTTGGAGGCTTGCAAAAAATATCGCCCATCAGTCCAAAGACAAGCATGCTGCTCCGTTACGACAACAGTGCCAGCTGATCCAGTGAATCCAGAAATAAAAGCTCTGCGCTTGTCACAGTCGGCCAAATACTCGCTCTAATATAAAGAATGCAAGCCTTAATAAATGCTCAAGTATCAATTCAAAATTGCATCACCGTACTAAAAAAGAAGTAGCCAGTACTTATATGACTAATGGGGTCATAATAAAAATAATTATGTCTGAGTTTGCAAGATGAGAGCACAAAATGCAAACCACCCATTTCTTCACAGTGTGCCCGGTAATAGATGGTTAGCGGTTGAAATCTTTATGATGGGCAAACCTTCTGGAATGAAGAATATTTGGCTCCAAAAAGTAAAACAGACAAGGCATTCACGCTGGGCCCTTATTGGATGGGGGCCAAGACAAGTTGGGAGTGGCCAAACCAATTTGATATCTATGCAGGGAGCATGCATGCAGTGGACGGGGTCCTCATGGGGGATGTGATAGCATGTCATGCCACGAGTGAACCCTGGCACAGGGGGTACATGGTGGGAATGCACTCTTTGTGGCATGAATTGCATCCTGAACAGTCACACCTCTCAAATCAAAACCTACGAGATTATGCCAAACACCTGCAAAAGACAATCCCTGCCAACCACAGAGTAAGAGGAATGGTACAAGTTACAAGGGAATAACTTGAGCCCTCTCTTGTTCAGTACTTCTCTCCTTCCACTATTGCTGAAGCTCAGGTGAGGAAGAGGATTTCAGTGTGGTGTCCTATCAAACAGCAAGCATTAGGTCACCCATGTGTTTTACATAGATGACCCAAAATCTTTCTAGTGCAAATGACCTCTCTGCCTTATGCTGGACACCATGAGCCAGGCTATAGGAATTATTCATTTTGAAGAAAAAGGTCAAAGGCTCGATGCTTTGGAGCAGTTAGAAATTTTGAAATGTGTCCGTTGGAAAGATGATCTTGCCAACGAAATTTTGTATCCCTCCCACTCCTAGACCTACCACTCTTCTAAATCAAAAATGTAATTCTCTTTTCTTCCCAGCTACATTGTAACCTTTTTACCCCTCCAACCTCCCTCTCTGACCAACCCCCCCCCTCCTATGATCAGAAGGTATATATAGCCAGCGTGCTTCTATGAGGACCACCTGATGATGACGTTCAACGTCGAAACCTGGGTCGTGTTTTTAAATAAAGTGTGTGGAATTACAAAGTCAATTATTTCATTACATTTCAATATGCTATGCAAATTCCACAAAGTTACGCCTGAGACAACAAATTTTATAGGAATGGAGTTTGAATTGGAGTGAATGTGTGACTGTCCATCGCGTGATGGGAAGAGTCAAGGATAACAGGTACAACATGAAACTCTTGGACAGATACATCATCTACCATCTTCATGTCCAGCAGACGCATGAATTTCTTGGCGTTCCTCAGCTTCATATTCAGGGCATGAAAGCAGTGGAGGAAGGTCACACCACCAAATACTGACAGGCTGTCACATGTCTTAGGAGTTCTGAGCTGTCTGGCAAGAACACTGCCCTAGCCATGAACATGCACCTGGTTCCAGTACTGCTCTACAACCTCGGTTGCAGTTACTGGCACGCTAGCAAGCTACGGAACATTCAGAATGGAAGGAGTAAGAGAATGACCATCCATCAACGTGTTCTGTCGCCAGGATTTGTCTCCCTTGAAAAGTAGGTAGCCAAAGACTTGTAAAAATGGAGAGTCTTCATGACAAAGTAGTCCTGGGTGCATCGTACCAATTGGTGTTCAACAGAACAGAATCATTGTTGCGTCCGTCGAAAGAGCATGAGAATGACAGCACAAGGGCATTTTGTATTGTTCATGAATGATTTTAGGTTGTTCACGTTGTAAAATGCTATCCAAAATTGTTCCCTACGGAAGAGGTTAGCTATTTTTTGTGAAATCAATCCAAAATAAGGGAGTCCACACCATTTGTAATCTTTTATATTCATATTACCTGTTTTAAACAATAGATTGTTTGTTCTCAGGGAACGTTTTCTGTGTAAATTCCAAAGAAACTGCGGGAGATGCCGCAACAGTGACTTTTAATGGAGTCACCCGCTAATATGAATTTAGATGCAATAATTTCAGAGAGTAAAAATCATCCGCCTTGACTGGGATTCGAACCCGGATCCCTCAATGTCCAGTCGAGTGCTTTAGCCAAATAAGCTATCGAGGCATCCTCTTAAACTCTGAAATTTTGTTTTCTGTGCAGTATTTTTTCCATTATATCTTCTCGTACCCATTTATCACTGCAATATCTTTTATCATCTTCAGTTCTTGATCAAAATTACTTTTAGAGAGAGTCCAGCAGTCTATTTAGCAGGAAATGAAAAGTGAATAACTTTTGAGATATGTAATGGCGGGAGTTGAAGGAGATGTTTTGGTCTGTGACAGTACTTTTATGAAAAATTGCAAATTCAAAACCCCAACCCTTAATTGACACTGCGATATCTAGAAAATTGAGTTTTCCATTATGTTCTTTCTCACTTGTGGAACGGCTTTGCATTGGGAATATAAGATGTTCACAAAATTGTCTCATTGTTTTCAGTGCCTCTCCATATTGCGAAGATATTGTCTTCCTAACAAAATTAACAGTGAATGTTCTTTGTAAAAACTGAGGGGTGGCTTAAAAACACAAGCAGAGGAATAGAAACGCTATTTCAGGAAATGTGACCTCGTGCAATCTCACTTCAGTATGCATCTGTGGGAAGAAAATCATGGAAGCGATTCCAACCCGGACATGATACACCAAATGGACAAAGAAAGGAAGATGGACAAGTGGGAAGAGCTCATTTGTTCAACAAGTAATTGTTTGAACACCTCTCCCCAATCCTGGAAGCATCCCTTTCCTTCACGGAAAGACCCAACTACCCTCCCCTCCTCCCCCCACTGTGAACCCAACTAATCGCCTTTCCTGGTGCTTAACGCCCCTCTCCTCCTTCCCATCAATGCCGATCGCAACCCCTTATCTTCCTCCCCTCTCTCACCCACCCTTTCCCCCACAAGAATGGTATTTAAATGGACTGCAACTTGAGTGCATTTGTACCTGATGATGACGCATAAGCGTTGAAAGTAGTAGTACCAAAATAAAAAACAGCGGAAAAATACAGCGTGTTCTTCATCCCATGAACATGAACTTCCACTAAGTTGAGCCAGAAACCATCGAATAGACATGGCCGTGAATTGCAGGCTGTGCCACACTCAGCTGGAGAACTCAGCTCATCTCCAATCTGGCTCAGGCCATTACATAAGATCCGCTATGCATTCACCACCATAACACTGCCCTGTGAGTCTCGTATTACGAACTGTGACAAAATTACCGCATAGAGATGACACCTTTTCTGCCTATACACAAGGAGTGGAAAGTTAATTGTGGAGAATGATAAATGTTAAATCTCGTGGATTACTTCTCCATGGCTGGGGGGAGTAATTTTGGTGAAATAAGGGGGATAACAGTAAAAGGAAGACATGAATAAATAAGTAAATATTTAACCTGATCAATGAAAAAACTCAATGAACAGCAGGAAAGTAGATGGGCAATAGAAAGAGCAAATGATAATAAACTAAATTAGCAGAGAAGTATGCTGGGCAAAAGAAAGGTATTTTGAAGATGCTTTTGCTGTAATTTAAGATGACATGAAAAGGTATAAGACAGAAACTGCATCTTAAAAGGCAAGTAATTTCTTTGGAGAAAGGATGAATGAAAAGACTAACTATCAAGGTGAAAGTGGTGACATAGGAGTTTAAAGAAGATAAAATGGCTAGGAGATGGGGAGACTATTAAGAAGGGTGGGACAGGTAAGAAACCGGGAAACTTTATAGAAAATGTCAATGGAAGAGACCTGGGAGACAAATCTTGAGAACTACATTTTAAATTACAATGGAAAAGCATTAAAAAAAAATGGGATTGATTCCACACCAGCAGCATTGAGTTAGGGAGAAGGAGAATGTCTAACTACTTTAAATTATTAAATACATACATCAAAAGGGTGCGGTAAGCATTGATTTTGAAAGATGAACAGTTATACCATTGCTTAAAAAGCTAATGTGAAAAATACAGTAAAATCAAATTAACCAGCCATATTTTAAAAATCTTGGCAAATATAGTACTTTGGCCAATTAAAGGTGAGATAAATGCAAAACGAAGTGAAGATCAATTGGCTTCAAACAAAAATAATGAATTTGTGAACCGATTTTAACCCAAAGAGTGTTGAATTAGAAGAGAAGCGTGAATAACATCAATTCAAAAATGGCCTTCATGGCAGTAGAAAAGGCTTTAAATAAAGTTAAATCGGAAGAGTCGTTCAATTTATTGAAGAAAGCCAGGGTGAAATACAAGATAGAAGAATTACACTTTTATTTCAATAAAAAAGCTGTCATAAGGACTCAGAACAAGCAGAGGTCCAGAAAAGTGTGAGACAGGTGAATGCCTTGGCACCTGTCATTTTCAAACTATATCGAAGATGCAATTCAAAAGTTGAGAACAGATTTGCAAATGATATAGTTAATGTAGTAGAAAGTGAAGAAGAATTACAGATAAAAAATGCATATATTTTTGCTGTAATCCAAGGGTAGAGCGTTAGACTACTGGCTGGAGGGCCCAGGCTCGATTCCCAGGCAAGCCTCTATGGGCACGTGCAGCTCCATCCAAGCTATGTGATTTTTTGGGTACCAGAGCTTCCTGGGAAAACATAACTGGCACAAGGAAAGGCACTAGCCCCCTTACCCTGATGTGTGAATTTCACACGCCGTATAGGGCTTAGTAAAACAAAGGAATGGTTCGCAGGAGAGATGGATAAATTAATGGTAAAGTAACAATTTTAGAAAAAATACTGGTGGTCAAGGAATTCAAATATTTGGGGTCAATGATAGCAAATTATGCAATAAGCAAAATACAAATAAAAAATAGAATATCAATGACAAAAAGCGCTATCAACAAGAAAAAATAGCTCTTAACAGCCAAAAATATGAACATAGAATTTAAAAAGAAATTAATAAAAGTTTTTGCAAGGAGTAATGGCTTACGTGGGTGCAAAAGCTGGGTTATACAGAAGGAAGAAAAATATTAAGTTTGCTGTCATAAAAAATTTTGGAAATACATTGGGTAGACAGTGTAACGATTATAGAGGCATTTAAAAGTGTGTGAAGTGGGGCCATAATGGAAGAGCATAGGGAAAAGAAGAGCAGGCCTCACTGGGGGATATATTGAGGCATGAAAGTAATGTAACGAGGGTCATCCGGAAAGTAGTACCCGTTCGTGCCGCATGAAGTGCTGACGACGCGAGTAGCCGCTGGACGAGGTCAGATAGCTTCAGTGGCTTGTCTGCCTTCTCTGAGCCAAGTTGCGTGACGCTAGCATTGCCTGTGTTGTTTCTGTGATTGTTTACAATGTTTAAAAAAATTGAGAACGCCGCCAGTTGTGAAGTGAGGGCAGTGATTAAATTCCTCAATGCAAGAAACGTTCGCCCATGTGATATTCATCGCCAATTAAAGGAGGTGTATGGAGACAATGTAATGGACGAGTCGTCTGTTCGGCGGTGGTGTCGCAACTTCAACATGGGGAGGGGGAACACACACGACGATGAGCGTTCGGAGAGACCGTCTGTCATTACAGACCAACTGGTGAGCTCAGTTGACGAATTCGTGAGGAACGATCGGCGCGTCACAATTGATGACATCTGTGAGCATTTTCCCAATGTTTCTCGAACAATTGTTCATGAAATTGTTAAACACCATCTGCATTATGCAAAAATGTGTGCAAGATGGGTCCCTCGCGTATCTCAATGAGCTGGCGGCGAAGGACTATGCAGCAGGAATACAGAAACTTGTCACACGTTATGACAAATGCCTTAATTTGCTTGGAGATTATGTTGAGAAGTAGTTTAAAGTATCCTCTTTCAAATAAAATTTTTTATGTTTGTTAATATTTACTTTTGTGTCTTTATTTCACGAACGGGTACTACTTTCCGGATGACCCTCGTACAAGATGCAAGAAGAACACCTTTAGAAAAAATCAAAAGGAAGGCTGAGAACAAAGATGAGTGGAGGTCTGCATTCAAACCAATTGAACAATTACCAACTCCATGAAAACATGTTTTATTATCCTCTTATGATTTTTAAATTAATACTATGAATAAGCAAGTCGCATTGTTTTGACATAACAAGGCACAAGAAATCTAATGCCAATAATCATGAAACTAGGTTTTAGACAAAAATTAATCATTAACAGTTTAAAGTCCATGGTACTAAAAGTGATAAGAGCTTAATCGTATGTTGCACATGAGACAATGAAAGAAGAATCTATGAGTTAGTAGAAGATATATAGATAAACGTCTTTATTCAGGCGATATTGAGACCATAAGGTCCCTTCTTCCATTTAACCCTTAATGTAGAAATGAGTAAGGCCGATAGAAAACTTTACAAACCTGATGAGCATCGCAGGAGGGAATAATGTATGCCTGCAAGGGTTCAGTGACATACTTCACATTTTTCATCAGTGAACGCAGCTTTTTTAGGAGGTGACCCGTAGGTTTCGGCGGCGGCATTTTCCTAAAAACCAAAATACAATACTTTAATGCACGCAATGAAAGCACGAACTCTTGACTACTAATGAAATGATAAAATAACTGGGGCCCGAACTTTTTGTCTTATTATCTTATCAATAGCGTGAGATTCCCAGACGGAATTCTTCGCTGCACCGTGATACCATAATCTGCGATACTTCAAAATATGTGCAGCCAACTGGACAATACCGTCATTCACTCACAGTGAAACCTTAATACGATATTGCATGCATATTTTATGGCAAACTAATGTAGGACAAAAATTTAACTTACCACGTATAATCTTTACTGTGCGACTATTAATACAAATCAGCTCGCATCACTGTTTTCCTAAAAATCTTAGAAGATAAGTCTATGTAACATCCTGTAGAAATTCCAGTTATTCAAGACTGTTTTTAAAATTATAGCTGTAGAAATTCTTAGGGAAAGCTAATATAAAAATAAGCAAAATGATCTAGAAAAGATAGCTAACATTCAGAATAATTAAAAAACGCAAAGTCGTTATCTAGCAATCTAAAAAGGAATCATTTAATAATAATGATTACGTTTATCACGACGATAAAAACAATAACACTGCGCACTGCGAACCCATATTTTCGTTCTTCAGAAACCATCGAGCTATTTCACCCCTTCCGTGCGTCAAGTTTGAATTGCAAGCAGAGGGCAGAGAGGGGCTAAACTTCAACTTGGTGATCAGTTCAGTCCAATTCAGGGAACTCCTCCGGAAGGAGAGTGAGGGTATAATTTTTGGAAGGAACTCACCTACTAGAGAAGAAATTTGAACTTTTTTCACTGGAACAGTCAATTAATGCTAATATTTCGGCAAAACCGACGAAACCGTCATGAATGACGGAGAATCTCTTCGCAGTTCCTGTACTCAATACGAAGTTTTAACTTTCTCAACGATTAAGAATATGGTTTACTGAATTCAATATAAAATTTTTAATACCACAGAATGAAAGTTTGAGAATGGTAATGATATAAACTATTAAAGCTGCAAATTGCCATTATTTTGGAAATGTAATCGCATTCGGTTGAGAAGTAAATATTTGATTATTCTAAGACAAGTTGAAACATCAAGCAAAGAATAATGTAACTTTATTTAAGCAGAATACATTATAATAACACAGATATCTTCAAAATCTTGTGAAAATCACAATGAAGTAACTAAAACATCTTATATATCACACAACAACTTTAAGGAAAAAGAAATTACTAACATACATGACAAAGTATATTCTTATTTAATCAATAAGGATAAATTAATGCACAACTTTTCACACTTATGTGACAACGCAAGTTCTCGAAATATAATACATTAATTGCAATTAGGGACGTATTTACCAGTGCGCCAACTACGCCATGGCGTAGGGCGGCAGCTCCCAGGGGGCGGCACAAGTCCCGGAATTTTCATTTCATCAGTTTTTTCAACTTAATTTAATGCGAACATATTGATTCAAAATCCCAATGCGTTTTCTTTTTTAGAAAAAAGGTTCCACCATAGGCTGCCAGGAGCGCGAATCATGTGTTTACATTAGTCGTCATGCGAATGAACACGCTATTCATTTTTTCGCTAGTTCCTGTTGTTAGGCGCGAGGACCTTGTGGACACATTTAATTTGGTTCGCATTATTTAGAAAATTAATTCCTTAAGGGGGCGGCAGACATTGACTATAGCATATGGCGGCAAATGGGGTTAATACGCCCCTGATTGCAACACAAGAAGCATTACAAAAAATAAAACATGCCCACACGTGGGGATAATTCATTAGCATGTGCCCAAGCCAATTACTCTTCCTTTTTTTCCAGAAATCTCCATTCTCCCGCTCTCCTATCAACACCTCCTCATTCCTCACTTGGTCTATCCATTTTATGTTCAGCATGTTTCTCCACATTAACATATAAAGTGCATCCAACCTTTCCTGGTCCCTTTTTAATGCAGTCCATGCAATTATTATTATTTCTTTTCACAGCAGTGATAACCTAACACTCCATAAATAACCCTTTACTAGTCTCTTTCTCAGCTCAATAGCCATTCTGCTACGTTCACTTTTCTTTTTCTGCTGAATGCTTCCTTGGCCTTCGCTATGCCTATTTTAATTTCCTTCTCACTCTTCCACCTTTTCTTCACCTCTGTACCCAGATACCTGTGTACCTCTTCTCTTGCTCCGGCCTTTCTTCTTCCATTACAATATTTGTTCCCTCCTCTCTACCAGCATTCATCACCTTGGTCTTGCTCCTGTTTTTCATCAAGTTGTAAGCCTTTTTCATGCCATTAAGGTATTAAAACATCCCATTTAACTGTTCCTCATCCTCAGCAAGAAGGATCATGTCCTCAGCAAATCTGATGCACACAATCCTTCTTCCTCCAACTGACACTTCTGAATTTTCTCTCCAGCATTTCCTGACCACGTCTTCCACATAAAGGTTAGAGAGGGTGGGGGAGAGACAGCACCCCTGCCTCACTCCCTCCCCCCTCCCAATATCGAACCAACCCTCTTTTCATCAATCATAATACATACCTCTGGTTTAAGTTCAAATTTCCAGTCTTCTCTCTCTCCAGTTCACACCTTTTTCTTTTAGAATTTTTCTAAGTTTTCATTGCACTCAGTCAAAAGCCTTCAACAAATCAACAAAACATATGCACAAACCTTTCCCCTTCTCCAGACATCGCTCTACAATGGTATGCACGACTCTTTTTACATCTCTTGTGCTCATTCCTCTTCTGGAGCCATACTCTTCCTCCACTGAGTTCTACACCATGGTTTTGCTCAGCCTTCTGTTCAGTATTCTTAACAATACCTTCGCTGCATGAGTGATGACACTTATCGTTTGATACTCCTTGCATTTCCTTGTTTTTGGTAAATGCATCATCTCTGTTTTTAAGAAATCCAGTGGTCTCATTCCACTAAAGTAAATTCTGTTGCAGATAGATGTTAATCCTACCTATCCCTCTTCCTGCAGGCATTTCATGAGCCTTATAGATATTCCATCTACTCCCTGTGCATTTCCATTTTTCACCTCCTGCCATGACTTCTCTCCGCAACATATCCTCTCCAATTCAGTCTTTATTCACCTCATACTCCTCCACATTTAGATGCTCAGCTTTTTCACTTGCCTGATACAGATCTTCCATGCTCTCCTGCCATCTTTCCATTAATTCTTTTCCTTCCTTTTTACATTTCCTGCCCTGCTCTCTATCTCCATACCTGCTCACTGTGCTCCCGATGTTCTAGTGCCATCCAACTAAATATTCTTCACTTTGTAGTGCACCAAGTTATGCCTTCCCATGCATTCCAGATGTTCTATTTCTGTACATTCCATTGTTTTAATGTTCTTCCCTTCCTTTATCTGCCTCTCTTCTTTGTTTACTGTTCAGTTTTGTGAACAAATTTTTCCATCCATGATCTTTTGGTTTTTGTACTTTCTTCTCACCTCAATTCCATCGATCATCAACAACGTTATCCAAGGTTTCTTTGTTCTCTTTTTCCTTTCCTGTTGCCCCCAATTCTTTGCTTGTCTCTTCTATCCCTTTCTTTATTATCTCCCACTGTTCTGCTACACTCTCCTCAGTTGTTGTCTCAATTCTCTTCATCTCCTCGTACATATTCCCACTGATGTCCTCCTTGTCCAATTCCTTTAGTTTATCCAATTCCCACTCTTAAAATGTTGCAGTTCTTTTTATCCTTTTCAGTCTTATCTCAATTTCTGCAATAAGAAGTACTTAGTCACTGTAAATATCTGCGCCAGGGAGTCCACAAACCTGCTTCATTCTATTTCTGAATTTATTCACTACCAATATAAAAATCTATCCAATAAAGAGTGAATAGTAGCAATTTCCCACTAGATAATATTTATTATACGACCAAGTTTTGATGTATAACATCATCTTCAAGTACAAAATCTTATTTTATCCATTCTTTATTATGTTCAACTTCTACCACATCATGCTCAAAACTACTACTCATTTGCTCCAAAGTCTATCTGCTTTTTATACATAGCACCCATCACAGGTGCTTTCCACTGGTAATATGTTCTCTTTGGAATTGAAAACAAAATATTTGTAAATCTACACTTATTTCCCCTACGGAACTCTACCAATAAATCTCCTTTCATGTTCCTCTCTCCAAATCCATACTGCCCAACTGTTTCTTTCACCACCCAGTACTCGTGTTCCAGTCACCCATTACAACATTGCAGCATGCTTGCCCTTTGTTTCTCCTCATTTTATCTTTTCTCTCATACACTTCCTCTAAATTGCCCATTAACATAGTCGCCTGTTTCCATGTATGTACACCCGAAATACTAGAAGGTTTTTGGTAGCAGACTCTTATCTTCATATACAGGCCTGCATATCATCCTGTCACTGTTGTAGATAACCTTGCTGACACAAGCCTTCGTATTTGCAAAGATTCCATGTTAATTCTGTCTTGCCCATTTGCGGCCACGATTATCTAGGGAATCCCAAGGGATCTTTAATGTGGTAGTTCCCTGTTGTTTTCCACATCCTGTGGAATGTGAACCCTGTTCTTGCAGGACAACTCCTCGACCAAACAGCTTAAGATGAAGAGCTAGACTTACATGTCTGTGCTGAAACAGCTTTGAGCATCTGGCCTTGAACAGTTCTTTTACTTAACAGCTTTAAGGTTGAGAACAGTTCCACAAGCAAACTATTCTTTCTGATGAGTTTCCACATCAGTTCTGCAACCTCTGCATTCATCTCTTAGTAATCAGAGCAACTCTTGCCAACTTAGGTCGTTTCTCTAGAACTGGGAGATTTAGAGTACTATTCATTTAGGGAACAGCTCACTTCTTGCAACAGTTCTTTTAAAAGTATTATATTGATTGTGTTCTCTATGGCCACTCTCCACAATACCTGCAAGACTTTAGTGATAGAGGCAAGAGTGATCAAGTGTTTCATCCAATGAGAAATAGCCGAATACTGCCTAAACTCTCCCTGAAATCCCACAGTATTTTGAATGCCAAGGGAGGGATAGGTAGAGATAAAAATATAAAAATACCTGGATAAAATGAGAGTAAAATAAAAATATTATAATGAAGCATGTATGTATTTTGTTTCAATGGGATAATGTGGTTGCTGCTGAAGACATCTTCAAATGTATAGGTAAAGGAGGAGATAAAAAAAAATTGCAATCCCTACCAAATTTTACGTAGTAACCAATCCACCCCCTTCATAAAACACCCATTTGGAGAAATACTGGGTACGGCAACATAACTTCCTTTTTCCAAACTTAAAATGCTTTCAAAAAAGGAAGTTATGTTGCTGCACCCTGTATACCGGCATTCCCAAGTGAAATGGTATATACGAGGGTGGTCTGAAAAGTTTCCGATCCCAGAAAATATCAGAAAAAATGTTTTGTATCTTTTTTAGGTCAGAAACTTTTCAGACCAGCCTCGTAGCTATACACTAATGCATACTTCCAAAGGCTTTCAGGTGAAAACATCCATGAGTAAAAATTCCCCACCGACTTAGGGAATTTTGCTTTAGACATCTGGTGGATCAAAAGTAGTTTTTAGTTCTTTCCAATTGGCAGTCTATTATATTTAGTATATAGCAGTAAAATCTGAAGAAATACAGGTATACATGTCACCTATAACACTTCTATGGCTTAGTCATAAAAATATGAGATAAAGAGAGATCCAGTTGGAATCTAATAAAGTCTGTGAGGTCGATAAGACTATGTAATAGCATAGTCAGAGAAACTTTCTAAGACTCTGGTAGGAGGTACTTATCTACATAATAAATCTTCCTAGCCTTAATCCTAAAACATAGTAACACAATTGGAAACTTCCAATGCATTTTTATTAAATGAACTGAAAATATCTTTTGGCTGTATCTTTAAAAAACTACAAAAATTCCAACGTTTACTTTATAAAATATACCTATGGTGAACAATGAATATTGAGCAAAATGAATTGACCATGTCACCAAAGTGGTATCGTAATACTTGTCCAATTCATTATTTCAAACTCTTTTACAGGGCTCATTCTCCCTCAAACCCATCTCTTGATCCACCATAGGTAGCGGAAGAAAGGCCATCGCATTCACACCCCTTGTAACCATTTCTATCTTCTACCACACGAAAACTATGTCCACTTTCAAATGTAAAATAAATAATCACCACCGAAATAATACCCCCATCAATGGCAAAGGATCACCTGGTTACAAACTTAACCCATAATCCAATATGGTTTCTTGGTGTACTGATTACAGAAGATTAAACCAGCAATGTCAAACATTGAAAGAGAAGGAATGTCACATTTTACCTGCAGAGACCAATATTCTCAAACCCAAAGTGGTGAGCTAATTCACAACCTTATTATGAAAATAATTAACTCAAATTCTATGTTTTATCATATTCTTTTAAAGGACACTTACCTTTGAGGTGTTGAGATGACTTGAGCAATCAAATAACTTGCTCAACATTGCTCCTAACTGCTGTTAGGAGCAATGATGATTGCTACTATTAGGGTCACTAATCACCTGTACCAGTGGTAAGTACAGGAAAACCCTAGCTTGGCATGCCTCAAATTTAGATTTCCTTGAACACAAAGAATATTTTTGCGGTCCAGACTGGTGTTTACATCAATTAATACAATCAAAACCTAAATTTCACATTCCTTAACTTGGGATTTCTACGAAGAACAGCCATTGCCCCATGGAGATACAAGCCAACTTTCATCACATTTTTCCTCGGTTCTTTTCATATCTAAGTTTGAAATTTATTATTACCTAAGTATATGCTTTTATTTGTTGATATATCTAGGTAGGCAAAGATTGATTAATAATAGTTTTTGTTATTAAATTGGTAATTAGTGCAAGTTTTAAGAAAATTTTAAAATCATCATGACAAGATATTTGCCCATTTATGGCCAACGAGTAATTTTTACCCAGCCAATAACTGCTTATGCTGACTTAAAAAAACCTAATATTGGAAATGTCACTTCATTTTTAATGCATTTACATAAAAACGTTTGTTGATAGAGTACCTAATTTAAAAATGTTTGTTTCTTAGTTACTTTATACTGTTGTTTAATTCCTAGCTTACAACTAATGTAATAAAATAATTCTAATGTCACAAGTATTTTTCTATATTTGTTAGTTTTCCTAATTACAAAACACTCAAGATATGGATTAAATCTCAAGTGTAAAGACACTTCCAGGATAAATCTAATAAATTGATCAATATACTGAGTTTTATTATAATTTCATGAAAATACTACAATGCCAGCAACATTTACTGCAGCCTTGCTATCTATAACATTTTATTAAGTGACAAAATATTGATTTTTTAAAAATCATTACCATGAGTTACTAATCCTAACATTAGTTCTTTGATCATGAAACTAACATGTAGTTACCGGTGAATCTATTCTTTCTCTCACAGTTCCTTGCACTAGCATTTACCATTTCCTGATTTTCATAGTTCATCCTAGGACTTCCTCTGCAGTTCTCCCCTTCCCACATTTCCTTCAACTATGATTTCTGTAAGCTACCATGTCTCAGGATGTATCCAATCAATTTCACTTTTCTTGTTTACGCTCATCATAAGCTTCTCGATCTCCTGACTGTTCACAGTACCTACCTCATTTGCTACCTTTTCACAGTACATACAAGTATTGTTCCACTTTGCCATGGGAATAATGCAGACAGTAAAATATAAGCCGTTCCAGCAGTTTATAGATGCTTCCAAACAAAAAAGCTATTGATTTTCTGCATTAAGCAATAATAGCCCTATGCCTTCATTGCTTGTTTTGGCCAACACCTTAAACTCTCCCATCACTTCCTCCATTTCACCTCGTATTCCCTATGCATAGGCATTCTTCATTACAATTTATCCTTATCTCACTCAACTCCATCAGGAATTCCATTAAGGATATAATTTCTAGTAGTAGTACAGTTGGAATTATTAGGGTAAATCAAAATTGTGGCCATTTTGCACTGCACGTAATCCATCTATTACTTATTTCAAGTAAATTCTAAAAGGTTCTGATGGAATAAATTCTGTGGATATACTCCCAAAAAGTGAACCTGACCCTGTTAAGGTCTACATTAAGGCAGTACTTAAACAACTGAATGCTGCTACCTATATACTCTTGTAGTTTATATTGAAATTAAATTTAAAACACTTTGCTTTTCCACACAAAAAACTTTTTTTTAATGCAGAAAAGCGAAGTGTTTTAAATTTAATTTCAATATGAATAATTTCCACCAAGTGACGCCAGAAACTGTTTTATTTATCTTGTAGTTTATGACAAATATTTTTATTTTAATGGAAGCAAATAGGTGAAAAGTTGAGTGATTTTGTAAAATGGAGTACTTAAAAAACTGAAATAAAAATATCAATAATCAGTCTTCCTTGTAATTCATTAATGGTTGTTTTAAACCATTGCCTAAAATTAAAGCAGTAAAAGTTCATCATCAAATGCAAATTTTGATCTTTTTCAGAGTTCAAACAATACCATATTAACAATGCAAATACATAAATCAGGTACCTATAGCATACTGGCAAAATTATTGTTTGCAAAATAAAGGAGTAGCTTTGGAGGCCCCTGTAATGAGAGGTGTGTCTTTGCCCAGGCAGCAGAATCATTTGGATAGCCAAAAATGCACCATATGATAAAAATACCTAGGTTTGATTTCATATAAGCTGAGAAAGCCAACCATTTTCTGAGGAAAACTTCCTTGAGAGGCTTCCTTAAGAAAAACAAGTTGTATGAGCTTTTACAATGGCTGCAAGATTTGGTGACCTATGGAATATGCAAGTCAGAAAGTTTTTTGCAGAGCTACCTCAATCATAAGGAAGTTAAAATTAGAGCTCAATGATACTTACCATATTTCCCAGCCCATAAGATGTGCTTTTTTACTCCAAAATGTGCTGAGCTATAAGAGAAAACTTCAACCTCTAAGCATGAGCTGATTTGCCAGAAAAATACTTACTGTTAAGATTTTTTTCCCGCACTTGGCATAGAAAATGTTTGCCTTTATTTCAAATTTTGATAATCACTGTTTTGAGTCAGTAGGAAGCAATAGAGTTTTAATATATCATTGATTGATTGAACTTACTCAAAAAAATTCCCAAATAAATCTTAAAAATATACAATGTAGGATGTGTAGTTTCATCTCACATGTGGTGCTGCTGTGAAAATTATATGCGTTATGTTAGTGGGGATGTTGCCCCTCTGCTAATACAATTACATGCATATATTGTATCTCATTTTCAAAAGTAAACATCAGTTGAGAAAGACAAATGATGATGGTGTTGACCACTGGACTGGGGGCAGGGCAGGGAAAGACTAATGAAATAGTGGAGTGGAGGTTGAGGAAAAGAAGGTGGTGTAGCGGAGGACCCTGCAGTGAGGGGGTCAGGAGGAAGGGAGGTTGTCCAATTCCTTGTCAACAGATGTTAGTAAGGCTGGGCTTTTGTTTCAGGGTCATAGCTGTAGTAGACCCATGACTCATCTCCAGTTATGATATAGTTTTTTCCCCAGATGAGAGTTTTTTTTAGGAAATCTGGGTCATCATTTGCAGCTGGGAGCAAGTTCATTGCAACTGCATCATGAAATTCAGGATGTTTACTAGATAAAGGAGAATGGAATGAAGTAGCTGATGACCGCTGCAAGAAAGGACTTTTTTTTAAAAAGTAGAAGAGATGCCGAGGTAAGGGTGTGAGGTCCCAAGGGGAGTGCTTCAAAGGGGACTAAGGCCTCCTCATTTTTCTAGGTGGGCTATTTTCCTCAAAATATTGCATAGCTGGATCCTTTCTGGACAACATCATTTGTGTGTGTATGTATGAGTATCACTCACTGCAAAGTAATGTAATGAGATCTTAGATGCAAGTAGGCATGACTGCTAATGTCCTTTGCTGCACTAAAAATGAGAATCTAGGCCCTATAACTATGCTGCATGCACCCTTAGGCTGGAATAAATGAACTTTTCAGTCATTTTCAGGCAAATATGAATAATTTTACAAAAATATCCTAACTCAAAACTTGGCAAACTAAAAATATGTTCATCTTTAGACTCAGTAAAAATTTTTCTGATAATAACCTCTGCCATTGATTTATTTATTAATTGCTTAGCTAGAGAAATACAGTTCCTTATCATAAATAAGTCAATTTTTCTTGCCTTATGAATTTTGATTAAATCTTGGGACTTGCAACTTAGTGAATCTTCATCACACATGCACTGTTATGTTATCAGGCAGTTGGCATCAATTACCAGGTAGAGTCAACCGGACTGAATATCAGATCCGAAGGAATCTTTAATTACTCTTCAAAAACCTTATTAGCTCTTTAATATATTATAAGCTAATTAATAAGATTCATAAGTGTCCTGTTAAAAATTATTTTACCCATAAAATACAGATAAAAATTTAATTACAAAGATTATTTTCACATTAAATACTTACAAACTGTTGAATCATAAAAATTTTCATGCATATTACTTAAATCCATTTGTTGATATCATCATTGATTATGAAAACCAATGATCAATTTATAGTACTTATTCATAGTATTACATTGATGAGATAATTTGTACAAGCACATAATTTGTGCAGTCATAAAAATCCATCCATTAAGGAGGCATTTAAAAAATACATCATGGGAACAATTACTCCCATTATCACGAGTTTAACAACCATAACATTTGCATCTCAACACTGACTGACTATAAAATACTACAGAAACATCATATTTTGAAATATAAACCGGCAACCACTGAAAATGTGTATTTCCATATTAATATCAGATGAGATTTTTGGAGAGAGAATTCTTCCATGGAAAGCAAAATAAAATAAAATTCATTTAATTCAATGTCTTTTCCATAGCAGTTCAAACCCCCTGCAATCATAATTTCTTCCTCAATCAGAAATATCTGTATTGCCACCAACAGTATCACCACTCTAGAGACCTGTCCTTCATACTTACACGTGGACTATTCTCAGAATAGAATTGGCTGTACCATCTGCGATAGTGATTAATTGCTCTATCTTCACTAACAAGGGCTGGCTTGTCCAGATATAACTTGTGATTCCATACCATTACATCACGTTCAAACTAGAAGATATTTAGAATTTTAATTAATATCCTAATATTAAAAAATAGGAATGTTAATTAATTAATCAATGGGTTATTAAATAATTAAAAAAATGGAGAGATTTAGAATACAATACATGCAATGAATAAAAAACTATTCTAGATTCTCCCACCAATTTTAATTTTTCCACTGTGCCTTCTAATCTCTGCTATGCTGAGGCTTTTCAAGGACAAAGTTTTTCCAACAGAGAAGCATTTTCCTTTTGTCTCTCTTCATAAAGATAATGAACAAAAGCCAACATCTATGTTGTACTGATTGAAAATTTTCAAACACAAATTTTAACCTTTAAAGATAGTTCATCTAGTAGAATATTCAAAAGCATAATTAATTAAAACACAGATTACCTAGATGAATAAACTCATTTCAGCCAAAACCCTTACTGCTTTATGTGAATAGACAATTTTATTGCATAGTAAATTTCATCCAAGACCAATGTGTGATATTCCAAGAAGCCAACCAATATATTCCTTTGAGCATTAGTTGAGATGGGAATGACACAAAATATCTTGACAAAAAAAGAAATATCATATCAGATGTACTAAAATTGAAATAACTCTCTTTCTGTTAGTTGACTTGACTTGATTTACATTAATAAGCTATCTTGTAGTCTACGAAATACAACCAGGTGAAAGGCATGTGCGTTTGCTTCTCAATGTAAAGGAATGGACTCTCAGGTTGCAAAGTTTTTTGAGCACACTGGGTTGGCAATTTACGTGATGCTATCTTGTTTCAATTTATTTTTAAGAAGGCAACAGGAAAATGCTATACTTATCATCCAATTAGTGATGGTGGGTAAGGGTGATAATGAATCTTCGTAACCACAGGAGCTGGCTCACTGTGGCAACTGTCAAGATTGGCAGTTTGGGAGGCATCATAAGCATTCCTTGCGAAGCAAACTTGAAAACAGAAGCTAAAAATAAGACATAGAAGAGGACTGCAACTGCTAGAACACAGACTTGGTGTTGCTAAGTGCAGTCAATACTTAGTTGGAATCATTGCCCAATTAGCTGGTCATGGTTAAGGTATGTTTATTGACCTAGCAATGCTTTGCCCTGGTGACCAATCATGTGTCACTATCATTACCGATCATGTGCCACTACAGGATGAACTACATTCTGATTATAAAGGTCACATGAGTAAAAGAAGGTGAATATCATCAAGTTTATGGACCCAGAACGGAAATTGTAACACAGTGAAATGTGGAAACTTTAGACGAATAGGAAACAATGTGATGGTTAAGAAATACTGATAGAAACAGATGAAGAGAATGAATTAATTATGTCTTTGATGCATCATGAGTTCAGTATCACAAGGTTGGAAGAAGACAATCAAATCACATGGTCTACACATACCAAGGCAGCCCTCATTCAGATGCATTATTGGTAAGGAATAGAGTCAGATTGAAGCGCGAATATGTAACCAGTGGAGGCAATTGTCACTTTAATGCTAACCATGAGTGACAATTATCTGGGGGATATAGTTGAGCATGACAGAGGAAAGGATGCTTGGCTAATGTTAGGAGACCTCCAAATGGATTTGGACTACTGCACACAGTAATGCTGTTGAGGCTTCTAATGAACATAACCAAAACTGATAGTGTATGCCGTATTATACTGCAAAAAAACAAGATGTGAAGAGAAAGGTGGCCTAGGCTGGTTTCAAGCTGTCAGACCAAATTCTAAACATGCAATATTTGATGGGTCTACCAATGCCTACCTGTTAAAGTCTGGTGGTAGTTGAGAGAATGATGAAGACAGTATTAAAATGAGAAACATGAAAGAAAAACTACTGCTGGAAGAGAAATAAGTCAAAAGAGAGGAAGGAAGGAAATGTTGTAGGAAATAGCAAGGCCTTGGCTCTGAAAAAGAGGTTGGGATTAAATGAAATTTCTGAAAATCTGTTCAAGAAAAGATAATATTTTATGGCAGAAATATAGAAGGAAAATTTTGAATTTAAACTGAAGTTTGTCATGTGTTTTACATGTGGTAAGAGAGGTTATTTAACAGGAGATTGAAAAAAATTCAAACCAATCATGATGGAACCAAAGGAAGGGCCTAATGAGGATAAAAAGCAACAACTGCTCTGCAGACATACAAAGTATATTGTGCAAATGGTGAACACTCTTCCTTGGCTAATAAATGTATGTGGTTGGGAGACTCAGATTCAATGGACCATATTAGACCTAATTTAGACCTTTTTGAAGAATATAATAAGGAAAGTGGTCACTTAGAGTCTACTGCCAACAATTATACTGTAGTTGATGAGGGTAGGGGAAGAACTGCTCTGGATATTAAGAAACATGGAGGATACAAGATAAAACTGTACAATGCCTTACACATGCCACAAATTGTTGACGATTGGCTTTCTGCAAGTTGGAAGAAAAGTGACTCCATAGATACAAAAAATTTGACAAAGAAGAAATTATAGTGAATGCAGTGAAGGAAGTTAACCTCTTCATTTTTATATGAATGGTGGAAAGTCATGTGGAAAGTTACATTTCCTTGAGGAATATCACTAAGTGAATTGAATCTATCGATGGAGGGCATCAAAGGCTGACAAAGGGTCACACTGCAGCAGTAGTCTAGGACAAATAAATGTATCTCACGAGTGGCTGTGGAGTCAATGTCATTAATGTAAAGTTGGAAGAAAAGAGGTCCAATAAAATTTCCCTGGGGAACACCTGAAGGAAATTCTGCTGCATTTTGGCTAACTCCTATGACTACTCTTTGTACCCAACAATACAAGAAGTAGTCTTAAATCTCTTGCATAAATTGGAAGGATGTCTCTTTAGCAATGATGTTGAAAATGTGTCATTAGCCCCATCGTACTGTAGGTAGGCAAGATCATGTCAATAAACTTAGACAGATTAATCGTGGAACAGATAGATTTAAGATTCCATTTATTTCACAAATTATAAGGGATCAGAATAATATTGTCCAACCACGGTAGGGTGATATTCAGGTCAAAATTAGCCCAATGTGTTTTCAGCCCCTGCCACACACCGTAGCAGTGGGTTGCAGGGTATTCAAATATCTATCTAAAAATATCTTTGTAGAAAAATAATTTATTAATGCTCCTTTCAAATTTATAAAATAAAACTTTGTCTTGTCGCTAGGTTCATCTTTTATTTCAAAATAGAAGTTACCTTCTGGAGAGTCTTCTTGCAAACAATCAGAGCAGAGACTACTTGAACAAATTGTTGCTGTTCATAGACTCCCAGTAAATTATTACTCCCTGCAAAATGGTATAACTTAGCAATAGATTTCAACCCTGAAAGATGTTGTGAGATGTTTGCTGGTCTAGGTGAGCAAAATGTTTGGGGGCGAAACCGTGCAGTTGGGAGGCTGATATCCTTCAACAAGCATCAGGCATCTAGATTCTCTAAATGATAGGCCAGAAAAGAAAGAAAATAGGAAAGCTTGCAGATCTCTGAATGCAAAGGTTGGGCAAGAATGAATGATACCAAGAAGTCAGATGACAGAGCAGAACAAATAGTTTTTTTGGACACCCTAATGGTGTTATTGGTCACCACTTATGGCATTCAAAGAAAAAGGTGATTAAGGTCAGCCAGGATGTGACTATTAAGGAAAGCATATTTCCTTTTAAGGCAAATAAAGCACCTGGATGGCCCGCTTTAAGAGGTATGCATTAAGAGGTATACTTTTTTTCATAACTTCAGCTTGTGAAGCTGAAATTATCTAAAGAAATATTATTTTAACAACCCTTGAATACATATAAATAAACAAATATATAATATAGCAGAACAAGAAAAAACATGATTAGAAACTACATTAGACCTCTACCACTTCCCCCCCTATCCTTCACGGCATGCCCTGGACTCGCCCCCTCCATAGCAGTTGCATCCCTTCTACTTGAAAACTTCTAGTCTGACCTGAAGAAGGCCGAAGAGAAACATGCATATTTCTACATATATTTTTGTGCTCTGTTATAATAATATATAATATAATTTTTTGTGTCCTGCAGGTTGCCCAACTATGTTGTAGGCGATCCTGAGAAAGCCTAGTATGGGCCATTGGCAGCAACCCATTCAGTTGGATGGCCATTAGGGCTGCTGACCCCTCTGACCCCCCTAAGTTTGACAACTTTCCAAATCATTGAAATCACCTCCAGGGTGATGTGAGAGCACACACAACCATGCTTGCTAGTGACAGGATATGACATCATGTCTCTTACCATTATTGTCTCTCCAAGGAACATGAAGTTTGCAAATGGCTGGATGACATACTTCGACCCATATATCCTGTGCACAACCTTCTGAATCATCGGCTCAACCGGTGTGACTGTCTGTAATATTATTACTCTCCCAAGAAATGTTTGAATGTTGAGCACCACATAACCAGGACCTATCTGCAAAAGGGAAGAGCATGGACATAGAATTTAAAATATTGCAATTGATTGCATTACGTGAGATCTGTTCTAAGACTATCCAGCCATGTTATAGTTTTAAAACCCTAGGGACCTCACTCACTTATCCCAGGGTCTTTTCCACTTTTCAAAACAATCGGCAAAGACCTTTTCTAGAATGTTCATCTGCTGCCTCATTGCATTCTCCTTTATCTCGCCACACAACTGCTGGGAAGACTGGACTTTTGTTTTGGGACCATAGCCATAGGCCCATGAAATACATGCTCAGTTATGATCTTTTTTTAGAAATCTGGGTCATCGTTTGTGGCTTGGAGCTATTCCCCTGCAACTGCAGCTTGAAATTCTTGATATTGATGAGATTAAAGAAAAGGCGACGAGGCAGCTGATGACTATTCCAAAATAGGACTTGGCCGATTGTTTTGTCAAGTGGAAGAGATGCTGGGTTAGGTTCAAAGTGTCCCAAGGGGAGTACTTCAAGTTTGACTAAAAACTCATTGCTCTAGGTAGACTACTTTTCTAAAAATATTGCACGGCTGGATCCTTTCCAGACAGACCTCGTAATGCTATTTTACAATGAAAATCCATATTATTATTTGATAACTTTTGAATATATCTGACTTTATTAAATTAGCATAATTTTGGCCACGAAAATTCTCTAATTATCCAAAATTAAGTTTAAAGGCACAAAGTATTCTATTTTTGAAAACTGTATTTTTGTATTCAATGGTTTCTGGCTCGATTTTGAGGATGTTCATGCTCATTAAATGAAGAACACAATGTATCTTTCCACTGTTCTTTATTTTGGTACTACTAGTTTCAATGCTTATGCATCATCATCAGGTACAAATCAGTCAAGTTGCGGTCCATTAATGCCAATCACAACGCCTCCTCTTCCCCCGCCCCCCCCCCCCCCGCTCTCTCACCCATCCCTGCCTCCACAAGAATGGTATATAAATGGCCGGCAACTTCACTTAATTTGTACGCGATGATGACGCCTAAGCATTGAAACTAGTGGTACCAAAATAAAGAACAGTGGAAAAATACATTATGTTCTTCATTGAATGAACTGTATTTTTCCTCAATTGAATATGTTCTGGCTTGTAAGCTTGAAGTCCAGGTCACACATATCAGAAAATCAGCACACAAAATTTACCATGAGACAGAGCACAAGGTACCTGTGTGGGTATCTAAGTACAAGGCCAAGTGCAGGTATTGTAAGTATAAACCTCATAGATTGGATGAAAATGGTCTGTCCACCACCAGCAGCAGAATTTGGACAATGTGTGTAACTTCAGATTGACCAAGATGCTAGTCAACATGAAGGTTGTGTGGGACAATTGCACCCTCTTCCTTCAGCCATGCTGCATCTCACATGAACAATGAGGGTGAACAGTACTACCTGCATTCAACTGCCATCTTTTAGGGACATGGTTCACAATAGCATTTGATTTAGAAAGATATATCATGCCTGTAACCCTTGAATAAGGGAAATTTCAGAGTGCCGACATGTAGTTGCAGAGATTCCCATTTAGGGGCCTACAACTTGGGTCAAGGGGACCTTTTCTCACCTGGTGGGCCTTCACATCATTTCCCATTATTAGGAACTTGTTGAGGAACCTCAATTCATGCCTCAGGCTCATCGTGGCTGTGTGCTCCAGGCCTTCCTCACGGCTTGCGGCCCACGAGGCCTCCCACACATGCTTTGCAATGCCCTTGGATGTCCCGCTGCGGCGTAGGTCACCCCCACTCGTCAGCAGTGGTTCGTGCACCACATTTAAATGGGCCACATCAGCACCATTCTCCGGGATTTCCTGCCAATGGAAATGAGCAAACAATTAAGGAAACAATGGCATGCAAACTCAGCATCAGAATCGCAGTTTGTGGTGGCAGTAAGACACTGGATGAGCTTGGACACTATGAGTAGGCATTCAATTTTTGCGATTGAAAAAAAAGAGAAATGGGTTGGCAGCAGATGCCCAGTCACTCCTAACTCTCTTATATTTATTGGTATTCAATTTAATTGATTATTCAATCAAGATGATAGCAGCTGCATTGGCTTATTCCACTTAATGAAAAATTTTCAGTTATTTCTTCAGTTTACATTGCATTGATAATTGATGTAAAAATAAGCCTTTTATTTATTCCTCTGCTTATTGCATTACTTTTATAAACTTAATTATGCACATCCATTTGTGATAGAGTGCACATTTGTTCGAATTTATCACATTATTAATTGCTAAAAACTATTTATGTATTTTTTGAATATTTAAGTGCAAGTGGCTTACAGTTGAGCAGTCTTCGTACCACATTTGGACCATGGTCTTTTTTTATTTCAGTCAATTAACTCCTTTCTTGCCATTTTCTTTCATGAAATCCATTATGATCTTTGTCTCCATCCCTCTCCCACTCTTCCTGTCCTCAACCCAGGAAAGTTTTACACAGTTTATCACACATTTCATTTTCTAAGCAGCAATATATTGTTTCATTGTGGGATTTTGTCCATTGACCCATTTTTTGCCCGAGTTTTTATCTTCAGGCCTCAAATTTAATACATGCCCTGATTCTGGGTATGAATGTATTTGAAATTTGCATTCCTATCAGCCTTTCCCCTTCTGTTTGGCTTTCTTCGCGAGATAAGCCTTAAGCCCCTCTGTATTCTGTCAAAATTTAGGAGATTTTTCTCAAGAACTATAGTTCCATGCTTGTCCTGGAATTTAAATCAGAGAATATTACAAAGGTACTTCTTCCTTTCCCCAACTCAACTCACTCCTTCTCCAAGTCCTTCTCGGTGATGGATGTTAGCGTCTTCTTGAGTGTGCTAATTCTCGGGTCTTCTTCACTTCTGAATTCCATTCCTCAGTAAGTGGTAGCATTCCCCCTTTTCAACTCTTCTCTGACTACTCATTCCAGAATAATGCACTTAAATGGAAATTCCAAAGCAATTCTGTTAAGTGCTGCAGAGCTTACGGTGTTATAGCACTAGGTTTTTGGAATTAAGCGGGTCTGCTAAGTCTCTTGTAGTTCCTCATAGATTCTGCTGCACAGAGCTTTATCCCCCCAAATTATGCTCCCATATGTAATCATTGGTTTAATTACCCCATTGTTAATATCCAGCACAGACTTCTTCGCATACATAGTCCGGGAGTACCCCTTCAGGGCATGGAAAACATTTTTCATTTTCTCTGCGAAGCAATTTATTCGGGGTGGGAAGGCACAAGGGATTTCTGGAATATGTGGCAAAGAGGTGGACACGTAACAACTGCTCGCTAACCAATGCATGATGCATGGTGGTCAGGGTCAATATTGTGCTGGATGATCTCAAAGAAGAAGGCCCTAAGAGCCAGACTGTCCAATTTTATTCCTTTCTATTGAAAAATATAATTTTGGGAATAGTGTGCATGCATTTGTTTGTGAATGGTGGGCCAATGAATGAGCATTATTATAAATGGCCTTGGAGAGTCAAAAGAGATAGCTTGAATTGTTGCTCCTAATTTTATCAAAAATATCAAGCAAAATATAAAATTTTGTAAAAACCAAAAATAGAATATGTTCAAATGGTTTTTCCGAGCTAATTTAGTGTAAAATTCATGTTTTTTGATTCCTGACACAGGTAACACCACATGCTTGAATTTTTTTAAATGATGAACTTGCATGGACAAAAAATGTATCTACAGGTTCACAACCAGCGTTCAAAATGTCACCCGAGCTCATGCACATGCCTCCTCTCCTCCTGGCCATTCATGCTGCAACATTTACATAACAATATAATTCTTCAAATGCTTCAATTTCTGAGAAATTAGACAAAATCCTCATTCAATGAATTAATGATGAAATGAATTAATGATGAAATGAATTAACGATGAAATGAATTAATTTAATAAATCATAACATTTAAATTCTCCTATTATCCCCTAACTTTGCCAGGAGTCCTAAATGCATTTTGTTCAACTTGATAGTTACATTTTTACACGTGTCATACAATCCTTGGAAAGAGCCCCCTACATCCCTACATCTTCAACATGGAAGGTTTCTTTCCTAAATCACACCAACCCCTAAATTTGAAATTATTATGCCTGTGGCAATATCCATACATATTGATTTAAAAAATTCAAGTGCTTTCATAGCATCAAGGATGGAGAATCCAATTTATTGGGCCTTTATCAATAGTGATCAGCAGTCAAAAATTAATAAAAGGAGTATCTGCACTAATCAATATTCTCTGAAACTAAAGATAGGCAAACACATAATTGAGCTTGCCATAAGGAATGAATCTAAAGCTTCAAAATATAACAAAAGGTTTAAATCAATGATTCAACGATGACTGGTCAGTACATTGGAAAATCTACAGAGTAATTTGGGTTATTAAAAATAAATTTCCTCTTTTCCACGGGGTTTGAATTACCTCCCTCACTAGAATGGCAGTGGTTTGTATGAACTTTTGTTTGGTGGTAGAGGCCAGCAGTAAGGATTTTACAGTTGGGTGGATGATTGAGTTGGCACAGCTTGTGTAGTTGGTAGGGGCATATGGGGGTGATGGAAATGCACAACACAAGTGCGTTGGCTAAACAAGGGCAGGGGCTGTTATAGGTGCCAGTTGAGAGCTCTTTCTCGTCCAGGCTGACCAAATGTCCCTGCCAAAATTCATTAATGTTGAACAAGGCCTAATTATATTTATTACATAGTATTATTATATAGTATTACATAATTAGTGCCCTCTAAATGCAAAACAACCAGAGGTAACAGATAAACAAACTACGCAAAAATCGTGAGCCAAATGTATCGACTTTGCTGAATCAAATTTCTCCACCACGTTTTCTACGGAAAAGGCATCGATCCATGGCTGTTGAAATCAAATATCGATATGAAGTAACAACTATGGAAATATTCGATACGTTCTGACGACAGCCGTTATCCCAAGGGATCACATGGAAGTGAAGGAAGTTTGTATTTTCTGTGCTCACCTGGATGTGGCAGTTGACGTGGAACGTGGACCGGCCCTTCCGCAGCCACTGCCCGCCGTCCACCTCGGGGATGGCCTCAGGCTCCCACGACGGCTCCTCCCCCTCCGCGTGGTACCACACGAACACCACGCGGTTTACCTCCCGCGAGGACCAGCGCTGCGCGCGGGCGAAGTCCGGCACTGCCGGTGGGGAGAGAGGCGGACGGGTGTGTGTTAGCGGGCGTCACCCGACCCGATTGCACCAACGACACCCGCAGCGGTCGAGGGTGGGGGGGGGGCGGGGTAACTCCAAAATTGCGATGAGCGTGGCAATCAAGTCAAAGCTCACCCTTCTGGTCAGACTTTAGGGGCTCATAGTGTAACCAAGCGTAGTAATAGCATTTACTGAAAATTACTCCCCAGAACTCCAGTCACAAAATGCAAACAACTTCATTTGATCCCCTATTTAAAATTATTGCCTTCTATATGAACGAACTCTATCTTCGGCTGAATCCGAATTTCAGCCGACAAAAAGAATTGCACTACTTAGTGGCACTTTAAAGGGAAAGTATTGCAGTTGAAAGTGTTGAAAAAATCAATTTAATCTTAAAGAAAATCATAATCACCGCAAAGGAATCTTATTGAGAGTCGACAAATGATTTGGAGACGGCGGGGGAGATTCTGAAAGGGCTTATATAGTCTGTGCGAACGTGGCGTCACTACCGCGTTAAATTTCAGGCTAATCCAAAGTGCTCAAGAAGTTCTCTCGGGTTTCCCACCGGGTCAGGTTGCAGTACACCGACGTTTCGAAGGCTGACTCTGCCATCGTCTTCACCCTGAAGACGATGGCAGAGTCAGCCTTCGAAACGTCGGTGTACTGCAACCTGACCCGGTGGGAAACCCGAGAGAACTTCTTGAATACCATACGCCGGGAAAACCTGAGATCCTTCATTAATCCAAAGTGGTGCGAAAAGACCTTTGGCCCACCTTTGGCGCTATAGGGCACGGCCGCGCACTTCCCGTCGGCGCCCCGGAAGCGCCACCCGTGGAAGGGGCATTCGAGGCAGTCGCCCCGCACCCGACCGCCGGCCGCCATGTTGGCTCCAAGGTGCGGGCAGTAAGCGCCCAGCACGTGCACCCGGCCCCCGGCAGCCTCTTCCTCGCGGAACACGGCGAAATTCTCTCCTGGGGACAAAACACATACACACACACACACACATTTAGTTCCTTGTGCATTTGAACTCTTACCCAAACACACACATTTATATAGAGAGTACGAGTACGAAGGTCTATGCGTGGCATCGCCGGACTAATTTATCCGTACAACTGTCACTGGATATCATTCGTATTGTAGGCCTTTCTATGTACATGTGTATGCGGGCAGTTTTTTCCTTGTCACGGCGTTGTCCATCTGCATGGGATTTTGCAGATGCTTCGGGCAAATGCGATTTGAATGAAGAAAACTCTGAATCCATCTTTACTGCCTCTTTTTGATGTCTCCCAGCCATCCCATCTCCTCATCCACAATATCCAGCACTTCCTTGTTTGCTTTCCTCACTGTCCATTTCACCATCTCCATCTTTCTCCACACTCACATTTCAAAAGCCTCCCATTTATGCCCATCACCCTGCTTCAAAGACCATGCTTCGGCCCCGTACATAACTGTGCTCCATATCTAAATTTTGACGATCCTTTTCTTAACATCCTTACCCGACATCCTTATCATCAACTCCCTCCTCCTTGTGCTAAAAGCCTCTTTGCCTAGTGCAATTCATCTCCTTATCTTCCCACTACTTTGACCATTTTTGTCCAAAACACTTCCATAGAGATACATAAACTGTCTCCCCCGCTCTAGTTTTTGCCCTCCTATTAAATGTTTAAGTTAGTCTTTCTCTCTTTATGGAAAATCGTATATCCTGAGTATCATTTACATTTATTCTAATCCCATATTTATCGCTCTGAACTCAGAAATGCTTCCAACCCCTTGGCTGACTGACAAACTAAAGCTTGGTTATCAGCAAACCTAACTGATTTTATGAATTTCCCGTCCACTTTCATACCTACTTCCAGTTCTTCCCATGCTTCTTTAAACATTTCCTTTTTTCATTCATTTCATTTACGTTGAACAGCACCGTTGATAATGGGCAACCCTGCCTTACACCTCTTCCTAACACTGCCCATCCGGACTCCCCGTTCCCCACTCGCACCTGAGCAGTCTGAGACATGTACAGGTTGCGGATTAGCCTCCTTTCCCTCCAATCTATTCCTATTTTCTGCAATATACTCATTAGTTTTACCCAATTCACTCTATCAAACGCTTTTTCGAAATCTACGAAACAGGCAAATACCTCCTGGTTGTATTCTATATTCCTCTCGATTAATAATCTCATTACTGCAATGGCATCACGCGTACCTCTCCCCTTCCTAAACCCAAACTGATCATCCCCTAAGTAATCATTTTCCCTACTCTCTTTCCTTTTGTTTATGATCCTGAGAACAACTTTATAAGCGTGCGAAGTCAAACTTATTGTTCTGTAATCCTCACATTGGCTTTCCCTTTTTTTTTGGAATGGGAGCTAACACTGATCTGACGAAAAATCTTTCCGCCAGATTCCTCTCTCAACATGCTACGAATTAGTCCATAGAAACTCGTACTCCCGCGTCCTTCTATCCCTTTAAAGTAGTACCGCGAGAATGCGGCCTACCCTCACGGACTTATTTTATTTCAATTCCGATAATGCCCCCATTCCATTTCGCCATCGAGTAAGCCCTAATGTAACCCCTTAATTAATTCCCTATGGACCGAACCTATCCCCATCTACGTCATAATCTCTGACTATGTATAAGTTAGCAATCTCTTTACCATACAGCACATCTACATAATACCCCGCAAGCCGCCGCAAGGGAGTGTAGCGGGGGAGTAGTTCTATGTATCCCTTTCACCTCTCTTGGATCTTTTACGGTTCAACTATCATTTTTCCAGCCTTATCATTGAGTGTTTGCAACGATGTTCCCTTTTTACTCCCTTCCACTTCCCAACTTCTTCCTCCCTGTGATTGCTTGGCGACGTGCAGACATGAGCAATAACCTATTTCGTTGGTTCATCTTTTTAACTCTACTGATAACATTCTATGAATTGCTAAACTCTACGTAACTACTCTTCTTCCAACCCCTTCGTTCGTTATTATACAGGTAGCCACCCCTCCGCTGTGCATTACTCGCAGTCCTCGCTCCCCTGCCATGCACCTCGCGCGGTCCCATTGTATCTTTATTTCCTCTCTCCATCTTACACTTCACACTATCTCATTTCCCTGCCCTTAACGTTCCCATTCCCTACTCTGCTGCTCCTATCGATTTCGCTGGGCAAGGATGTCGTGAAAAGACGACCGCGGAATCCTTCCCTCGCCCGCTGCCGGGCACGATCCAAGGCCCTACGGATAGAGAGAGTCCTTTCGCTGCCAATATTGATTCTCAATTTCCAGTTCGTCATGGGTAGGTGAAACAAGTGGTCCACCGTTGCCTTCCTCATTATTGTTTTCAACCATCACTTAAATGAACTCACCGATAGGATCAGACGACGGTCCGCGTGATCTAGAATATAAGTTGCGTGCAAAGAAGTGGCAAGCAGCGAGTGCCTGTTTCACCATGACAATAAGTACATACACGTATTCGGGGCAGTGGAGAGGACGAGGGATGCGAGCTGGTGCAGGAGGTACTCACCGAGCGCGGAGACGTGCTTCACTTGTCCGAAGAGCAGCTCGTGGCTGTCGACGAGGGCGAACCAGCCGTTGGGGAACGCTGGCGGCAGGGAGCCGAGGAGCCGCGCCCGACGACACAGCCGCACCCGCTCCCGCGCTGCAGACCGTCCCCCACCCCTCTCCTCCTTCAGGTGGCCGAACCCTACTTCCCCCAGGGACTGCACGTTCAGCGTCGGGCCGCAGGGAGAGAGAACGCGATGGCCGGCGTGCGACATGCACACAATTAGATAAGCGTTCTTTTTGTTTCCTCTGCTCAACTAAATTGCAAAACATTTTAACTTATATTTCATCTGCATAAGTTTATATTTGAGTGCACAAACCCATGTATACATATATGTGTATAAATATATAGACATACACATATATTATAAAGAGATTAAATTTATAAAATATTATTATTATTATTAGGTAATATACCGGTTAAGGTAGGTTTTTGGATGGACACAGCTGCTAAATAAATATTTTGTGGCTCCTAGCAAAATATCTACACACAGGAGAGATCCATGAGAGATGGAAGGGGTATATAGAAGAACTGTATAGTAAAGAACTCAGACCAACACAGTTAGACATTGAAAAAGATCAAGACGTAGAGGAAGATAGCTTAGGTCCAGGGATACTCGACGATGAGATAGAAAGGGCATATACATACATATATATATATATATATATATATATATATATATATATATATATATATATATATATATATATGTGTGTGTGTGTGTGTGTGTGTGTATATATAAGGCCGTGGGGGTGGATAACATTCCCGCGGAACTTTAAAAATGCTTAGGAAAATGTGGGAGGAAGAGGCTATATGGGCTGATCCGTAGTATTTATGAGGAAGGAATCTGGCCGGAAGACTTTGTGAGATCAGTTTTAGTTCCTATTCCGAAAAAGGTAAAGGCTACATCATGTGAGGACTACAGGACGATAAGTTTGATATCCCACGCAGCTAAAGTTGTTCTCAGGATCATAAACAAAAGGATAAAGAGTAGGGCAAATGATTACTTAGGGGATGATCAGTTTGGATTTAGGAAGGGGAGAGGTACGCGTGATGCCATTGCAGCAATGAGATTATTAATCGAGAGGAATATAGAATACAACCAGGAGGTATTTGCCTGTTTCGTAGATTTCGAAAAAGCGTTTGATAGAGTGAATTGGGTAAAACTAATGAGTATATTGCAGAAAATAGGAATAGATTGGAGGGAAAGGAGGCTAATCCGCAACCTGTACATGTCTCATACTGCTCAGGTGCGAGTGGGGAACGGGGAGTCCGGTTAGGCAGTGTTAGGAAGAGGTGTAAGGCAGGGTTGCCCATTATAACCGTTGCTGTTCAACTTGTATGCAGAGGAAATGATTAAAGAGGCATGGGAGGAACTGGAGGTAGGAATGAAAGTGGGTGGGGAATTCGTAAAATCAGTTAGGTTCTTTGAGGACCAAGCTTTAGTTTGTCAGTCAGCCAAGGGGTTGCAAGCATTGCTGAGTGAATTGGAAATTCAGTGCGACAGGTATGGGATGAGAATCAATATTAATAAAATAAAGGTTATGCGATTTTCTAGAAAGAAAAAGGCTAAGCTAAACATTAAAATAGGAGGGTAAAAACTAGAGCAGGTAGAACAGTTTACGTATCTCGGAAGTGTTTTGGACCAACGCGGTCAAAGTAGTAGGGACCTAAGGAGAAGAATTGCGCCAGGCAAAGAGGCTTTCACAAGGAGGAGGGAGTTGACGACAGGGACGTTGAGTAAGGATATTAAGAAAAGACTCGTAAAAACATTGATATGGAGCGTAGCTATGTATGGCGCGGAAACGTGGTCATTGAAGCAGGAAGGTAGACGTAGATTGGAGGCTTTTGAAATGTGAGTGTGGAGAAGAATGGAGAAGGTGAAATGGACCGAGAAGAAAACAAATGAGGAAGTACTTGGCATGGTGGGCGAAGAGAGTGGTTTGTTGGGAGAAATCCTATGGAGGCAGGAAAAGTGGATGGAGGGGGTATTGACCGGCAGTGGGATGTTGGAGACTGTGGTAGAGGGGACACATTGCTTAAGACATTTAAACACAGAAACACAAAGAAAGGACACTCACATACGTAGTTTTGACGACACAATCAATGTTATATGTGTATATATATATGTATATACTATATATAGTATATATATTCAAACACGAAATCCCGCCAAACGGCGAATAAATACTCATATATACAGAAACATATATAAGGAAAAGGGATAGGAACACGTATAAAGGACGAACACAGTAGAGGTGGGGAAGGCGGAATCGAACGGATCACAAGAGTTAAAAAATATCCTCAACCGGGACTCGAACACCGGATCTTTCCACTTGCCGGGCGGATGCTCTTATGTATATATATATATATATATATATGTATATATATATGTATATGTATATATGTATATATATGTATATATATATGTATGTATATATATATGTATATATGTATATATATGTATATATATGTATATATATATATATATATATATATATATATATATATATATATGTATATATATATATATATATATATATATATATAATGGGCTGACACAATATAACACAAATGAATAGAATAGCAACATTTTAAAGGACACTCACACGGTAAATTGTTCGAGCTTTCGGCCCTCTCAGAGGCCTTCTTCAAGTGAGACTGAAAATATGCGGGAGAGCGGAAAGGGGTATGGGCGGGGAGCGGAGGTGTGGAGGGAATGCTGGGAGGAAAATTAAAGATGGCGGTTAAGGGTGGGAATTTTGAAAGAACGGAAAGCTAATATGTAGGCGGATTCACGAGTTCTCACCTCTATATTGATGGCTGAATCAGGTAGGGATTCTAGGATGCTAAGAGCAAAACACTGGTCGAATGAAAGGTTGTGGGAATTGGCGTGTGAAGGGATAGGAAGAGAAGAGAGTGAGGCAGAATTATCTTCGAAATGGAACGCTCTTCGGCGACGCACAAATATATAAAAATACAGATGCAGATTTTATACCATAGAGACACCAAGAAAGGACTCTCACAATATGTTATTTGACGTTTCGACGGCTCGGCCGTCGTCTTCAGAAACGGTCTCTATGGTCTAAAAATCTACATCTGCGTTTATATATATATATACATACATACTCGTATATATTTAATCATTCATTCAAATGGACATAGATAAAAGGGATAGGAATGCACGTAAAAGACAAGAATGTTGGGGAAGGTGGAATCGAGTGGTTCACAAGCGCAAAAAGATTTCCTTGACCGGGACTTGAACCACGGATAATATTTTTGGCTATCGGGATTCGGCTGGAGAATGGTTGGAACAAGACCTTGTAACGAAAAATGCACAAACCTTGGATCATACTGAAGGTGCCCAGAGGCTAACCCGGAATTGAACCTGGTTCCTCCCGTCAGTAGTCCAAAATTTCAAACTAATTGGACTACGAAGTGTACGAGGCCTATTCAAAAAGTATCGCAAATTTTGAATTTTCTCGGGTTACGTAGAATTCATTTTCGATTTTTTTGTGGCGTTATGTTGGTACGCATGTCGAAAATTTCTGCCATTTTGAATGTTCAGTTAATTCTTGACAGCTGTTTTGCTTGGACGGGTTTTGGCTTGTCTTCGATTTTTGCCTCTTCCAAAACATGGATCACAGAATCAAATTTTGTATGAAAAACGAAATTAAGTGTGCAGATGCATTCCGAATGTTGACTGTGACATATGGAGAAGCTACCATGGCCCGAAGCCACATTTATCGGTGGTACAAAATGTTCTCTGAGGGCCGAGAAGATGTGAAGGACGAAGAGTGTGCCGGACTCCCGAGCACGTCAACAACAGACGAAAACATTGATATGAACAAGTGAAGGAAATAGTATTGGCCAATCGTCGAATCGTCGTTGGAGAAGTTGCCGAGGACCTTAACATATCGATTGGCTCGTGCCATTCGATGTTTACCAATGATTTGAGTATGACACGGGTCGCCTTGAAATTTGTACCAATATCGCTCAATTTCGACCAAAAACAGCACCGCATTAACATTGCTATGAGGTGTTGGACTCTGTCCGCGACGACCCAAATTTGCTCCAGAGGGTCGAATCATGGTATTATGCTTATGACGTGGAAACTAAAGCTCAATCATCCCGATGGAACCTGCAGCACGAGCCAAGACCGAAAAAACGCGCCGAGTTCGGTCGAATGTGAAAGTTTCACTGGACCTGGCCCCGAGTGACTTTTTCTTGTTTCCAAAAATGAAAATGCCCATGAAAGGGCGACGCTACGCTACGATTGACGAGATAAAGACTGCATCGAAGGAGGAGCTGAAAAATATCACAAAAATTGATTTTTTGAAGAGCTTCAAGGATTGTAAAAAACGTTGGCAAAAGGTGAAAGTTGGAAATAATTGACGTATTACACTAATGTGTTAAACTTGCCTCCCTCCTTAATGCTCCCTTTTATTGTTTTAATGCGTCGATTATTTCTTACTTTACCCTTTTAAAGTGCCGCTTCTTTGAATTCGCTCTTTGTTTCGGTATTTTACCTTTTAATGTTAAGTGTATTGCACAGGATTTTCCCCAAAAATAAGCTGAATAAATTCGGGAAAAAAATTATTGCAGATCGAAGTACAAATCACTAAAATTCTTCAAAATAGCACCCTTATGCATCGGAACATCGATACCAGCGCCTCTGCCAGTCCTCGAAGGCGTCGACGGGAACCTCGTGTTCAGACACCTCGTCACGGGCTCTTTGATGTTATACAGCATTCCAAAATGGTGGCCTTTGAAGCTCCTTTTTATTATTGGGAACAAAAAGAAGTCCGGCGGTGCCACATCGGGGCTGTAGGTAACTTTCACAACGGCCCAAGAGAGCACGCGACATTTTCACGCAAGCTGGTCTTCTGAAAGTACTTAGGGGACCATCTTGGCACACACCTTTCCCGTGGCTATATCTTCTGTAATATTGCGATGCACTGTGGTTTTTGGACTTACATTGGAATATACATCGGCAACTCAAAGGTTCAAGCAATTTCGATCAATCAAGCCACCACATGACACATACGTACATCATTGGACATCTTAACATCCTTGTCACGCGGGCTGGCGGTTAAGCACGCTTACCACCATCCCACCCAGGTAGCAATTACACTATCACCAATGTAGCTAGTCACTTCAATCGTGGATTTGCAGCGCTTCGGAATGTTGTTGGCATTAAGGAATAATGTACGAGAGTCAATTTACTCCCCTGCAATCTTAACCAAATTAGTATAAGTAGCGACTAGAATATTTGCTTAATTACAACAGCTATGAAATTTTGATGGGATGTGCATTACAAGAAATAAATAATAGAATATGAATATGAGTTTTGTAAAAAAAATTGGCCAGATATAATTATTAAATAACCTGCCTCCGTGGAAACCATAACTTATGACGTTCTCGAGGGCGACATAAAGTAAGGCTGGATTCATAAGGAAAGACGTAGAAGGGATAATTTCGCAGATGAGACGACAGACAGAGAGATTCAAACAGTATTGACGCGACATTAGATGTAGACGTGAAATTAGATCTCGAAGCGACATTGTTGACATTTGAAACACCGGCATTGTCTCAGATATACCGTCGTCAGCGACGCATCGCGGAAGAGTCGACATTGCACTGATGTCGAGTGGCGGAATCAAAAGGCTGTTGTTACGCAGTCCTGGTCGTCAACGTGGCATGCAAAAACACAAAATAAAAAAAGCAGCATTCACTTCTGAATTGGAGAGGGGGTCGTGGTCGAATGACAATCGATTAGGGGAAGCGATATGAGAGGGGAGGAGAGTGGCGCAGATTTGGAGGAGAAGCGGTGATGGCTAATGGCGAGGAGGAGAGGGAAATGGTGCACGACATTGTCCAATTGGGGCCAAAGGGGCAGAGGTTGCAGGAACGGGAACCGTCTCTTAAAAGGAAGTTTTCAAGCGGGGGGGCGGAGCGAGGTACCATGGACCGAGGGGCGGCGGAGGCTTTCCGTGGGGGCCGGGTGGTGGTCGGATCGATCAGAGAATGTCGTAGTAGTAGTAGTTTTGAGGGGAGGCGACCGACAGCTGAGGTCATTTGCGCCATAGGGGATGGACAGGAAAGGATGAAGGGTGGAGAGAAACCCGGCGTCGGCATTAGCCTACTCTTTACGAAAGGCGCCAAGGGGTCCGCAGTTTAACGTCCCATCCGACGGACGGCGTACTTTACTCAAAGTGCCCTCCACAAAGCACCTCAAGTAGGGATCGAGATACCTCTGAAAAATATTCAACACCGCCGGGATTTGAACCCGCGCCCTCTGGGTGGGAAGCCAGTACGTTAGCTCCCGCACCATCTCGATCCCCCTCAGAGAATGTCTCCGGGGTGGGTGAGCCGTCGTGGGATGCGGAGCGAGAGGTGGGGGTGAGGGACATACGACTCCACTATTTTCTATGATCGAGTACGACTTCTTTCGCAAAGATCTTGAGGTGTACCGCAATCTAGAAATTCTTTGGGGTGTCCATTAGTAGCGGTGTAAGCCTTGCAGAAGGACATCCCAAATGTTCGCTGCTCAAATGTAAATAATGGAAAAATAATTTATTTTTTCGCTTCCAATTTTGTTCCTGTTCATTGCAATATTTACAAGTTTTGTTTCAAATTCTCAGTCTTGGGAGATCCTCTTCGATTTTTGCACTTCACTCATGTTCACACAGCACTTGATGGCGGGACTACATACATACAACGGGTGGTCTTCAGGGTGGACGACGGAATGGCAGTACACCTACAGGGTTCGTCCGGAAAATAAGTGTACTGACTCCTGGGCTGGGCGCGCCGCTCCAGGCGCGCCCAGCACCGCTCTGACGGGCTGCGATTGGAGGGGGGTATGTTGGCAAGCGACGCTGAAAAAGGCAGTCGGATCTGAGCTGTGGTGTAGTGAGGAGCTCTGTTAACGCGAACCTCCACGCTTCGACCCACGTCACGGAACGCGATGCCGAAGTTTTTGGAGCAGCGTTATTCCATCAAATTTGCGCTAAAGCTTGGGAAATCGTCTACCGAAACTGTCGGTATGATTAACCAGGCTTACGGGGAGTCAGCCATGTCCAGAAACATGATCTTTCGGTGGCACAAGATGTTCATGGAGGGCAGAGAAGAGGTCGACGAAGAGTCTTCGAGAGGTTCCCGATGATGCCTTCGCGGGAGCGTTCCAGGAATGGGAACGCCGCTGGAACAAGTGTATCGACTCACAAGGGTCCTATTTTGAGGAATATTAGCTTAAGATATGTAAAAGTGTAATAAATTTTTTTTCCTGAGCTCAGTACACTTATTTTCCGGACGAACCCTGTATGTACAGTGCATGAGCGCTCAAGGGTCGACTTAACAACAGTTGTCGCTAGAGCGAATGCGATGAAGGGGAATGAAATACGAAGACATAGCGAAACGAAATGCTAGAAGCATAAAAGATGAATGTTTGGAAAAATCAAAGGATGGCACTCCCAAATGTAGTATTGTAAGAATGTGGAATTAAGGAGGGGCAGTCGGGGAGAAGGATATCGGAAGTGTATATGGACGGGGGTCTGGGGAACGGAAGGGAGACAAGAGCCGAAGCGATGGTATCCGAAGAGCAACTCGAGGGATAAATAAGGGATGTGACGGAAAGGACAACAAATGTCCATCATCGGATGGATAGAAGAACTAAAAGAATCCGAGGAACGAAGTAAAGACAGCCCCATACAAGCATCTACAAAAAAAGTCATTCAAGAGTCTAAGTGGAATAGTCGAAGAGAACTGAAAGCTGCTGCAGATGAATCGGCGACGACATGGAGCGATGCAGAATAATGACGCGTCGATTCGCAGAAAGGAAGACGGAAGATATAGACGAGAACCAGCGATGCAGATGGGATTCGTCTCATTGGAGACGGAGGCTTGGGGCACGAATTAATCAGTGACCGGCCGGAAGAGAGGGGAAACAAGATGCCCAGGACTGGCGATTGTAGAAGGAAGATCTATCACGGCGCACTCTTCCTCCAATATACAGGATAACGCGGGCATCTAAGTGACCGGACCGAGTGGATCCAGCCCTCCGTCACACAGTCCCCGACTTCCCAAGGCTCAATAGGGAATTCTTCATTTCTAGAAGAAACTTTTGTCAGTTTAAACGGAATTTTGGACATTTCATAAACATATATAAATATCTTACGGTGTTCTTAATAAAAAATCTCTGAATTAAATAAAAAAACGTAAGAAATTTATTCATAGGAAACCAGGGAAGCGAATACTATTCCTATATATTCCCTCTACATAACGCAAAAAGATGCTCATGTATCATGAGACGTGTAGTTCAGAAATTGTCCGTTCGAGAATCGTTCAATTTACAACGCACTGATAATTATAGATCGCAAATGTCCCTTCCAAAAAAATTGTAAAAATATTTCTTTCATAACGCCCAAAAACTTTCCTGTGATTCCTCTGAGTTGTCGAGAAAATTAATTAACCTCATTTCCCCAGGCTTTCCTAGGCTAGCGACATCCCCAGATATTGGTCGGTTTTTTTAAAAATCCACCAGGGGTGAGACCGAATGCAAGTATGCAAGCCGAGAGAAAAATCTGCTTCTTCATTAGATTTAGCCCAGGGAATGCAACCTGCGCCCCGATTTATTTTTTACCAATCTTTTCGGTACGACTTAAATTAATGCACCTGTCATACGTTCCCTTCTCCCTGCGAATTCTTCTCTCACAAACTTCGTCTTTCGGTTTTCACACTTTGCGCAAATTTTCTCCAAAAATACTTCCATATCATGTAAACAGATCCTCCTGTCCTGGTTTTCCCAATTCCATTTTAACAATTAACTTAGCTCTCCTACTCAAGGGTGAATCTCATGAAATAGGTAGTCTGTGATCACCTTCATCCCATACTTCTCATAATCCTTCGGTAATGCACTTAACAATGACTACATCTCTTTGCTTTTTAACTCTATGTATCAGCCGGAAGCTTCAACAAACATTTGTTCTCTTCCGTTTTTCAACATTCATGATTGACGTCTCATTGTAATCTCTTGAACTGTTGATTTGGAATCAAAGTAAGAATTTTATGGTATACAGGCTAGGCAGATGTTGACTACCCACAATGAGAGGTCTGATTTAATTTCCAGAGGTTGAAAGAGCTTTGGTGAAATAAAATCTATTTCTTTGAATCCCTTGGCCTTGCTTTCTTTTAATACTTCGGTCTAATTGCCAGACCTTCAGTACAGGCTGTCAAGTGGAATTCCACGCATATATCTTTCAACGCATATATATTTCAACGCATATAGCTTTCAACACATATACCAGTCGTCGCCAAACGTCGAGAAAACCACGGTTTTCTAATCCTCCCATTTCTGGCTCCATAGCTCTTCTTTCTTAATGCAGCCATTCCCACTGCTACGAATTAAGACGACCGTGTGTGCTCGCGATTCATGGAAATATAATGAGCATGAATGCCAAAAGTAAACATAAAACTCGGTCATGTTGTTTCGCGATTCTCATCACAATGCGTAGTTCTTAAATTCGACAGCAACTCCCTCTTCTCTTCTGCACCCAGCGCCGAACCTTTGCCATACGCTCCTGAAGCTTCCGGCTGTTCCGTCTTGATACACATATCATCTCATTTCTCTTACGCCTAACTATCTGCCCCCTCCCCTCCTCTGTGACAATTGCGGAATGGCTCGCGTAGCTCTTTTCTGTCGCCTTTATGAAAGGATGCACGCGCCATTGCACACCAAAAGCCTTACGTTTTCTTCCTTCCGAAGCTTTGATTGCCAGGGCCTTGGTTTGCGTTGGAAAAAGTCCAGTTGGACGACGCGTCAAAAGGGCTCTACTGATGAGTTACGCCCATCACAACCAGAATATTAACAACAGACGAAAGTTCCAGGCGCGCCAAACTTATGCATTTACTGATTTGCTTTAACTTATCTTAAGTTCTAGATTTTATAACACACATCGTTGAGACGTTGTTAATCAGAATACTATATTTAGAAAATATGAATAGAGTTTAATTTACTTCACTAGTAGTAAACAAAGGCATTGACCTAATATTTAATTTTCACGTATGTTTACATATATTATAATCACTTAATAATGCACAAATGGGATCGGTAGAGTGTTTGACTTATTGGTTGGGGGACCAATAAGTCTAACACTCTCGTCGAATCAGTGATAAGCCCCGGTTAAATCGAAGTCGCGAGCTTTTTCTGGTAGCAGGGCTTTCCTGGGGTACGACAGGCGACAAAGGGATAGCAAATTAACCCGAATGTGCGAACTTCACACGCTGCACAGGGTTTGAAACGAGGTGGTCGCCCAGCGATCGAACCCTGGCCTCGAATGCTGTTGCGTTCGGGGTACTCACTCGGTTCCACTCGATCGGCGTGAAGAGGTAGCGCCAGGCGATGAGCACGGCGAGCAGCACCAGAAACGCCAGGAGGGCGTCCGGCCGAGTGGCGAGGAGCCGCGAGACCCACGCCCGAGCCACGTGGAGGGCGAGCGGGGGGACACCGTCCCCCGAGCAGAGCAGCCAGCCGCCGCCCTCGAGGGTTGTCGCGTTCGCCATGGCACGAACAAACACGAAGAGAGACGCGCATGAGAGGCCTCACTCTCCCCGCTGTATACGCCCCGTCTGTCGGGCGGACGTCACTCCAGTGGCCGAGGTGCGCTCCGGCGGCGGGGGATAATCACATGCGGGGAAAGGAGGGTCTCTCGGGGTGGAGGGGCGACCGCGTATCACTCCGCCTTCGACCGTCGAAGTCTCCGCCGGCCGGCCGACGCCATTTCGCCCGTGGAACCGTCTCGGATTCGGCGAGACCTACACGCGGAAGGGAGAGAAGATAGATAGAGAGGCCAATTCTGCTTCATATTTATCTCCAGCGGGGTGGGGGTGAGCGTGGTGGGGTTGGAAGGGGGGACGTTGACGCTAGAGGCGGAAGAGGTTGCGACAGCGCAAATTGTGAGCAGGTGGAAGGAAATGTGCCATCGTCCCCAGCCACTGACATTCGGCATTAATAATTTAAACTCGGCCGAGTGACATACGTGATGTCTTCCACGCCATCGCGGCTCCTGGAGGCGTGCAAAATCCTCGAGAGCTCTGATCAAGGCCTCCAGGGGCGCTCGATCGGGCGTGGGTGATCCTGGGGTCGTCCGAGCTTACCACTCAGACTGTAGAGGAATGTTTTGCGTTCGATATTCCTTGGAGACTTATCACTAGCCAATCGAGGGCCGCCATGACCGGAAAACTTCGAGTAGAACTCTGAAAAATGCGTGAATTTTTTCAGAATGTAAATGTTTTATTAGAGACCTCACTTGGACAAATAATCTATCGTCAATTTGCTAGCATTTCCTAAAGTAAATTCTAAGGGGAAAACAAACGATACAAAATTTGGCAATATCAGAATAAAAGTTGAAATCCATAAACCAACTGAAATGAAAACGATTACTTGCGTTTTTCATTGAATTTTGGATATCAACCTTATTTCTATCGCTGAACATTCAATAGTTCCGCATCCTAACCTGCCAGAATGTTTAAATCCATTCCCCCCTAGGTCACATCACTTCACCTAAGCTGCCATACATTTAGGTATTTCGAGTCCTCCAATCGTCCCTGACAGAACCTCATTAGCCGACCCCGATGGTCGGCTAAATGGGTACGCCTCACTCCAGATCCAGTCTACTCCGTGTGAAATCCGCATAGCGGGCTCCATTTTCCTAGGCCGCCATTCCGTCTCCCAGGAACATCTGTCACCCCAGAGGATACCAGTGGCGAGGTGAAACTGACTGGGTATACAGTGACACCGACAGATTTTGAAGCCGGGTCCTCCCGCTAGTAGTCGAATGCAACACCGACGAGACTACCACGCCGCTCCGGTCTTTACATTCTGCACCCCTCTCCTTCTGCTCACCCCAGCGTCCCGTCCCATCATTCTCACCCTACTATGCACTGACAATAATGCGGAGAACACATTCCGCAACAAGCAATTGGCAGACAGAACACTTTTCCAAAAATTGAAACTGATATTTGCTTATTCCACACCGAGTTTAATTCAAGCCCGACTGTATGTGATGATATTTATTGCGGAATAATTTCCCTTCTGCACATTATTGTGATTTGATTTCACAAATTCATACTGGAGCCGTGAATCTTCACTTGGTGAAAACCTCAATGGATCTAGAAATTTAACTAATGCATTTTTACCCCTTTTCATAAATTTATTACCATTTTTATTCTCTTTCATTTGTGTCGTGGCGACTTTGTTCTTGTGGAGTCGATAGATTAATTGAATCAGTTGTGATCCATTCAATGTGTTCCCAGCACCACACGTCATTATATCTTACAATTCCTAATTTATTCAGATAATACATACAGGGTTCGTCCGGAAAATAAGTGTACTGACTCCTGGGCTGGGCGCGCCGCTCCAGGCGCGCCCAGCACCGCTCTGACGGGCTGCGATTGGAGGGGGGTATGTTGGCAAGCGACGCTGAAAAAGGCAGTCGGCTCTGAGCTGTGGTGTAGTGAGGAGCTCTGTTAACGCGAACCTCCACGCTCGACCCACGTCACGGAACGCGATGCCGAAGTTTTTGGAGCAGCGTTATTCCATCAAATTTGCGCTAAAGCTTGGGAAATCGTCTACCGAAACTGTCGGTATGATTAACCAGGCTTACGGGGAGTCAGCCATGTCCAGAAACATGATCTTTCGGTGGCACAAGATGTTCGTGGAGGGCAGAGAAGAGGTCGACGACGAGTCTTCGAGAGGTTCCCGATGATGCCTTCGCGGGAGCGTTCCAGGAATGGGAACGCCGCTGGAACAAGTGTATCGACTCACAAGGGTCCTATTTTGAGGAATATTGGCTTAAGATATGTTAAAGTGTAATAAATTTTTTTTCCTGAGCTCAGTACACTTATTTTCCGGACGAACCCTGTATATCTGCAAAAGCATGTAGTTTCAGTCAAAAAGGCGGCATTTCTATCACTTTAAATAAAAAAATCCTCGCTTTCCTATAGCCTTTACATCACCGCATTTAATGACGCATCTTGACTGTGGAAGAGTGACAATCTAAATCCAGCGAATGAGGTGTGCATTTAATTTAGTATAAACTGTAAAATTGGATAAATGAGCAATGTGCGCGTGAATATGAGTAATGGATTCAGAATTAAGAGCAAAAAGACACTTATTCCACGCTGGTTTTCAGTGAGCACGGCCCGCATTGAGTGTGAAATAAGCGAGTGTCAGGCGCCATTTCGTTCATGATTTTCTTTCTGGCAAGTGGTGCGTAAGCTGATCTTGCTCCTCTCCCAAAGGGCTTGTAGAAGCCAGCGAATAACGGGCTGATTTATATAATGAGGACTGAGATCTCTAGTGAGGGGCATGAGGGCACGCAGGGGTGACAGGCGGACCATAATTTGGTTATTTCGAGAGAAAGTTGGCAAGGATGGCAAGGAAAAAAGAATTGTCTCACATTTCTGTCATTCTGGCCCAAGATTTTGGGTTTACATGATTTTTGATTCATTCGATAACAACTGTTTATTTTCTTCAGTTGAACTTTAAACATGCTCGGTTTTCCTGGTGTGCCGCGATCTCTTGAAGGCGCGCAATTTTCAAACACTCAGTCGGAGAGTTCGGGTCGGGATAGGTTCGCCCTCCATTGGTAACGTGCTTCAACCTGGATGACCCCAAGCGCCGTAAAGAAGGAAGAAGATGGGAAGGGGGGAGTGCCTTTGCCGACTCCCATTGGGAGTCCTTGGACCCAGGTGGACACCAAAGCTATGCTATTGCGTGGTATTTTTCACCACTTGGGCACGAATCAAATGTTTTCGCGCTCAGTCTTGGCAGTTGAAACAGTTGAGTTGCATGCATTAAGTATTTTCTTCATACAAATAATGTGGATCACCTCTTCCATCTGAAAACATTCATTAGCATTAGCATTTCTTGAGGAAAGGTTAACGTTACGAAAATAATAACATTTAATCCATTGAAAAATAATCAAATCATGGATTAAACTGCGGATGAATACTCCAATAGTAGGTTTTTAATATTTTAACATTTAGCTATGATAACATGTAGAAATTTTAATGTGATGATTTTCATTAAAGACAGTTTTCTTAAATCTTCACGATTCTAGAAAGATAATTAAAATCAAATCTTAAAAGTGCGCGGCATCGCACAAATACATAAAAACCTGGTTTCATAAAAGCGTTCGCATTGGCGTGACAGTCGAAAGCCGGGGGAATAAAAATATCCAAAGAGTATTTATTTCATGTTGAGGAAGCAATATTGGTAGCAATGAAAAGGGAATTTGTTCTGTACGAATTTGCTAAAGAAACAGCTATCCATACTTCTGACAGTAAAAAAAAGCTGGACAATTGTTTATTCGAAGATATTAACTCTCCAATCACGAAATTTTGTGCCATGTCCAGCAAAGGGGACAGTTCATTGATATTAATATTCGGTTAATGAACATAAAGGATGCATACCTTTGCTTTTACCATTAATTTGATTGATTATGCTCATGGAAACAACGAAGCATTTTACAGGCTAAAAATTCATCTTTTTTATGAGATTTGCCCGTTTCCATAACTTCGTAACTTGGGAATTTTGGGAATATTACCAAAAGAGACAAAATATTTAAAATTGAAACACCTATCACCATTTTCTAACATCGTCTATGTTAGGCACATTAAAAAATTACAACTAAAATTAACCATAAAAGAATCAACAGGTTCCATGCTATAGAGATTTATCCCGCTGGCTTTCAAGGATGAAAAATCGCAGAATTGCCCGCCCTCACCTCTCCGCCCTCGAGCCGCAGAGCTCCGGGGAGGGACCCGCGGGGGCGCAAGGGGGCCGCATCCTACACGGGGGAAATAAATGGCTGCCCTCCCGCACATGAGGCGCCCACCAGCTAATCAGGGTCCATTAAATTCAAATGGTTTGGGACAGATTAACTTATTAATCGCTCGGAAGAGTGCGCGCGATAAAGTGAATTCGGGGTGTAAACACCAGACGCTCGTATGAAGCTTATTCTAACGAAATTTACGTCTAGAGCATGGAGTCGGGCAAAGTCGATTTCACTCACGGAATGGGGTATTATTTAAAAATGCAGTTAACTATTGTCCAAGTTGGCCGTAGCCAAACGAAAAAGTCTCATGAGAAGTTGTGAGAGAGACGAGTTAAACACAACCTCCAACTTTTACATACGGGCTGCATATGCACAACTACCAATCAGAAGCGAAATTAGCGTGGATACGTGATTTTTAACGAAGAAGGAGTATTCCGAACGAACTGTAAAAATGGGTGATAACGCACAAATAGTCATAGAATCTGGAAAAATAATTCCACGGTAATTCGGATCCCCAAGGAGGAAGGATATCGATGACTGGGCAGAGAGTTAAAATAATAATTGCCACTCCATGAAGCCCTTCCAAAGGGTCATTTGGGATTATTGCCTTCTAGTTTACGCCGTGAGAAAGAACGCCACTGGATAAGATTCGGCGCGGACCTTTTGCCGGACGAAATGGTTGGGACTCATCCAGCGAGACACGGACTCGGAGATTCCCAAATGCTCATTTCAAAATCGATGAGATCCCACGTTAATGCCATTCGACCAGTGTGTGCACGAAGTTGGAAAATAAATTGAATCCATTTCGGTGTTCGTTTCCTCCGTGGTCCTTGCTTCTGACACCACCTCACCCCACTCCCCTATCGTCGCCGCCTTCACCCACCCGAAAAGCACAACTCAGCACGGAGTGGGCTTAGGCTTGGGGCGCCCTGGCATTTCCATTTTCTTTGAAACATGAGCTCGGCTTCCTGTCAACGGTCCATCTCCAACAACCCCCGCATCCCCCCACCCCCAACATCCGCTGCCGCCTCCCAGAGCCCGTCAGACCGCGAGGGCCGGGATCCGAGTCGGGTGCGCGAACGAGCGCATGCGTTTTGATCGTCCGCCTGTCGTCCATTTGCATCCGGGTGCGGCCCCCTCCCCCCCCCCCCCCCCCCCCCCCGAGACGACGTATCCTCATTAATCTGAATTTCCCTTACGGTACTTGCCCCGCTGCAAGTCAAATGCGTCCTCTCTCGGATTGACGACTGACGCAACGCCTCCGCATCGTGGATGCCATATCATCATCCCATCTTCGAATTCGATTACACGCAGAGGGGCGGAATGGACAGGGGTCGAAACGATCAAAAAAATACTTCGCAAGCAATCGCTGAAACCTCAAAATCCCCCCCTGACAAATATTAGGACGCAGCTATTCTCAATGCTATAAAATTTAACGCCAATATCAAGTTGAAGGCTCTTTTCAGAAAACATTGTGACCATAGTTCTACAGCCACTCTACTCCTACGTTTGGCTCACATCTCTCGCATGTAACTCATAGGAGTTAGTTAAAGTGTGTACAACACTACATACATTTGGGAACATTTGAAATAATCCGAAATCGAAAAATTGTTGGTTTACTCCATATTGCATAACTGCGTCCAATTGAAAGCACTAAGTCGCCGTGAATATTTTCTTGGAGCACATATTTGCGACTGCAGCCTACTGTGGAAGGGTTGCCATTCGAGCGAGTGGACCCCATGCATTAGCGACATCTCTCTGGGTGGGTTTTGAGCAACGGGAGGGGAATCTTTTGGCGATATTTTTCCGTGTCAGTGTGACTGTTTATACACATGCCTTTCATTACCCAAACTCTTCTTCATTCGAAAACCACCAAGTCAATGAACACATCCCGTATGCGTTCGACAGTCACTTCTGTCAATCCCTCATAAGAGCTGTGCTATAGCTTAATAACTTATTTCCTTCCCCTGCCAAAACCATAACTGCTCCTCGGTGAAGTAGTCCTTTGTGATTCTTACGAATTTCTCATTCTTCCGAAATTCTTCCAATTTTTACCTTTCCTGAGTCTTCAGCAATAGGGAGCAGTCTTGACTAGGTTGGCTCTTACACAACTCTTTCTAGTGGCATTAGCTTCTTAGGAAAGACGCAAATGTTGCTATTTACGCAGGAAATTATGCAAATACAATATTTCAGGACGAACAGGAGCCCAATCAAACTACACTGCGATACGTCGGGGGCTACAACCTTGACCCCCTGCCGCCAAATACTGCTTTCTATTGACAGGGAGAGATAAATTCGCTGACGCAATCGATAAATTTTCTCAATATCGTAAAGCTTTGGTTTGAAAATTAGGAAATTGTGAGGAGGCTTGTTAAAGGTTTTCATGAAGCCTAAAAATATTGCATCCACATCGCAAGCAGCCTTGTGCGCAGTTATTATTCCAACTAACTCTTATTTGATCGTTCCTCTTTGCTAGGAGCTCCTCTAGGTTGACTTGAGAAGTATTTTAAACTTATAAACTGCAGTGCGTGTAAGTTGCTACAGTAATCACCAACATTGTTTAAGTTATGTATCATCTCTACTGTTGATTAAGAGTTAAGCAACATTTAATTTTGAAGACGCACATCCGGCCTCACATCATAGCAGTGCCTTGCGGGGCACCAAGCAAAATCTCGTGTCTACCTTTCTCCATATACTTTTACATGCATTCATTTCTTCCCTACGCGCCCTCTCCTTTGCCTCCTTCGCCATCACTATCCCGTCCTCACGAATAACAACCCTCGACATCAATGCCTCTCTGAACCATTATAAAATGCCACACCTCTGTTTACGTGGCTAATTACGAACTACCGAACACCAGTGCCGTCACTAGACCAACCCTCGCCCATCAAACCACACAGCAGTTACTCTAAACGCTCTCACACTCCATCCGAGGCAATCCATTTGGCAATTATCCTGAATCCCTTGGCATGTTTATTTCAAATCAACGTATTTTTACCCAACCAGTGGATACTCAGAGTTGCTCCTACGCATAGGGGAACCGCTCACGAGTGCTCATGCCGTGCTTTCCGAGAGAAACACTTTTTTAAAGAGCTTCGGCTCCGTCGACCCAGGGTGCGCCACCGAACTGGATCCTTCGCTGCCTCCATTGACGGTCTTTTTTCGCTCTTCTGAAATATGCTTCGCGCCGCGTTTTGGCTGTCCCGAACATTGGGAATTGGGGGTAGGGGAAATAGGTCGACTTAAGCAGTAATGCTCTAATCATGAAACATAAGGTAGATTTTTCGCATATTAGTCGTAAAATGAGAACTTACTAGCGGTATTCCCACACTACCACATTCTAAGACCCGTATTCAGAAACAACACCACATGAAGAAGGCGTAAGCAGCCCTACAAGATAACCAGCGGTGATTCTCCTACAAATCCGCATTCAGAAGCAGCACTGCTAATAGTCTTAGCCGTAGTAGTAAGGGAGATGGCTGCCACTCCGTTTTCTGTGTAGCGACATCAGCGAAATTTTCCTCGATTTAATGCGGGAACCTGCCGAACTAGGGGGACAAATGAAATACGATTTAAACTGGCGAGGTAATTGCAAAAAAAAATAAGTACTTGACGTAAAATCCATATCGCAAATTCTTGAAATTAAACTGGTGTGAAAGCTTACTGGATATAAAAGAAGATCGATACTGTGAGTGCGATCAAATATTTAAAAAGTTTCATTCGGTATTTGCAGATAATATTTTCTTGGTGAAAATTATTTTTACTAACGGAGAAGATAACTTATTTACCACCCTGTTGTTGTCAGAGAGCGCAGTTTTCGAATCATGGCCAATTCACTTTCTTAATTATTCAGATCATCACTTCCAGAGTGTAGCTCTAGGCTCCCTTCCAAACTCTTGACTCTCTCTCGTGCATGCGTACGGTACTTATATACCTATGTTAATATGCTCAAACTTCTTTTTTAACAGCAAAATTCGATCTGCGACTTTTTTCTCTCCCAGAAAATTACTACGGCTTCTACTTAGCTGAATCGAAAGTCCATTGAGTAATAATATCAAATTATAATTTACCATCAAGCCTAGTTTCCATCTTGGCTTGAACCCATAAGCCCCATAGCAGCTCCTGAATGTGATAGTGCTTTCTACTACTTTTGCGTCTAATAGAGGATACCAAGGGATTGCGCCAAATGAATGGATTAAGCACGGCTCCTTTGATTTGTCCGAGCGCATGCAATATTAAAGGTGTAAAAAATATACCGCTGCATGTTTCCCTCAATTGTACTTGAGAATGGCATGGTTTCAAAGGACATTTGCGAAGGACTTCTTAGCGACTCCTATTTCAATAGATGTTACACAAGGACTTTTTAAACTGTAGGATACTGAAATATTTCGTTATTTCAAACTAAAAATGCAAAAAATCTCAAAAAAATATTTATATATATTTACAAATGCAATGTTTAAAAATCCTACAATGGTGCCTTTTGATTAACCACATCGGAAACGCTAGTATAAACAACTAATTTTGACAAGTTGAAAATAGTTTAGCATTTGATTTTCAAATAACTGTATTAAAAATAAATATTATAAAGTACAATATTGGAGAACTTGACATAAAATTAGCCATTGTTCGAATTAAGGTAGGTTTTTGGATGGACACAGCTACTAAATAAATATTTTGCGATTCCTAGCAAAATACAAAATCCAGTATCCTAACCTACATAAGGTCCCTCTTCATCTCTGAGTACTTTCTTCCTCCCTTCATCCTGTCCAACATTCCTATCCTACTCCTTCCCTTTACTCATTTGCCTAACATTCTTGTCATAATATCCTTACTCAAAGTCTCTGTCATCAACTCCCTCCTCCTTGTGAAAGCCTCTTTGCCTAGCGCAATTCTTCTCCTTACGTCCCTACTACTTTGACCGTGTTGATCCAAAACACCACCGAGACACGTACACTGTTCTATCTGCTCTAGTTTTTGCCCTGCTATTTTAATGTTTTACTTAGCCTTTTTCTTTCTAGAAAATCGCATTACCTTTGTTTTATTAATATTGATTCTCATCCCATACTGTCGCACTGAATTTCCAATTCACTCTGCAACGCTTGCAACCCCTTGGCTGACTGACAAACTAAAGCTTGGTCCTCAGCGAACCTAACTGATTTTACGAATTCCCCGCCCACTTTCATTCCTACCTCCAGTTCTTCCCATGCCTCTTTAATCATTTCCTCTGCATGCAGGTTGAACAGCAACGGTGATAATGGGCAACCCTGCCTTACACCTCTTCTTAACACTGCCCATCCGGACTCCCCGTTTCCCACCCGCACCTGAGCAGTCTGAGACATGTACAGCTTGCAGATTAGCCTATTTTCCCTCCAATCTATTTTCATTTTCTTCAATATACTCATTAGTTTTTCCCAATTCACTCTATCAAACGCTTTTTCGAAATCTACGAAACAGAAATATACATCCTGATCGTTTTCAATGTTCCTTTCTATTAATAACTTAATTGCAGCAATGGAATCACGTGCCACTCTCCCCTTCCTAAAACCAAACTGATCATCCCCTATGTAATCATTTGCCCTACTCTCTATCCTTTTTTTTATGATCCTGAGAACAACTTTAGCTGAGTGGGATATCAAACTTATTGTCCTGTAGTCTTCACAAGATGTAGCCTTTACCTTTTTCGGAATAGGAACTACAACTGATTTCACATAGTCTTCCGGCCAGATTCCTTCCTCATAAATACTACGAATGAGCGCATATAGCCTCTTCCTCCCACATTTTCCTAAACATTTCAATAGTTCCGCGGGAATGTTATCCACCCCCACGGCCTTATTTAGTTTCATCTCCCTTAATGCCCTTTCTATCTCATCGTCTAGTATGCCTGGACCTAAGCTATCTTCCTCCACATCATGTTCCTTTTCTATGTCTTTATTGGTCTAAGTTCTTTACTATACAGTTCTTCTATATATTCCTTCCGTCTCTCTTGGATCTTTCCTGAGTCCACTATTATCTTACCCGCCTTATCTCTAACTGTTAGCATAGATCTCCCTTTCTTACTTCCCGATAAAGATTTACCTTTCCTGTGCAGCGCACCGATTTCACCCTTCCTATGCAAACATTCCATATCCTCACACTGCGTCTTCCACCATGTTTCTTTTGCTTTATTTATCGCCCGCCTCAATTTATTGTTTAATTCTTTGTACTTCATTTTGCCTAACCCCGTATTTACATTCTTCCATTTTCTCCTCTCATCTATCTTTGTAATCATCTCATCCGTGATCCATGGTTTCCTAGTCCTTTTCGCATTTACGGCTCCAATAATGTCTTTTGCGGCTTCAGACAACCCTTCCTTGATACTTTCCCATTTTTATTCAACAGTACTTAGCTCTTTACCATCCTCCATAATTTGCTCTACATCCTGTTGGTACTCCTTCCTTT